>NC_137789.1:80540744-81013244 GCF_963383645.1 Muscardinus avellanarius
CACATAAATAAGTTTTCTCCCTTTCTCCCTTTCTTTTTATTTTTCTTTTTTTTTGTGGCAGTGAGGATTGAACCCAGTGGTATTCTGCCTCCAACTACACCTTCAGTTATTTAAAATTTTGGTTTGTTTGGAACAGGGTATCACTACATTATTGAGAGTCTTGCTAAGTTGCTATGGCTAGTTTTGAACCTTTAATCCTCCTATCTCAGCCTCCCAACTACTGGGATTACAGTTGTACACCATCAGGATAAGCTAAATAAGCTTTTTATAAAGAGTCTATTGATCAGAAATCAGAACTACTATAACACTGCACCTTGACAGGCAGCTATTACAGGGGTTAAAAACCAAGAGATTTTGTGTAGGAAAGAGTCACTGGAATGGCCAAAATCTGAAATCTCCAAAATTTTAGGCACTCTGACATGATTTAAGTTGGTGCATTTTAGTTATACATCTTAATGGAGAACAAGATAATAGAGGCATACATGAGGTTCTATAAAGTAACTCCCAATTAAGTCTTTAGACAAACTACTTTGGTCCTTATTCATGAACGTATTGGCTGGTTCCATATTTTGGCAATTGTGAATTGTACAGCTATGACCAGACATGCACATGTACTCATGTAGTCCTTACCTAATTTCTACCCCATTCTCTTCCCCCTCCCTCCTTCTCATGTTTGGCTTAGTTCATGACTTTGATATGTTTGTGAATGTACATCATGTACACTAGAAAATTCTCCTCTTCTCCCCTTACATCCCCCATCCCATCAGTTAAGTCACTTTATTTGCTCATCTATGGTCTCTCCTTCTTCTACAGTTCTTCATTTTATTTCCAGATTCAGCATAGTAGTGAAAGCATCAGATATTTTTCTTTTTGTGACTGCTGACTAATCTCATTTAGCATAATGTTCTCCATTTCATCCATTTTCCCACAAATGATATGATTTTGTTCTTCTTTATGGCTTAGTAAAATTACATTGTGTACATATCTCATATGATCCAGCAATACCAGTTCTGGGTATCTACCCAAAAGAATTAAAACAAAACTATCAAACTAATGCGTGTGTATCTCTGGTCATAGCTGTACAATTCACAATTGCCAAAATATGGAACCAGCCAATATGTCCATGAACAGATGAATGGATTGCAATCTGACATGATTTAATCATCAAAAATATTCTTACACATAATTCATGAATCACTTAGTAAGAAGTATAAGTGAAAGTTGCTGTCTTTTTAAACAAGGGGAAAGAGAAAACTCAACCCTAATTATTACAGAGAATATTTGCAGTGTGCATACAGGTTGTGGCTATGTTGCCTAGGAACTTGATTGATGGATGCTCAAATGCTCAGCCACCTACCCTTACACCTGTGAATCAAACTTCCAGGGAAAAACTTAAGCATAAGAGGTTCTATAATGTAACTCCCAATTAAGTCTTTAGACAAACTATTTTGGCAAGTTCATTTTTCCTTAGAAAACCAATTCAGAAAATAACTTTTAAAAGTTTACTTGATACTCAGTAGCTTACCAGACTATATTTTTACATTTTCACTTGGCCATTTGATCTTTACCTAACTGTACACAGAGCATGGGGTAATGAAGAGTAAGGTATCTATGATTCAGTGGTACCAGTTACCACTAAGTAATCAGTTACTACTTCCTGGTCACAGGTTTTGATTTGTTTTTATGCATGTGTGTCTGGTACTGAGGATTGAAACCAGAGACATTTTGCCTCTGAGCCACACTCCGAGCCCTATTTTTATTTTGAAACAGGATCTTGCTAAGCTGCTGAGGGTTTCACTAAGATGGTGAGGCTGGCCTCGAACCTATGATCCTCCTGCCTCAACTGTAATTATAGGCAAGTGCTTTCATTCCCAGCTCTGTTCACAGTTTTGTCCAGATGATGTGCTCCCTTAACCTGCTAAAGAGAACTGAAGGACAGCAAAAGGTTACAACAGATTTTATGATACATTTTTCTCTCTTTAACTGTATAAGTCTAGTTTTTGTGTATTCCCAGGAAAAACTCTGAATGGCAGTTAAATATATTCATAATCTATTCTAAGTATCCTCAAAGTGAATCTTAAAGGGAAAAGAGATTGTTTCAATTATATTCTGGGCAATATGCTTGTGATATGAATATAGGAATAAGAAGCTAAAGGTTCCCTCAAGAAGTGTTCTATTTAAAGAAAGAGATCAAAAAGCAAGTGGACACACAATATTAAAAGACCATCATGAATGATGATATGGGAGGGGTATCAACCCTAATTTGGGGGATCAGACAGGGCACGTTTCTTTGGTGACTTATAACTTAACATGAGACATTAAGGTGAAAAATTCATATAAACTTCAGGGAGATCAAGAAAAGCCAATATTGATGGCAGTGCCCATTCATTTGTTCAATTATTTGATCATATACACATTTAATTAATTTATTCATTTAGTGGCTTAAGCGTGTATTATGTATAGAGTACTGAGCTAGATCCTAAGAACAGAGCTATGCCACATCTCAGATATGGCAGGTGCCCCATACAATAGGAAAAACAGAATGGACAGTCTTCTGAAGCAGCTGCTAATAGAAGTCCATCCTCCATGATGGGAAGGTTTTCTGTCCTGCACAATACTGTATCCACCATCCATGTGAGGCAGTTGAGCATTTTACCTGTGTCTAATGGAACTGAAGATGTGGAGATCTCTCTCTCTCTCTCTCTCTCTCTCTCTCTCTCTCTCTCTGCAGTACTAGAGATGGAACGCAGGGGCATTCTACCCCTATGCTACAACCCCAGCCCTATTTTTTTTTCTTTATTTTGAAACCAGGTTCTCATTGAGTTGGAGAGGGCCTCACTAAGTAGCTGAGGCTGGCCACAAACAGTGATCCTCCTGATTCAGCCACCCAAATGCTGGGATTACAATCTTGCACCACCATGCCCAGCTTCATTTTTCCTTGCTTTAATGTACATAGCCACATGTAACTAGTGGCTACCCTGTTAGACAGTTCAATAGTGACACAGTCCTGATCTGGGTCCCCAAAGGGAACTCAGAGATAGAAAGAAGTAGTAACTTAAAAGTTATCTCAGATGAGGTATGGATTTCATGACAACAGAAGAGGACATCATTGGAGCTGGTATGAGGGGATGCTGCTTGGGAAAGGGCAGTTCAGCCAAAGTAGAAATTCAACACAAACAGAGGTATGTCACCAGGAACAGGCATGCTTTTGATGTTATCCTCAAGCATGATTGGACCAGTAGGTCAAAATGTTGCCACAGATGAGCAGATATATTCATTGCTAGCAAGTAAGTTCATATATATATATATATTTTTTTTTTTTCAGATAAGTTTTTTTTTAATATGCTGTCACTCAGAAAGATGGTATATTATTTTTATATCTTTTAACATATAAGGGGTAATATCTTGGGAATTGGCTTACACAGATTTAATAGCACATGGGAGACCACTGTGTTCCCCAACTTTAAAAAAAATATTTGTTGCGTTTTGTCTGTAAGCCTAGCAATATAGGAAGAGGAAAAGGGCATTTTTAAAAATGGAGTTCCTCTGAAACAAATTTCTGTAATGTGTCTGTTGCTTTCTCTAGCAGTTCCTAATTTCTTAGCATTTATCTGTAAGCAGAAGTTTTATCAAAACTATGGTAGGCTTAATTTTCCTTCTATTTCTAAAAGCAAAATCTATTCATTTTTACTCTCAAATATAAGACATGGATTTTTCAAGCAGTAAAGTGGGTTTTCCCAGTCGATCAAATCTGGAAAGTGATATGAATTTCTCTTAAAATTGTATGTGGAAAGCTATAGTAGCACTCTCCAGGATCATAGATAGGAACTGAAGAATAGAAGACCAAGTTAAATCCACATGGAAATTTGCTTTAAGCAAAAATTTGTAATACAGAATAGATCCCAAGACAAAGAAGAGAAAATATGTTTGAATGAAAAAAAAATACTGTAGGTCAAGAAAGAGTACTAATACTTTTATTTTATCCAAAGTCAGAATGGAAGTTTATTGTTTATAAAAAACTAAAAAGAGAAATCAAGGAGTAAGCATTTAGCAGTGTCTGTCATATAATATGTGTGTGTGTATATATATATATATATATATTTTTTTTTATAATTTTTTTTTGCAATCCGGGGATAGAACTCTGGGGCATTCTACCTTCGAGCTATACCCCAGCCCTGATTTTTATTTTTTATTTTGAAACAGGGTCTCATTGAATTGCAAAGGGCCTCACTAAGTACCTGAGACTGTCCTCGAACCTATGATTCTCCTGGGCAGCCTCCCAAATTACAAGCATATGACACCATGCTCGGCTCCCAAATATATTTTTAATATGGTACCTTCTCCCTGTTCATAACCTAGCTTTCTGTAAACTCGGTTATGCATGGTCAGATATGGTCTGAAATTGTTAAATGAATAGTTGCAAAAATAAAAAATTTACAAGTTTTAAATAAACCTTATTGCAGTTTGCTGTTATAATTGCTGTATTGTATTGTTAATTTTGGTTTTAATCTTTACTGTGCCAAATTTGTGAATTAAACACTGTCATAGGTGTGTATTTATAAGAAAGAAATAGTGTACATAGGTTTAGTACTTTCCTCAGTTTCCAGCATTCATGGGGAATCTTAGAACATATGGATGAGGGATAACTTTCATGTAAATTATTATTCTGAGTACCCTGACATAGGAAAGATGGTAGTTTTATACTTTTATTGATACATTTTAGTCTTCCATCATAATGTAGTTCAGAGTGATAGTGACATATATGCAAGTAGCACTTGTTGAGCTTCTCCAGCTCCTTCCTCACTCCTCCACAAAATTTTCCGCATACAAGATATTAAGGTTGACATTGGTATTCTCACATATGTACATAATGTCAGTGAAGTGATTCCTTCTTTGATCTTTCTCTCTCTGCTTCCCTTCCCTTAGGCCACCTCCCTGGCTCCACAGGAGTTTCTACTCCATTAGCTAAAGTCGCTCTTGTAACCCTACTACTCCCTAGTTTTCCCATATGAGAGAAAACATATGATCCTTCACTTTCTGTGATAGGTAATCTCATTTAGCACAATGTTCTCCAGTCCATCCATTTTCTGCAAATGGTATTATTTTGTTCTTCTTTATTGTTGAGAATCAGAATTCCATTGTGTGTCTATTCCATAATTTTATAATATATTCATCTTTTGATGGATACCTAGGATGGTTCTATAATATGACTCTTGTGGATCATGCTACTATAAACATACATATGCATATATTATTATAATATTCTGATTTTGTTTCCTTTGAAAAGATATTCAGAAGTGGTATATGGTGGATCCATTCCCAGTTTTCTGAGGAATCTCCACATTGATCTTCATAGTGACTACACTAATTTGCAACTAATAGCACCAACAGTGTAGAAGGGTTCTTATTTTCCCACATCCTCACCAACATTTGCTATTAGATAAAATCTTAATGTAGTTTGAATTTTTATTTCCCTGATTGATAATGATTTTTAAAATTTTTTCTTGGATTTACCGGCCATTTATATTTCTTCTTTCGCAAAGTGTCTATTTAGTTCCATTTCCCATTTCTTAACTGAGTTATTGGGTTTTTTTTAATGTTAAATCTTCTAAAATTTGTATATGCTAGATATTAGTCTTCTATCAAAGGAATAGCTGCCAAAGATCTTTTCCCATTGTGTAGGCTCTCTTTTTATATTCTTGATGGTTTCCTTTGATGGGCTGAAATTTTCTAGTTTATTACTATCTCATTTATTAATTCTTGTTTTAATTTTCTGAGCTTTGGGGATCTTAGTGAGGAAGTTTCTGCCTGTTTCTATTTTTTGGAGTGTTTTATCTATGCTCTTCTTAGTTATTTCAAAGTATCTGATCTAATTTCCAGATCTTTGAGCCACCTTCAGTTGACTCTTGTGCAGGGTGAGAGATAGGAATTTAATTTCATTTTTCTACAATGAATAACAAGTTTTTCCAATATCATTAGTTGAAAAGGCTGTCTTTTCTTTAACCTACGTGTCTAGCACCTTTGTTTAAAATCAATTAGCTATTAGTGTGTGGATTTGTTTCTGTATATTCTATTTTGTTCTGTTCCTCTATGTGTCTGTTTTGTGTCAATACCATGCTATTTAATTATTATAGCTCTGTAGTATATTTTTAAGTCAGAAACTGTGATGCCTTCTTAATGGTTCTTATTGTTGAGAATTTCTTCGGCTATTCTGGGTCTTTTGTTTCTCCACATAATGTTATGACTGATTTTTCTAGGTTTGTGAAGACAGTACTTTAAATGCCAGACAAGAACAAGCATCTCAGTAATTGTACATTTTCCCTCATAAAATGGTAAAAGAAAAAAAAACTAGTATTCTAGAAGTATTAGTCTAGGAATATGTGCTCTTGTTTTATGTATTTGATCATTAGTCTCCAAAATGTTTATAGAAAAAATAGTCCCAGCTTCTTGATGGAAGTTGGTGTCCAGGTCCTAAATGGTGATTTCTGCTGAGGTCCTTACCGTCTGTGGGTACTGGAGCCAGCTGACAAAAGTATGGGTTCTGAAGAGAGGAGTGAGGATTAAAGAATTCAAGCATGGGAGGACTACTAGTTGCTACTAGAGCTAAGTTTATTCTCTCATGGCCCTTTTATACAGTTTCTAGCTTTGGGATGCACAGGAATGCAAAAAAGGCAACTTTACATCACAGGCATACATCACAGGCAACTCAAACAATACACTGGTATAACACAAACCTAATCTTTTCTAGCAGACAGAACAATAGCATCAATTGTTCTGAGGGAATCTTTTTTTTTTTTTTTTTGTGGTACTGGGGTTCCTGGAAGCCCTTCTACCTCTGGGCTACACTCCCAGACTTATTTTATATTTTTGAAACAGGGTCTCTGGGTCTGTTAAGCCAGCACGGCTGGCTTTGAACCTGCATGATCCTCCTGTCTCCGCCTCCCAAGAGTGGGGATTACAAGCACCATGCCCGACTTCTGAGAGAATCTTAACTGCATGACAACATACCTTGTTGACTCTGGGCCAAAGACAGTCAGAAGTACTCTTTTAGTAAAGATAAGGGGAAGACCTTAATGGTTCCCCACAATGGCCAAGGACATGGGGAAGTACTTAATGGCTCCCCACATGTGGGAACTGATGAGTCTTGCCCTGAATGGGCAAGTCATAGTGCTTATTTTTTCTCTTTGAATGCAATATCTTTGCTCATATTTTTTTGCTCATATTTTTAAAGAGGAATTGAAATCATACAAATTGCAAATATGATACTTTCTCATTGCAATAATTTAAAATTTAGATGTGTATGTAAGATAACTGAGTGTCTGTCACATATCACCAATAGTTCTTTCCCTATAGCAACTGTGCCTCTTTTCCATACTTCTTTTTGGCTGGAACATCTGTGCACAAAAATTGATGATTGGGTTTCATTTTAATGCAGAAAACATCCCTGTGTACATATTATTTCATTATTTTCTTTTTCACTTAAATATATATTATGGTTTCCTTCCAGGTCAATACATTCAAATGTACATCATGATTTTTTAAGACCTTCATGATAGTCTTTAGTATGAGTTTATCATAATGTATCATAATGTATCCCCCTGATTGATCAATAAATATTCAAATTAATTTTACTCAGCTGCTATTACAAATGTGGTAGGATGATATTTTGAAGGCATTTGTATCTGGTATCTGGTTCCCTTTTCCCCCCACATGTAAACAGCAACCCTTGATTACTTACATCAACAAAGTATAGAAGATAGGAAGCAGCAATAGCCAGAATGCCTTCTAGAAACTGAATGTTCTCTCTTCCCAAAATTCAAGCCCTAACCCCCAGTGTGTCTGTGTTTGTAGGTGAGACTGTTAATAATTTAAAATAATAAATAATAATTTAAAATAATCAGGTTAAATTACATCATAATTGTAACCCTAAACCAATATGATCAGTATCATAGATGAGGAGAAATGTAAGAACTTTGTTTCCACATGTCTAGCAAGTAGTTTTATATCTTCTATCCAGATAGAGAGCACCTACAGGCAACATCATAAGCTAGAACTTCCATTTTGGACTTTCAGTCTCAAGACAGTGAACAAATAAATTTCTGATATTTAAGTTACCCAGCCTGTAATATTTTGCTATGGTATTCTGTGTAGAACAATATGGACTCTAATTCTCTAAATTCCAACAAATAAGATGATAAATAAATAAATTTTATTATAAGTAAAATCTCTTGGACAAAATGGAAAATGAAGTTCCCATCAAGATTAAGCCAAAATCTCCCAGTTAGAATTGGCTGGAGGCTGAGAAGGCTTCAGAGAGAAGGTGGCTGGGGAGCAATACTTAGATAGACACACAACAGGCAAGCACATACATAAAATGATGTGTGACAACTGAAACATCCCCTCATCCCAATATTTTTAATTTTTCTAACCTATAAAGCTGTATGTCTCAGGTTGGGGAGGTAGCTCAATGGTGAAGAGCTTGCCTAGCTCAAGGATTGTATCTCCAGCACTGAAAAAAAAAGTCCCCAAATTCAATCTCTAATCTCTATCAGTCATTTAAAGTTTTTTGTTTTATGAATAACTTTTCATATGTGTTGCAGTGAAATGTGTTTGGTGTGTGTGAGGAGAAGTAATTCCCCCACCACAACCACACAAACAGAAACACAGAAATAAACCGCGGGTTCTTGTCCTAAGCCAAGAACAAATATGCATAACTTGGACAGTTGCTGAAGATTTAAAGAAGTTTATTAAAAGATAGAAATACAGAGAATAGGAACAGCTCCATCCCAGACTGGCACAGAGGGATGATTTGAATGAGTACACCAAAGGAATTACACGTGGACTCAGCCTTTTTTATACCCATGGCCTCCATCTTGTTCACGTAATCCTGACGTAGTAACCGACCCTGTAAGGTACCTCCCCTTAATCCTGTAAGGTACCTCCCCCAACCAGGTGTGGCAAGATGTCTCCTTTCCTGAAGGACAAGGTCAAATCCTGTCCCATCCTCCTTAGATCATCATGTAGATCTGTCTTTAGAAAGAGGAAGCCCTAGCTCTCCTCTATTAACTTGTTAATTACTTTGAGCTAGGTTAATTTACATTGGAATTGCTGCCTGTTTTAGGCAGAAATCAAGTCCTTTCTTTACCCATGTCTGCCGCCATTTTGACACAACTATTTTTGAAATACATCATTTATTTTCTTTTGAAATATATTAATGATAAGTAAAATAAAAAATTATATTAGTAAAATAAAAAATAATGTGAGTACGGCAGAGTGTGAAAAACATGAGAGAGGTCTGGTACATATGGCATGTAAAGTTTTAATTGCACAGCTCTCCCGGTGATCAGGGCGAGGCACCGTGGGACCTGCCTGTCAGAAGCTTGAGGATGCAGGCTCTCCTTTTCAAGGTATGCATCTCGTGAGATGGGGGTTTACTCGCGGGAACGCCCAATTCTCGAGGAGGTTTCAGCCCCTCCCTTGCCCTGCAGAGGTCATGTGACACAAAGTCACATGAGTACAGGACCCAACTTATCAATTAACAATCAGAGCTTTCCCAAATCTCCCTAGGCCATTCCCAATACTGGTACAATATGCTTTTTCGTTTTGTTTCTCATTCACCTTGTATTAAGAATAGCAATACTTATATATGTCAGCTGTACATAATTATTCTCTATTTTTGTGATTTTTTTTTTTTTTGGTGGTACTGGGGTTCCTGGAAGCCCTTCTACTTCTGGGCTACACTCCCAGACCTCTTTTTACATTTTTATTTGGAAACAGGGTCTCCTAAGCCAGCGCGCGCGGCTGGCTTCGAACCTGCACGATCCTCCTGTCTCAGCCTCCCAAGCGCGGGGATCACAAGCATGCGCCACCACACCCGGCTTATTTTTGTGATATTTTATATTATTTTATTGCCATACATTTTTTAAATGTTGTGCTTATAGATCAATATTTACTTTCCTCTATAGCATTTTGAAGTAAGAGGTTCTAGATACACATTTTTTTTAGTTTTACTCTAACACTTGTCAATTTTACTTTTTGTATTATAATCCCATTGGAATTTATTTATATGCCATAAAGACGGATTTTAATTTTGTTTACTTCCAAGTGATATCTGACATTTTAAACATAAGTTATTGATGAGTTTACTCTCTCCATCCATGTATAATTAAATATTTAGCAAATAAGTTTTGAGGTATATTTGTAGCTGTTTATTGTTTTGTTGTAGGAATGCTGGAAGAAGAGTTTCCCCCCCAGCATGAGAATTTAGTTAGAGAAGCCTTCTCCCCTATTAGGATTAAGAAAGTAGGATATAAAATAAGATATTAGTATATAGAGTTAAGATATAGATATAGAGTTAAGATATAGAAGTAAGGTAGGATTGGAAGCAGAATGAAGATCTGTAAGCCAAGCTGTCCAGGTTGCAGGATTCAAGGACCAGGGTAGAGGACCCACCAGGTCAAAGCTTCTAATCTCCAGCTTGCTGGACAAGGTCTCTGTCCTCCCCACACTGCCCCTCACAGCTGCAAGCAACATGGGCCCCATCCCCATATCTCTGAGCCAGGTCAGCCCTCCCCCTCTGGCCTGGGGAACAAGGCCATGCTAATCTGCTGTCCAGGCAGATTCCTAAGCACAGAGATAAGCCTGGGCCAGCCAAGGTGAGTGGGAAAGGTAGCCCTAGGGAATGAGCACATACCATAAGGGAGATAAGCAGTCTTTAGCAGGCTCTGATGTGTGTGGATGCATGTTTTAAAATTATTGGTTGTACTTGTTTGTCCTTATATCTGATTGGTTGTATTCTAAGGTTGGGAGGCTCGGACTTTTGGTGGCTCTGATGTGTGTAACCACTCCCTCCTGGGGCTATAAATTCAGACCTTGGAGTGATCTCTGGGTTGAACCTTGACCATACTCCCTCACCTGCTTAAGGGACTGCAGCTTGGCCAGGGCAACTCTCTGGCAGCCTACAACACCCTGAAGGGTGCTGGGTGGTTAGTGTCTTGGTCTTGATCCCTGGCTTGCCAGGACAGAGCTGCAGCACAATAAACCTCGCTTGCATTTTACACCTCTTGTGAGTCCTTCGTTATTTGGGTAGATGGGTGATTCTCGGACCCTTCATTGTTAGTATCACACTTTTAGAAAAACTTCCTCAGCATACCTTTTTCTTTTTAAACTATTTGGGTATATTATATATAACATACAATTGACCCTTCTATAGAAAACTGTTTGGTGGTTTTTAACGGATTCACAAAACTGTGCTAATTGTTATCAACTAATTTCAGAATGTACTTCTGACTCTAAAAAGAAACTTCAAAACCACTCTTTTTCTTTTTTCTTTCTTTTTCTTTTTAAACTATTTGGGTATATTATATATAACATACAATTGACCCTTCTATAGAAAACTGTTTGGTGGTTTTTAACGGATTCACAAAACTGTGCTAATTGTTATCAACTAATTTCAGAATGTACTTCTGACTCTAAAAAGAAACTTCAAAACCACTCTTCATTCCTTTTTCTCCTGGCCCCTGAAAACCAATAACCTACTTCATTCTCTATGGATATGCTAACTCAGTACATTTTCATATAGGTGGATTGCTTAGTATGTAGTCATTTGTGTCTGAATATTTAACTTACAAAATGTTTTCAAGGTCTGCCATACCTTCACATGGGTCAGTGAAGGCCTCATTGCTCTTCATGGTTGAATAATATTCTGATATACAGGATATACCACATTTTATTTATCACCTGAGAGATACTTACATTCTTTCAACTTTTGTCTATAATAAAATTTGCTAAGAAATTTATGTACTAGTTTTTTTAAAATCATGTTTTTAATTTTATTGGTTACATGAAAGAAGAAAAATTGTTGGGACATATGTTCTAACTTTTTGTAACTACAGATTATTTTCCAAAGCAACTAGTACATTTCACATTTCCAAAAGCATCATATAAGTGTCCCAATTTCTCTACATCCTTTCCAGAACTTGTTATTTTCTATCTTTTTTATAATACCCATCTTAATATGTATAAAACCTTATGGCATGGTGGTTTTTGATTTGCACTTTTACTAATAACTAATGATGTTAAGATATTTTTATTTTGCTTATTGAATATTGTACATCTTCTTTGGAAAAATGTAAACTTATGTTCTTTGTCCATTTTTTCATATTGAGTTATTTGTCATGTTTTTGTTGGGCTCTAAGAGTTTCTCTACATATTCTGGATATTAGGTCTTCGTATGATATATGATTTGCAAATATTTTCTCCCATTATATGAATATATATGAATACATTTTCACTTTCTTGATAATACTCTTTGAAACATAAATTTTTTTTTTTTTTTTTTTTTTTTTAGTTTTGATGACATCCCCTTTGTGGAGATTCTTCTCTGGGACTTGGGAGGGAGAGACCTGAGAGGGAAACCGAACAGCTACCTGATGAGCAGCTGCCCTGAACACCAGACAGTTGCCTGATGAGCAGCTGTCCTGAAATGAAAGCAACAGCTGCCTGATGAGCATCCATACTGAAATGTATCTGCCTGATGAGCAACTAACCTGAAATGAATGCACGGACAATTGCCTGATGAGCAACTGACAAAGTTTATTCTCTAATAACCTTTATTAGATCTTTATACCCTTCTCCAGTGAGATTAATCATCAGATCCTAGTAGAAAAGTGTAAACATGAAAGTACAACAGTGGAGTATTAAGCAAAGGACATGTAAATCACTAATCATAAGCAAGACAAAAGGAAGACCTGTGACATCACTGGTCTTGTGATTAAGATCATCCCCAGACCTTGTGATTAAGGTAAGCCACCTGGCCTTGCAGGTGGGCCTTAGAGGGCAAATTCCAGAAAGGACAGGAGTCACACCCAGAGTTTTGGAGAATTCGACCTTTCATAGAATCTCCTTTAACTCTTTCAGAACCTTTCGTTCCTCAGGCTTTGTCCATAACCTCCATCACCCCTTCATCTATATTTTGTTTGTGCTTTAAATGTCACAAAGATTTAGACCGTGTTTTGTTTTAGAGTTTGTCATAGTCCATTTTTTTGGTTGCTGTAACTGAATATTGAGTAAATGTATAAAGAATAAAGGTTTATCTAGATCATGGTTAAAGCTGGGAAGTTCAAGACCAGGTGGCTGCATTTAAGGTAAGCCTTCTTGTTGGGGAAAACTCTACATCATCCCAAGATGGACAAGGGCATTACATGGTAAAATGGAGCAAGCTTGCCAGAAAGAGTTCAATTCTATAAGGAAGCTACTCCATGATAATACATTAATACATGAGTGTAACTCATACATTCATGAAGGAAGAACACTCATGAAACTAAAATCTCTTAATAGTTCTGTGTGATCCCATATTTTGATATATTTTAATGGGCATTAAATTTTAATATGAGTTTAGTAGGGTCATTTAAAGTAGATTTGTCATGTAGATCTTAGATTTAAGACTTTGAACCATTTTAAGTTAGCTCTGATCATGCCATTGAAACGGGGGTTTCTTGAGAGGAAACCCGGCGAGTTCTTGTCTACAGTGAGTGAAGAATGACACCTGCAGACCTCAGGAAGGGGAGTAAAAGGTTTATTGGAAGCAGCAGGGAATGGGGGAGAGTGGCTGAACACCCCCAAAGGGGCTGGAACTCTGGGTCCAGCAGCTGCCTTCAGGACAATACTTGCAAGTAGCCCAAGCCAAATTGCCTTCAGGTGCAGGCTGCTTTCTTCCAGCGTCCATGCAATCTGCCAGAAAGGAATAGAGAAAAGTGGCCGAACACCCCAAAGGGGCGGTTGGAACTCCAGGGTCCAGTAGCTGCCTTCAGGGTCACTACCCGAGTGTCGCCCAAGCCAAGTGCCCGTCAGTTGCAAACTACTTTCTCCTAGAGTCCACACTATCTGCCAGAAAAGAGATTCAGGTCACCCCTAGGGGCCTGGTCAGCCTTGATGTCCAGCAGAGGCCTTCAGGTCACTACTTGAGAGTCGCCCAAGCCACGTGCCCTCAGATGCACTCTGCCTTCTATCAGGGGCAACACAACTTGTTGTCCAGTCAGGCAAGGCCTGACCGCTTGCAAGACCACTTTTGCTTAGGGTGACTTTGGGATTCCGGGAATTCTGGGAAGCAGCTCTCAAAATTTGCATAGGGTATTTGCAAGTCCTTGAAGAATCTCCTTTCAGTGAAGTGTCAGCCTTGCTCCTGGGTTTGGGCTCCTGGGTTTGTTGATTAGTAAACTGATGGCTTTATGAAGCTCTGGCTCTTATCTCTGAGCCTTTGGAATTTCAGGTATTTGTGGCCCCTCAGGGAACTCAGGAGATTAGCTTTTTTTCTACCAAGGCCTCTTCCCTATCTGCCTTTTTCCTTCTACCTCCTCACCATGAAGGATAAAAATTATCTTTTTTCATGTGTTTATAATCACTTACCCTAGCACCATTTGTTGAAAAAATTAGCCTGTTTTCAACAAAGGGTTTTGGAACCTTTGCTGAAAATTTGGTATTCAATTCTGCTCTCTATATACCCTTATGCCAGCACCACAGTCTTGATTACTGTAGCTTTGTATTATTTTTAAATTAGAAAGTGTGAGTCCTCCATGTTACAGATTTGGGTAACTGTCCCCAGGGATCTTTGTTAGACCCCTGGAAATAATTTCCCAAAAACTCCCCAAAGGAAAAAAAACAGAAAAACAGAAAAAGAGGAAAAGATAGAAATACAGGATATAGAAATACAGCTCCATACCAGACTGGCACGGAGGGGTGATTCGAAATGAATACACCAAAGGAACTACACGTGGACTCGGCCTTTTATACCCATGACCTCCATCTTGTTTACGTGACTCTGAAGTAGTGAATGTCCCTGTAAGGTACCTCCCCTAGCAAGGTGTGGTGAGGTGTCTCCTTTCCTGAAGGGCAAGGTCAAACCCTGCCCTATCCTCCCTAGATCAGCATGTAGATCTCTTTAGAAAGCAGAAGTCCTAGCTCTCCTGTATTGACTGGTTAATTGCTTTGAGCTAGGTTAATTTACATTGGAATAGCTGCCTGTTTTAGGCAGAGGTCAAGTTATTTAGGTCTTCTTCAATTTCTAGCAATAATGCATTGCAGTTTAACTATAGATAGCTAACATTTTTCTCTAATTTATTCTTAATATTTTATTCCTTGTGATGCCAATGTAAATAGAATCATTTTAAAATTTATTTTTAAGTGGTCTTTTATGAGTATAGAAAGGAGATTGACTTATATGGGGATCTTATATTCTTGTTGAAACCTTGTTGAATCTACTTATTGGCTCTAACAATATGCTTTTGTATGTGTTTTTAAGAGTGTGCATGTGAGAATTCCTTAGGATTTTCTATATATAGGATCTTGTCATTTGTAAAGGGAGACAGCTTTACTTCTTCCTTTCCAGTTTAAATACTTTACTTTCTTTTATTTTTTGCATAATTGTCCTGACAAGATCCTCCTTGGCAGTACTTAATTGAAGGGAACAGAAATGAACATCCTTGCCTTGTTTCTGATTTTAGTCTTTCACAATTAAATATGATATTAGCTATATGTAATATACTGTTTTGACTATAGGAGACATTTAATACTTGATAGGGCAAGTTCCCATCAGTATTTTTTAATTTTAAAAATATGTATCCACATTTATTTTTCCGCAAAAATTTTAAAATAAGCATATCAACTTCGAGAAATATGACAACCTAGAGAAGCAGCACATCTCAGTCTTGCTGACACCCAATCTCTATCACCATGATAAAGATCTCTATCACAACATCATGATAAGAGAAGAAAACTCAGCAAAAAATTGAAGCAATGAAAAACAAAGATGGCAGAAACAAAGCTAGAAGATATATCAGAGGACAAAAAAGTATTCTGCTTGCCTCCAATGGCTGCAGCTACGAAGGCCATGTCAGCACCATCTAGCCTAACTACACCAGGATGCACCAGGACTACTGGCACTGTGGCCTCCAGAGACTCCAGCAAAAAATCCAGCATCTTAAGACAGACGTGGTGGCATATGCTTGTAATCTCAGCATTTGGGAGGTTGACACAGGAGGATCATGGGTTCGCAGACAGCTTCAGCTATTTAGGGAGGTCCTTTTCAACTCAGTGAGACCCTGTTTCAAAATAAACAATAAAATATTGGCCTGGGGGTGTAGCTAGGAGGTAAAATGCCCATAGTTTCAATCTCCAGCACACACCCCCCCACACACACACACACAAATCAACATCGTGATGAAAAGTAAGTAGCTGTAGCTCAATGAAATTGTAAGCAGTCTGGACCTCAGTACAGGATCCACAAAGATCTTACTGCCCAGACACCTAGCTAGAACCTGTGGCAGCATCAGATTAGCTTACTGCATCCTCCAATGATTCAAAGTGAAGCTCAATAACACCAATACAAAACTAACCATCCCCATGGGAGACTGCCTAACTCAGCCACAGGAACTCACAAGGACTGGAACTTTACAGTTCACACTGGTGAAGGTGGAGCTGGAGTTTGCTGTTGGATGCAGAAGAGGTACAGTTTAGCACACAGCCCCCAGGGCCAATCAAGAATTGGCTACAGTCCACAGAGCTCAGTGCTCTAGAAGGCCTTTGGAGATCACCACAAACCATCCAGTCATGATGGCCAGAAAAAAGTCAGATCAACAGAGCCCTATCTGTGGACAATGTGGACTCATATGTATACACTGGGTTTGGTCCCAGCTGCACATACCACTAACATAGATGAAGAGAGACACAGGCTCAAGGACTGTGGAAAACATGGAGGCCCACCCTTATGCTGGATCTAGCCCCAGTGATCCTGGCCAAGTGAGTATACAAAGAGAGACTTGGGGACAAGCCCTGTGAAAAACTCAGAAACACAGGCTTTCAGTAGGAGAGGCACCAGTGCACTTTGCACCTGTACAAACATAGACACCAGAAACACATACAGAATATTCCACTCAACTACAGCAGAGTTCACATTTTTCTCAGCTGCTTATGGAAACTTCTCCAAAATAGACCACACTCTGGGCCACAAAGTGAGTATTAGCAAATTCAAAAATGGTGACATACTCCCCTGTGTCTTTTCTGTCCACAATAGAATGAAACAAAAAATCAACTCTAAGGACCCAGAGTATCCACATAAAGAGATGGAGACTGAAAACCACACTACTGAATGAGGAATGGGTCATAGAAGAAGTAAGGGATGAAATTTTTAAAAAAATTGGAAAAAAAGACAAAACTAGAGACAATATATCAATCCTGTGGGACACCTTGAAGGCAGAGTTAAGAGGGAAATTCATAGCACTGAGTTTCCAAATAAGAAGGAAACAATGACCAAAACAATAACCTAGGTACACACCTGAAGGCCATTGAAAAACAGAAACATTCTAACCCCAAAGCCAGTAAAAGACAGAAAGTTATTAAAACCAGAGCAGAAATCAATGGAGTAGATAATTTTTAAAAATCCAGAAAATGAACAAAACCAAAATCTGGTTTCTAGAAAGATAAGTAAGATAATTAAACCACTAGACAACTTAACCAAAAGAAAGAATCAATCTAAATTACTAAAATAAGAGGTTAAAAAGCAGTTATTACCACTGAGAGCATGGAAATACAAGATTATCAGAAAACACTTTGAAAAAATTATACTCCAACAAAATGGAAAATATAGAAAAAATTGACAAATTACTCGATACATATAACCTTTCAAAACTGAGTCAAAAATATATAAAAATTTAAACTAACCAATAGTAACCAAGAAATTGAAGCAGCAATAAAGGGCCTATCCAGGACTAAAAAAGCAAAATCCCAGGAACAAATTATTTCCCAACTAAATTTTATTAAAGAGCTTATTTAAAACTCCTCAATCTATTACATAAAATGGAGAAAAATAAGACTTTACCAAATAACTTCTATAAAGCCAATATCACATTAATACCAAAACCAAATAAAGAAAACTCAAGAAAAAAAAACTATAGGCCTATATTGTTGATGAACATATACACAAAACTGCTAAACAAAATACTAGCAATGTGCATTCAAATCCACATCAAGAGAATCATACATCAGGGCCAAGTAGGGTTCATCCCAGGGATGAAACAGTGGTTCAGCATACAAAAAAGAATCCATATAATTCACCACATAAACAGAACCAAAGACAAACATCACATGATCATTTCATTAGATTCTATAAAATAACTCAATAAAATCCAACATCCATTCATGCTAAAAGCACTACAGAAAACAGAAATAGAAGAAACATACCTCAACCTCATAAAGGCAATATACAATAGACCCACAGTCAACATCATATTAAATGAGAGAAGCTGTGAGAATCCCCCCTAAAAGCAGGAACAAGACAAGAATGGCCATTATCATCACTTCTTTTCAGTATAGTACTTGAGACCCTAGCCAGAGCAATAAGGCAAAGAAGAAAATCCAAGAAGTACAATATGAAAAGAAGAACTAAAACTATCCCTATTTGTAGATGACATGATACTATACTTAGAAGGTACAACAAACTCAACCAAAAGCCTTATAAAACTAATCATCAAATTATTCTGAATGTCTGGATACAAAATCAATCTTAAAAATTTAGAAGCTTTCCTATATGCCAACTTAAATTCACTGAAAAAAGAATCCAGAAAAAACTTCCATTCAGAATATCCCTACAAAAAAAAATACTTAGGAATAAACCTAACCAAGAAGGTAAAAGACCTCTACAAGAAAAATTATAAAACACTGGAAAAAAATTGAAAACCTTAGGAGTTGAAAACATCTTCCATACTCTTGGACAGGCAGAAAAAAATATCAAAATGCCCATTCTTCCAAAAATGGTCCACAGATTCAATACAATACCCATTAAATTACCCAGGTCATTCCTCACAAACATAGAAAAATCAGTTCTTAAATTCATTGGAAATTCATTTGGGCATGGTGGCACATACTTGTAATCCCAGGATTTGGGAGGCTGAGACAGGGGGATTGAGTTTACAGACAGCCTCAGCTACTTAGTGAGGCCCTTTGCAACTCAGTGAGACCCTGTTTCAAAATAAAAAGTTAAAAAATAAAGCTAGGGGTGTAGCGTGGAGGTAGAATGTCCCTAAGTTCCATCTGAAGTACTGCAAAAAATAAAATCATTTGGAACAACAAAAAACTCAAAATAGTTCTCAGCAACAAGAATCATGAAGAAGGCATCACAATGCCTGTCTTCAAACTATACTACAAAGCCTTAGTAATAAAAAAGTATGGTGTTGGCATAAAAGCAGACATAGATACCAACAAATCATAATAAAAGACTCAGAAGCAAATTCTCATAATTACAGCCAATTGATTTTGGACAAAGGGCCAAAAACATACACTGGAGAAAAATAGTCTCTTCAACAAATGGTGTTGGCAAAAGTGGTTATGCATATGCAGGAACTGGAAATAAGCCCCATATTCTCATCCTGCATAATAGTCAATAAAAGATGGGTCAAAACTTGGAAATCAGACCAGAGACCTTGCAGCTCCTTGAAGAGGGCATAGGTCCAACACTGAAACTATAGGCACAGATAAACATTTTCTCAACAGGATCCCAAAGGCACAAGAAATTAAATGGATGATCAATATGTGGGAATGCATTAAACTGAAGAGCATCTGTACAGCAAAGAAACTATGAAGAACCTCAACAGAAAGCCAACAGAATGGAAGAAAATTTTTGCCAACTACTCCTCTGATAGAGAATTAATATTTATAACATACAGAGAACTCAAGAAACTCAGCATTAAGAAAATAACTCAATAAAAAAAGAGTGTGAACTACATTGACACTTCCTAAAAGAAGAAATTCAAATGGTCAATAACTTTATGAAAAAAATGCTCAACATCAGTAGCAATCAAAGAGACTCCAACTAGAGTAACTCCAACTACCGTGGCAATCATTCAAAACACAAACAACAGGTGTATTCATTTCGAGTCACCCCTCCATGCCAGTCTGGTATGGAGCTGTATTTCTATTTTCTGTATTTCTATATTTCTAATAAATTTCTTTAAATGTTAAAAAAAAGCACAAACAACAACAAATGCTGACAAGGGTGTGAAGAAGTGTGAACTCTAGTACATTGTTGGTAGAATTAAAAATTAGTGTAACTAATTTGTAAAACAAAATGAATAATCCTCAAAAAAATGGGAATAAACCTACCTTATGGTCCAGCAATACTACTTCTGGGTATCTACCTAAAAGAATGAAAACACAACTACCAAACTAATAAATGAATATCTATGTTCATAGTACTGTAATTCACAATTACCAAACTATGAAACCAGCCAAGATGTCCATAAACAGATGAATGGATTACAAGATTATGGGATTGTACACAATGGAATT
Organism: Muscardinus avellanarius; assembly: GCF_963383645.1. Taxonomy (NCBI): domain Eukaryota; kingdom Metazoa; phylum Chordata; class Mammalia; order Rodentia; family Gliridae; genus Muscardinus; species Muscardinus avellanarius. The sequence goes on from NC_137789.1 coordinate 80,561,082, forward strand.
TTACTCAGCCATAAATAAAAACACAATTATGTCATTTACAGAAAAATGGATGGAACTGGAGAACATTATGCTAAATGAGATTAGTCATTCACAAAAAATAAGAAATCACATGCTCTTCCTAATATGTGGAAGCAAGGGAGAAAAAAAAGTCATAGGAGAAACTCTAGAAGAAGGAGATACTATAGATGACCAAATAAGGTGAATTGAGGGGGATAAAAGGGGAAAGAGGGAAATTTCCTAGTGTGCATGATGTACATTTACAAACATTATCAATGTCAATCACTAATCCAAACATGAGAAGGAGGGATGGGGAAGAGAATGGGGTGGGAATCAGGAAAAGGCTAAATGAGTGATGTGTGCATGTATGCCTCTACCATTGTGTACCCCATTAAGATGTATGACTACAATGCACCAATAAAAACAAATGAATAAATAAATACATAAATACATAATTAAAATGAACATATCATCTGTGAAAATATTTGGGATTCTGGTTGCCTTAAATATATATATCTTAATTTGATGATAATATGCATTTTATACAGTAGAGTTAATCTTGCAGGCATATAATATGTATTTACAATTTTTATTCTCTTAAATATTAATTTATACTATTCATAATATAGGTCTTGGACTTTTACTAAAATTATTAGTAGACTAATCTACATTTTGTTGTACTCAGAATATAAGATTTTAAATTTTATATTCAGTCAATGGTCAAGTGTTCACAATTTCCTATGTCTTACTCTCTGATTTGTCTTGACCAAAACTTAGGTATCTCTCTTTCTACAGGCCTTAAAGTTATTTTTTCTCTCCAAATTTGGAATAACACAAAAAAGTGAAACATTTCCTCTTAATCAACTTTTCTTAGAATTGCATGAATATCCAGAAACTCTTTTCCTGTTAGACTTCAGTGGTATTTTTTTTTTTTTGCATGTCTAGTTTTTGCTCTGTATCAGTTAACTTCTGATTGCTGTGACCAAAATACCTAAAAAAGAAAAAACTTAGAATAAAAAAGTTTATTTTGTTTCATTATTTCAGAGATTCAGTCTGTGGTCAACTGGCTCCAAGGTAGAAATATAATGGCTGCAAAGTGTGGCAGAGGAAAGTTGCTCAGCTCGTGGCAACCAGGAAGCAGAGAGGGAAAAAGACAGAAAGAAAGAGATAAAGGGGTAAGGGAAAAATAAATTCCCCAAGGCCAGGCCCCTAAGTACTCATTTCCTCCAACCACACCTTACCTGACTAGAATTGCCACCCAGTAAATACATGTTTCAATAATTTCACCACTGAACATTGCTGCATTGCCAACACATAAGCATTTTTGTGGGGCCATTTCAGGTGAAAATCATAAAACCCTGAAAATATTCTGCTGGTACCTACTAGATTTTCCTTTACCTTATAACAGAAAAAATTGTTTTCTGATTGATTCTGAGATGCTTAAAGATTTCTGAAATTAAAACATTCTTCCTATTACAATATTTTTCTAATTAAAATCTCTGTAATATATATAAAATCTTGTCTCTACCCACCATTATAAAAATTTCATTTGAAATAATATATATTTTAGTTGAGTTCCTTATATATTCTTAGGATACAGTTCAATTATCTTCAAATAATTATAATTTGTCTCTTATTTCAATATTTATTTCATTTATTTCTCTTTTGTGTCATTTTAGTGAGAACTGCCAAAATATTCCTAATTAGTACTGCTATTAATGAGCATTGTATTCTCAATATGAATAAAAGTCTATAATATTATTTGATTTAATATATAATCAGTTGAATTTAGGTTTAAATTGCACTGATTTTGTGTTTAAGAAAATTTATTTTTTTCTATTTTACTTAGTTTATTCATCTAAATTAGAAAGGCCTCACTAAGTAGCTGAGGCTGTCCGTGGACCATGAATTTTAAATTTTGTTTGTAAATATTAATCAACAATTTTCCAAAATTACAAGTAAAATTGGTCTATCATTTTCACCTTAATTAGTCTGCCTTTATAAGATTTGGGAACAGGAGATAACATACCTTAAGAACTAGATCAGACATATTAGAAAACCATACTCAACACTCTTTTCAAACCCTTTGGTGCTTATCATTGTCCTCTAGAATCTGAAGAACTAATGTTCAGATTGTTTAAAGACCAGTGTTTGTATAGCACAATTTCTTCATCTTTAAATAACATCTTTCTCATTCAGGGCCTGGATTTCTGACTAATTCCCAATTAAACTGCTCACACATGCAGTTCTACAGTCTTTTTTCCCCCAACATTATGTTGGTAGATTGTACTACACTGTGTTCCACATATGTGCATCAACCCCCAAAAGAGATTATTGTCATTATAATTTTATTTGCAAGGCACCATTGCTTTCAAAATATTATCACCATATGTCCACCAAATGCATTGCAGAACTGAAAAATATAATTATACCAAAAAAAATTGGGGCTCATATTCCATTAATATCAGACTACCTTTCCAAGAAATATTTCATTGTCATCTTTATTTTTTGAACATCATTTTCATAGGTATGTAATGACACTTACTGTATTGTTCTGTAATTAATGATATCTATCTGTCTCCCAAAGCCAAAAAAAAGTCCAAAGCTTGTTTAATGTATGCAGTTTGGTGCTTGGTTCACAATGGGGGGCACAATAAAGGATAAATATGTAAATTAAAAATCATTTCTATATACTTCTAAAGTCAATTAGCTCATCATTAATTTATTAATGAATTGCAAATAGCTGATATGTTTGAATACAAAAATATATCAAACAATGCTCATTAACTGATATCATGAGTCCTTCATTAGAAACTCTTCCAAAGCATGGTTCATCTTTAACAGAAAACTCTCCTCCCTTCCACAAAACAGACATGAACCAACTTAAAATAGAATTCATGCAAATATTCTAGTAAGATTAGGCTTGTTGACATCTCATAAAAATGTTTGGAAATAAATAAATTGAGAATATGTTTGATTTTTTATAACCATCATAAGCAGAATATTTTTCTAGCTTTACAAATGGATCTGTCATCTATCTTTGAAGCTAAATAAAACAACTGTGAAAGACATGTAGTAATCCCAGTATGCATGCTGATTTTTGCCAACTCGGAAGTGTTGTCATAAGATTGTATCATCTAATCTTACACACTAAGTGAAAATGGCTTTGTCATAACACATGATAATTCTAAAATATTTAGGCCTCTGTTCTTTGAAATAGAATATCATCCTTAAAATTGTAATTAATTTTAAGGAGCAGTTAGGCTTGTCATTCTCTGTCTTGTGATGAAGTGAGCCTAAGCCTTGGCTTCAGGAATGCCATTACATTACCCTAAGTGACCTCAAGGCACTAATGTTCATTACCAGGTACCTTGCTAGTCACGCATAACTGTCTTTTTGGCTTCTGTAATTCCTGCTTGGCTTACACCTGCAGAGCAACAAAGACTATTAGGAACTTTATATCCTTAAAACAATCAAAAGGTGGACAATAGGAAAAAGAACATGGCTTGTTGAGCTCCTGCACAATGCTGTTACTGGTTTCTGTACTTTCTGTTTGACTTGCACACCAACTGGAAAAAAAAAAAAACTGTTGAGTGTCCATTCTGTGGGAACCTAAACTTTTCGCTCCTGGGCCTGTGATTTTGACGTATAAGAAAAGCCCTGTGAAATGGTTCAGGGCTAAACTCAGGACTAAACACCCTGTAGTGTAGTCACTGGCCAGCTAATAAAATCTTTTTATTCAGCTTAAACTAAGTCTGAGTGGTCTTCTCTGGTGGTTGCCCTATAACAGTCTAATCCATTATGGTTTGTAAACAGGTGATAAAGAACAATTTAAAAGCCAAACAGGGAAAAACAAAATGTTTTTGCTTATACAAAAGACACAACAAAGTCTGTTTTGACATAGAAAGTTTATACCACTGCATAGAGTGATATACCTGCAATAAGAGGCCATGACATCTCCTTTCCTTGAACCACCCTCACATTCAGTGGACTGCTATGTTTCCCTGATGTCTTGGCAGTTGTCAGGTCCAGAATTCTTGGAAGGGCCTAAGGAATTCTGGGGATTCTTGTCAGCTTCTCCTCATACGAAGTACTGTGAAAAGCACAAGGCTGTAAGCATAGACTGTTGCTTAAAAAAGTAAGCATAGACTGTTGCTAAAAAGTAAAACTTATGACTTTTTATGGTGGTAGTAAAACAAAGCATATTCAGTAGAAACCATATGTCAAATTTTGAATTTTAATCTTTCCTGGGTTCATGATAATCAGTACGATCCTCTCTTGTAATGCCCAGTAGCATCAGTAGCTATAGCTCAGAGTCAATGTTGTGGTCACCAGGGGAAACAATCCAAGCTCTACAGTATACTGCACTGCTAAACCCTGGAGTTTGAGTATGCTGAATGCATATGTAACTATTGATCTCTGATGGATTTTTCAGGAGGTACCTACATCATGAGTTGAGGAGCATCTGTATATTATAACTTCAAAGATCATGGAGATGTACAAAGATCAATATTCCTGTATCAAAAAGTTTGAGTGTCTCCTTGTGTCCTTATTTCCTGCTTGCTCACCCTCAATTCTATTCAGATCACACAATGAAATCACTCCTTTCTATGCTTGTTCATGGCCTGTGCCTCTCTCACTCTGAGATGAGTCACCATCTGTCTCCTCCCCACACCATCCTGCAGCTGGATGTGGCTAGAGAAAAACCACAACTGTGATATCAGGGTTCCCTTTGAACTCAGGACCTCTAACCACTGTGGGTATTTTATGGCTGTAGTTAAGCATCAGGAAAATAGGGGAGGTAACATCAATAAAAAATAATTCATAATTTAGGTTGAATATGGAGAATCTGGAAAGTGATCTAAGTTTTGAAAATAATACCATGCGATGACAACATGGATTTTATTTTCAACATTTGGAATCAATGTGAGGATTGAGTAAATACATTAAAAATGAACTGGCAGCCATGGTGGTGTACTTATAATCCCATTACTTGGGAGACTGAGACAGGAGGATTGTAGGTTCAAAGCCAGACAAATTGTGGAAATTTATTCTGACAATGGTGTTTAGAAATTGAGCCTTTGAGAACTGATTAGAACTAAATAAAGTTATTTTGGCAGAGGTTTCCTGATAGAATCCTGGTAGATTTACATGGTGAAATACAAGTTTCCATGGGAGAATGCCCAGTGCAGTGCCCCCAGGAACTCACACAGCTGCAATAAATTCCCTGGATCTGAGACTTGTGGTTCAACTCAGAGAAGATTGGGAGGAGTCTGCTGTTGTACATAGCAGAAACTCAGGCTCTGATCAAAGGAAAGTGTAAAGGGAGACTTATGTGTAAAACTTGACCTAACTAGTAGGATCTCTGGGATAACCACAGACCCCACCCAATCGTGGTGAATAGGAAGAAGTCAAGACTATCCCAGCCCTGGCTGTAGAGAACAGAGACTCTTACACTGAGTTTTTTCTGAGAGGCATATGCCACCTACAGAGGCAGGGAGAGACTGAAATTCCAAATCTGAGAAAAGCATGGAGTGTGACCTATGCTTAAAACTAGATCCAGCCCTTGATACTGGTCATCTGCATAGACTGAGAAAGACTTAGGGAATGAGGCTTACAGCAGGAAAGGTGTTGGTACTTGGTATCTGTACAAAGAGACTGCAGAGGCCCAATCTGCTGATTATTAATCTATTTAAAGAGTTGCATGCTCTGATGTCAAAGTTCTTTTTGTTCTTTTTGTGTGAGTGTGTATGCCTATTTTTTTACCCTCTTCCACAAGCCTCTCCTAAGTTTCTTCCCTTGTACATACCTACTCTCTTTTCTGTATCCCTTTTTTCTTTTTTCTCTCTTCTCTCTTGTCATATATTAAATCAATTTTATATCTCTATACCACAAACTCTACATTGGTTACCAGAATTTCTACATTTTCGCTATCTCTAATCTCTAATTGATGCTACCATACCAAACTCATACTCTCATTCTATTTGACCTTATCTGAGGCTTTACTCTATTCTTTCATTTATGACTTCACGTTCCTCCCCACTCAACTTTCACTGTTGAATACAACTTGCCTTTGTGTATACCAGCTGACACCTAGACACTGAGAGAAATCTATCAAATCAACAGACACAACCTTCTAAAATCATGAGTAGGAGGAATAACAAGGAAACAATGAGCTCCCATAACACCAAAATAACAGAAACTGACAAAACAAAATTGCAGATTATCTCCAGAAGGTCAAATCAGGAACATAACTGTAAAAATTAAACAGGATGTCTGAAAAGAATGTATAGAGAGTCTGAAAGAAATAAAGGATGCAATCATTGAAGTGAAGGCATCAATTGAAAATATGAAAATAGATTAGACAACATGGAGAATAGAATCTTGCTCCTAGAAGATGATCACTCCAAAAACAAATGCATAATATATAACTTAGAAAAGACAATTCTACAGCATGAATTGAACATTAAAAAATATGGACCCATTTTAAAAGTGCTAACCTAAGAATAATTGGCACAGAGGAGAGAAAAAATGAAACCAAAGGGATTAACAATCTTTTCAAAGAAGTAATGGCAGGAAGTAGAGCACGAGATCAATAGACAGGTACAGAAAACTTATGGAACCCCCTTTAGACAAGATCAAAGAAAAGATTCCCCACACCACATAACAATCAATCTGACTAATATAGAAGCCAAGGAGAGAATCTTAAAGGCAAGAAAAAAAGAACAAGTGATATTTAGAGGCAATCCACTTAGAATCACTCCAGACTTCCCAAACCAGGTCATGAAAGCCAGAAGGGCTTGGAGTACCGTATTCCAAACTCTGAAAGGGGAAATAAAAATCTTCCATGACAAACATAAGCTAAAGGAATTTCTTTCTTCCAAACCAACACTAGAGAAAATACTCAGATAAACTAAAAAGAATAAATAAGTAATACACACATGAACCAGAGAAACAAGAATTTCCATCCAGCAAAAAACTAACCAAAGAAGTACAAACACTACCTCAAACAGAAGTTAAATTTCAATATATTAGGAATTAAAACTAATCTCTCAATAATCACACTGAATATAAATTCCCTTAATTCTAGAATAAAAGACAGAAAATGGAAAAATGGATTACTAACCAGAATCCATATATCTGCCTCCTGCAAAAAACAAACCTTACAAGGAAAGATAGTAACCAACTTAAGGTAAAGGTCTGGAGCAAGGTAATCCATGCCAACAGAACTCAAAAAAGGAGTAGTAACAACTATGATATCAGAAAAGTTAGACTTCAAGCCCAAGATTATAGAAGAGACAAAGCAGGTCATTTTTACTAGTAAAAGGAACAATCCAGCAAGAGGAAATAATGATAATCAACATTTATGCCCCAAACATAGGTACAGCTACTATCATAAAACAAACTCTTTTTAACATTAAGTCACACATAAGTCCCAATACAATAATACTGGGAGAATTCAACATGCCTCTCACACCATTAGACAGATCTTCTAGACAAAGAGTTATTAAAGATGCCTCAGACCTAAAGAACACCATCAACCAAATGAACCTGTTAGATATATAGATGTAGACCCAAGTACAGCAGATTTCACATTTTTCTCAGCTGCTCACAGAAACTTCTCCAAAGAAATCACATCCTGAGCCACAAAGTGAGCACTGTCAAATTTTAAAAATGTGACATACTTCCCAGTGTCTTTGCAGACCACAAGAATGAATTAGAAGTCAACTATAAAAACCCCCAGAGAAACCACATAAACATGTGGAGACTGAACACCACACTGCTAAGTGAAGAATAAGGGATAAAATCAAGAAATTTCTAGATACAAATGAAAATTTAGATACAACATATTGAAACCTCTGGTACACTTTAAAGGCAGTATTAAGAGGAAAATTTAGAGCACTGAATACAAAAATAATAAAATCCTTATCACCAAGTAAATAACCTATTCACCAAATAAATAATCTAATGACATAATGACACACATCAAAGCCCTTGAAAAACAGGAACAAACTAACACCAAAGCTAGTAGAACACAGGAAATTATTAAAATCAGAGCAGAAATCAGTGAAATAGAGAATAACATAAGAATATAGAAAATCAACAAAACCAAAAGCTGGTTTCTTGAATAAAAATAAATTAACAAAATAGATAAACCACTAGCAAACCTAACCAAAAATAAGATAGAATCAACACAAATCAAGAAGAGGTAGAAATGATATATTACTACTGCCCTGTAGAAATCCAGAGGATTATCAAAAACTACTTTAAAGAACTATAGTTGAAAAAAATGGAAAATCTGGAGGAAATTGAAAGCTTTCTAGATAAATACAACCTGCCTAAACTGAGTCAAGCAAGAAGATACAGAAAATGTAAACCAACTAATATCAATCAAAGAGATTGAAACAGCAATAAAGAGCTTACCATCAAAGAAAAGTCCAAGACCAGATGGTTTCCCATGTGAATTTTATAATACCTTTATAGAATAGCTAATCCCAATACTTCTCAATCTATTTCATGAAGTAGAAAAGAAGGGACTCTCCCAAATAAAGACAGCTCAAGGAAAGAAAACTATAGGCCTATATCTTTGATGAACTTGGATGCAAAAGTGCTAAAAAAAAAAAAAAAGTACTAGCAACACGCATTCAAAACCATATCAAGAAAATCATACACCATGACCAGGTAGGATTCATCCCAGGGATGTAAGGCTGGTTCAACATATGAAAATCTACCCATGTAATTCATCATATAAGCAGAACCAAAACCAAAAAAATCATATGATCATTTCAATAGATGCTGAAAAAGCATTTGACAAAATTCAACATCCATTTATGCTAAAAGCAATTCAGAGAATCTGAATAGAAAGAACATAACTCAACATCATAAAGGCAATCTGCAATAGGCTGACAGTCAACATCATATTAAATGGGAAAAACTGGGAGAATTTTTCCTAAAAAAAGAACAAGACAAGTATGTCCATTATCAGCACTTCTTTTCAATAATACTTTAGACTCTAGCTAGAGCAATAAGGCAAGAAAAAGAAATCAAAGGAGTACAACTAGGAAAAGAAGAGCTCAAATTTATACTATTTGTAGATGACATGATATTATACTTAGAAGACCCAACAAACTCAAACAAAAGGATTAAAAACTGATACAAAAATCAATCTTAAAAAATCTGAAGCTTTTCTGTATACCAGCCAAAAATTCACTGGAAAAGAAATTCAGAAAACATTTCCACCATTTCCACTCAGGATTTCTCACAAAAAAAAAAATAATAAAATACTTAAGAATAAACTTAGCCAGGGATGTAAAAGGCCTATACAAAGAAATTTATAAAACACTGCAAAAAAATTAAAGAAGACCTTAGAATATGAAAATATCTTTCAGGTTCATGGATAGGCAGAATAAATATCATCAAAATGGCCACACTTCCAAAAGTGATTTACAGGTTCAATGCAATACACATTAAATTAACAAGATCATTCCTCAAAGACATAGAAAAATTAATTTTTAAATTCATTTGGTATGACAAAAAAAAACAGAATAGCCAAATTAGCTCTCAACAACATAAACCATGCAGGACACATCACAATGCCTGATTTTAAACTATACTTCAAAGTCATAGTAATAAAAACTGCATGGTACTCATACAGAAACAGATACATAGACTAATGAAGCAGAATAGAAGACTCAGAAACAAATCCACACAATTACAGCCAATTGATTTTTGACAAAGGTGACAAAAACACACTGCAAAAATGATAGCCTGTTCAACAAATGGTGTTGGCAAAACTGGTTACCATATGCAGAAAATGGAAATTAATTCTACTTTCTCACTCTGCACAAGAGTCAATTCAAGATTGATCAAAAACTTAGAAATTATACCAGAGACCTTGAGGCATAGGTCCAACACTGCAATACATAGGCACAGATAAAATCTTTCCCAACAAGATCCCAAAGGAACAAGAAACTAAAAGGCAAATTAGCACGTGGAATTGCATGAAAATAAAGAGCTTCTGTACAGCAAAGGAAAAAATCAAGAACCTCCATCCAGAGCCAACAGAATGGGAGATTTTTGCCAACTACTCCTCTATAATATACAGAGAACTCAAGAAACTCAGCAGTAAGAAAGCAAATAACCCAATAAAAAATGAGCAAGTGAACTAAATAGACACTTCATGAGGAAATAAATTCAAATGGCCAATAAATGCATTCAAAAGTACTCAACATCATTAGCAACCAGAGAGATGCAAATAAATCAAAACTACCCTGAGATTTTACCTAACTCCAACTAGAATGGCAATCATTCAAAACACAATAAATGCTGACAAAGAGTAAGGAGAAGTGGGAACTCTACTACTTTGTTGGTGGGATTGCAAATTAGTGCAACCTTTTTGGAAAACAGTATTTTACCTTATATTCAAGAATTTTATTTTCAAGATATCCTGTGGTCATTATATTCCCCCAAGTTCTCACAAGTGGGATAGTTTCCTTTGATCTTTATCAATGACAACAGAAAAACTTGGCTCTGTAATCCTTGAATCATACTGCATTTTCCCTCTTTAGGACCCAAGACATTGCTCTACTCCTCTGGCAATGATTGCTGGCATGAAATATTCAGTGGTATATGAGATGGAGCCATATGGAGGTAACTTCTTCCTATCATCATGTTCATAGTAACCTTTGTTATTGTGTTGTTATTTAGTTCACTAACTTTATAAGAATATATAGGTTAAGTGCCCCTTATCCAAAATGGTTTCCCCAGAGTGGGATTTCATTATTTTGTTGGATTTTGTAATATTTGTGAGATATCTTGGTAATGGTACCCAAATTTAAACACAAAATTAATTTGTTCCATATAACCCATATATATCCCATATGTAGCTTTATAAAATGTCTTAATAATTTTGTACATGAAGCATAGTTTTATGGGTGAAATTTTCTACATATGGCATTGTGTTCAAAAGTTTTGAATTTTGGATCATTTCAGAATCTTAAATTAGAAGTGCTCAATTAATATTTTTATCTATATTTTTAGCAATACTTTCCAATATTCAAATGTAGTTATTTATTTTAAACTTTTTTCTATGTTTATATCATTGAATATTTATTAGATACATCAGTTCTTCTCATTCTCTGAACACAATTCTGCTCTTAAGCATATCATTCTTTTGGATTTTTTTTTTTTTTACCTTTTCCTGAAATACTTCTATTTTGTTGTTCTTTTGCATTGTATTTTATAAAATATTTTCAATTTTATTCCCTATGTCATTGACAATGCCTTCATCAACACATTTTATTTTTTTCTTTTGCTTTTGCTTGTTTATTTGATTTTGCATTTTTGTTATAGATTTTTATGTCAGTAGAATGTGAATGTTTACTTTATTGCTAAGTCTATCAGCATTGTAACTTGCCTTTGTATTATTTCTCATTGTAAGTAGATCAGTTTGCAAAATTAAGAATATGTGCCATTCCATTTTTAGAACGTTCCGTCTCACTCTATTCTTCTATGGTAGGAAATTTTTCTGCCTCCTTGCTTCCCATAAAAATTGTTCCTACCTTTCTTTGGCCTGTCTACCCTCTCCAAATGGTAGCTGCTACAATCTACATAAAATCAGGAACTATGAACAGGATCTAAGTGTTTTTCCCAACAGTTGGCACAGGTTTTATCATATCTGGCCATATTCTTCAAAATTGCTTTAAAGGTTCAGCCGGTTCCTCATTTTTCGAAGACGTGAGTTTTGTAGTTGATTATGGTGGGTTTCAGAGACAAAAATAGAGGGGAAAAAACATACTATTTTTTACCAGAAGCATTCCAGCTTTTTTTAAGCTATTAAATCATTGTTATTATGCTTAACTATACTCCTAGTCTCTGGTCACATGTCACGTGGGATGACATCTGTGAACTCTGAGCATGCTTATGAGTTGCTTAGCAACCAGAAGTTCTTTTATTCCTTCCAACAGCCTGCCCCAACCCTACCCTACATGGCCCAGCCCACCTTACCTTAAAATAGAATGTGTGGAATCATGAGTCACTTAAAAGTGGTTCTCTAAGAGAACCACTTTTTTTTGGAAGCTTGTTGCTTCCAAATGACTGTACTAATCAAGAGGGGATTCTGAAGGGGACATATTTAGTAAGAGAAGAAAAAAATATGTAACAGTAGAAATAAAGTGAACTGTTGATAAGTTCAGAAAATACATATAGGTCAGCAAGACCTTGGGAGAAAGTCAAACTGAGAGGTTGGAAACAGGAGGATATTTGAATGTTTTCTTTCACAAGTGAAGTGGTCCAAAGCACATGTTTGGAGTTTCTATAGATAAAGCAGAGTACATGTAGAGTAAGCTATATGTGCCCAAATTATCTTGGTCATCTTAATAATATAATTATCATCTTAATAATATAATTATTAATATATATTAATGATTAATAATATATTATAGATAATATAATTATCTATATGATAAATATATTAAAAATGGAAAAATACAAACAGATGAGAAAAATAATAAATTGAAGATAGAGCATCATGGATATAGGTAGCTTCCTTTGGGATAAAGGCTGGAGAAGGTTTGTGCACCAGAGATACTGTCAGACAGAACACTGACCACATCTAAATGGATCATGGTGGAAGTGTGCATTCAGGGGCCCTGCAGGAAGCACAGAATACCTAGGACCAGAAGTGAGATGGACAACTGTGATCCTCTATGACCTCTTTGATTATATCCAGCTGCTCATTAGGGACAATGGGAATAGAAAATGAATCACTAACTGGGTATAGTGGCACATGCCTGTAATGCCAGTACTAGGGAAGCTGAGACAAGAGGATTGTAGGTTAGAGGCCATCATCAGCAACTTTGTGAGACCTTCAGCAACTTAATAAAACCCTGTTTCAAAATAAAATAGGGCTAGGGATGTAGCACTGAGGTACAATGCTCTTAGGTACAACCCCCAATACCACAAAAGTAAATAATACATGTTATGGTTTGGGCTGACTGTTATGGTTTTGAGAAAAAATGTTATGTTTTTCCAAGAAAAAATGTTATGGTTTGGGGACCTTTGTTAGACCCCTGGGAATAATTCCCCCCTCCCCCCAAAAAACCCCCCACAAAAACCACAGGTTCTTGTCCTGAGCTAAGGATAGATATGCAATTGCTCGGACTCTTGCTGAATATGTAAAGAAGTTTATTTAAAAGATAGTAATACAAAAGATAGTAGCATGAGGGGTGCTTCGAACAAAATCACCAAAGTACAAAACATGGAACAGACTTTTTATACATGACATCCTCCATCTTGTTTCATGTAATTCTGATGTAGTAAAAGTCCCTGTAAGTTTCCTCCCCTTACTTTTCCACCAAGGTGTCTTCTTTCATGAAAGTTGAGCCCCTCCTCCCATCCTAGCTAGATTATCCAATCATGTAACCCTGTCTTAAGAATGAGGATGAGGAAGTCCTAGTTCCCCTCTCCTATAGACTTGCTAATTACCTTTACTTAGGTTAATTTACATTGGAATAGTTGCCTGCTTCTAGGTAGAAACCAAGTCCTTTCACTGATCTGCCCCTCACCCAATTTTTGAAATATATTTATTAATAATCAAAACTTTCTCAAATCTTCTTAGGCCATTCCCAATACTGGTATCATACATACATACATACATACATACATACATACATACATACAGTAACAAATAAGTAAATGCTCATCACAGAAGTCCCCATGCCCCCAGAATATCTATTAATAGACAAGGATGAAAGTAAGTACATTTGGGCAAGAAACTTATATTTTAAGAATGTAAGCTCACTATGTAAACAATAAGTGATGTGTTTTCTAAATAAAAGTACAGTGCTTGATTCTCGGGCATTGGAAAACCTCTATACAGGCTATGCCAAGGTAAACCAAGGGACTTAAAAACTGTATAATAAAAATCAAACCGTAATACATAGGAAAAATAAAAAACATTAGTCAACAGGGCTTTAAGTGTAAATATTTACTAAAAGTAGATAAATAGCATAAATGTATTTAATATAATTATCTTAATGTAGTTTTATATATAAGAATATAACGTTGGCAATTTTACAAAAAGTAAGAATCTAGTGATTCATTAAGTCTGAATTATTGGTTAAATTATCAATATCTGATAAATCAAGCAGAAAAATGATAGTTAAGTTCATTGTTCAGTTTTATAAAATTTTTAAATATTCTTAAGGTTGTAAAATTTTCTGTGTTCAACTTAAAAATACAATTTTTTCTATTCTCTTGATAAACTTCTATGTCCATATTGGATGAAATGTCTATACATCTCATCTATTAGTCATAGCACTTCAAATCATTTATTTAACAAGTGGGGAGTAGTAGAGATTGAAACCAGGGGCATTCTACTTCTGAGCTATACCCCAACCCTATTTTTTTTTTCCTTTTGAAACAGGGTCTTGCTAGATTGATGAGATTTTTAGTATATTTCAGAGTGGTTCTCAAACCTGCCATCCTTCTATTCTAGCATCCCAAGTATTGGAATTACAGGTGTGTACCACCACACTTTACATTATATATTTAACGTGTGTGTGTGTGTGTGTGTGTGTGTGTGTGTGTCTATGTGTTTGTAGGGATTGAACACAGGGGCATTCTACCTCTATGCTACATTTCAAGTAGTATTTTATTTTATTTTTTTAAAAGTGTCTCACTATTTGCTGGGTTTGTTCTTGAATCTGCAATTCTCTGTCTCAGCCTACCAAGTATTGGAATTACAAGTGTGTGCCACCACATCTGGCTTATACTTAGCTTCTTAAACCTCAATGTGTGTTAGTAAAATAATATGAATATTGATATTTATAGGTTGACTCTGCTTGGCTTTAAATAACTATGAATACCAAAGGCTGAAAAGATAGGTGAAAAAAGTAGTGTTTCATAAACAATACCCAGGCTGATATAACTCCATTGTCATCAGTGTAGATGAAGCCTGAGGACTATAAAACAACTCATGATGGATTTCATGACATCCTCCAGGGCATCAGAAACAGTAGTCAAGCCCTGTTAACATTTGAAAGAAATTTAGATTATTTTTTCTGTACCAGAGAATAATTATAACAGGTTTTTAGTGTTAAATAGAAATGAAAGAAACGAGCCTTCATGATGTGTGAGGACAAATTAGTATGAAGCTACACTCAAATAGAGATATCCAAAATCCATGAACTAATCAATAGAATTAGAAGAAACCATTAGTAATAAGCACCAGTGAAAAAGACAAGCTGAAAGAATTCCAAGCCAGCACTAGAGAAAATACTGAAAGAGATTAATTACAAAGATTAAATAATTAATCAACACCAGAACCAGAGAAATAATAATTTTCATCAAACAAACAACTAAGCAAATAAGAACAAATACTACCTCAAAAATAGGCTAAAATTCAAAATGATAGGTGTTAAAAATCCAAAAATCCTCTCAATAATCATACTGAACATAAATGGCCTCAACTCTCAAAAAAAAAAAAAAAAGGCATAAGGTGGAAAAATAGATTAAAAACCAGAATTCATCTATTTGCTGCTTGCAAGAAACACACCTTATAAGTAAAGATAATAACAAACTAAAAGTAAAGGACTGGAGCAAGGTAATTTGTCGGGGCCCACTCGGCTGGACCGAGATGGCACCCAGGGTTGTTGCCAGCGTGGATTCAAGATGGCGCCTAGGCTTGCAGCCAAGTCATGAGACTCACAAGATGGACGTCTCCTTGAGCATGTGCAGTGTGCCATGCTACGTGCCTGCAGAATGATCAGTGACGCAAAGCCTCATGCTGCCACCACCCTGCCTATGAGAAAGTCAGAAGTGTGCACGCCCTAGCTGTGGGAAGCTTGGGGTTGGTAGGGAATAGAGGGAGGGATTTTGATGCTGATATATATTGTGCTTGTTGTACGCATTGTCAGACATATTAGAAGAGACATATTATTGAGACATATTAAGGATCCATTAAAGAAGAATTCATATTTCAGCTGAAGAGGTGTCTGTGTCGTTCTCTAAGCCCCTGCGGGTCGGAGTCTTAGGGGACGATAGTAATTCATGTAAACAGCACTCTAGACAAACAGAAGTAGCAATTATGATATCAGACAAGTTAGACCTGAAGCCCAAGCTTATTAGAAGAGATAAAGCAGGTCATTTTTTACTAGTAAAAAAACCAATCCAACAAGAGTAAATAAAAATAGTCAACATTTATGTCCCAAACATAGGTGCAGCTACTTTAAAAAGAAAAACCTCTTTATTACTTAAGTCACACATAAGTCCCAAAACAATAATACTGGGAGTATTCAACACCCCTCTCACACCTCTAGAACAATCATCTAGACAAAAGGTGGGTAAAGATGCCTCAGACATAAAGAACACCATCAACCAAATGGACCTATCAGACACATATAGAATATTCCACCCAACTACAGCAGAGTTCACATTTTTCTCAGGTGCTCATGGAACATTCTCCAAAATAAATCACATCATGGCCCACAAAGGGAGCACTATCAAATTTAAAAAATATGTGACATATTTTCCTGTGTCTTTTAAGACTACAATATAAAGAAACTAGAAATTAACTGTAAGAAGACCCAGAGAAACTACAAAAAAAATGTGGAGACTGAAAACCACTCTGCAGAATGAAGAATGGGTCATTGAAGAAGTAAGGGGTGAAAAAACAAGAAATTCCTCAAAACAAATAAAAATAAAAACACATCATATCAGAACCTCTGTGACCCCTAAAGGCAGTATTAAGAGAAAATTTTATAGCAACAAATGCCCACATAAGAAAAATAGAAAATCACCAAATAAATAACCTAATGACACACCTCAAAGCCCTTGAAAAACAAGAACAGTCTAACCCCAAAGCCAGTAGAAGACAGGAAATTATTAAAGTCAGAGCAGAAATCAAGGAAGTGGAGAATAAAAAATCAATAAAATAAACAAACCCAAAGCTGATTTCTCAAAAAATTAACAAGATAGATAAGCCACTAGCCAACGTAATCAATAAAAAGAGAGAATCAACCCAAACTATGAAGATAAGAGATGAAAAATAAGATATTACCACCAAGAATTTAGAAATCAAAAGTATTGTCAGAAACTATTTTGAAAAACTATACTCCAATAAAGTGGAAAATCTGGAAAAAATTGACAACTTGGTAGATAAATAGAATTGCCTAAACTGAGTCAAGAAGATATAGAAAATTTAAACTAACCAATAGCAATGAAAGAGATTGAAGCAGCAATGAAGAGCCTACCATCAATGAAAAGCCCAAGACTAGATGGTTTCACAAGTAAATTTTATAAAACCTTTATAGAAGAGTTAATTACAATATTCCTCAATCCATTTCATGAAAAAGAAAGAAATGGGACCCTCCCAAATACATTTTATGAAGCCAGCATCACATTAATACCAAGACCAAATAAAGACAGCTCAAGGAAAAAAATTACAGGCCTATAACTTTGATGAACTTGCATGCAAAACTGCTAAACAAAATACTAGCAACATGCATTTAAAGCCATATCAAGAAAATAATTCATCATGACAAAATTTGCTTCATCCAAGAGTTGCAAGACTGGTTCAACATATGAAAATTGATCTATGTAATTCATCACATAAACAGAACCAAAGAAGAAATCACATGATAAAAAAATTAAAAATAAATAAAAATAAAATATAAATATAAAATAAATATATTTAATTTTTAATTTTTATTTTATTGAAAAAGAATTCAATAAAATCCAAAATTAATTTATGCTAAAAGCACTGCAGAGAATTGAAATAGAAGGAACATACCTCAATATAATGAAGGCAATCTACAATAGGCCCACAGCCAAGATCAGATTAAATGGGGAAAAACTGCAAGAATTCTCCCTAAAAACAGAAACAAGACAAGAATGTCCATTATCACCACTTCTCTTCAATATAGCACTTGAGACTCTCGCCAGAACAATAATACAAGAAAAGGAAACAAAAGAAGTACAAATAGGAAAAGAAGAGCTCAAACTTTCACTATTTGCAGATGACATGACACTATACTTAGAAGACCCAATAAACTCAACCAAATGGTATATAGAACTGATCAACAAATGTCTGGATACAAAATAAATCCTAAAAAAATCAGAAGCTTTTCTATATACCAACCAGAAATCTACTGAAAAATAAATCCATTATAAACTTAAGACTTCTACAAAAAAGTCATATAGAACATTGAAAAAAGAAATCAAAAAAGACCTTAGAAGATGGAACGATTTTCCATGTTCATTGACAGGCAGAATAAATATCATCAAAATGGCCATATCTACAGATATAGAAGAATCAGTCCTTAAAACATTTGGAACAACAAAAATTTTGAAATAACCAAAACAGTTCTCAACAACAAGAATCATGTAGAAGGAATCACAATACCTGACTTTAAAGTATGCTACAAAGCCATAATAATAAAAACAGCATGGTACTGGGACAAAAACAGATACATAGACCAATGAGGCAAAATAGAAGACTCAGAAACAAATCTGAACACTTATAGCTAGTTGATTTCTGGCAAGGGAGTCAAAAACATACTCTGGAAAAAAGATTGCCTCTTTAACAAATGATGTTGGCAAAACTGGTTAACCATATGCAGAAAGATAGAACTAAACTCCAAATTCGGACCATACACAAAAGTCAATTCCATATGGATCAGACTTGGAAATTAGAAAAAAGACCTTGAAGATCCTAGAAGAGGGTATAGGTTCAACATTGCAACACATAGACACAGGTAAAAAACTTCAACTATACAGCAGAGAACCCAAGAAGCTCAATACTAAGAAAACAACTAACACAATCAAAAAATGGGCAAGTGAACTAAATAGACACTTCATGAAGGAAGAAATTCAAATGGCCAATAAATTTATGAAAAAATGCTCAACATGATTGGAAATAAGAGATGCAAATCAAAACTACCCTGAGATTTCACCTAACTCCAATTACAATGGCAATCATTCAAAACACAGACAACAACATATGCTGGTGAGGATGTGCAGAAGTGGGAACTCTAAAACATTATTGGTGGGATTGCAAATTAGTATAACCACTTTGGAAAACAGTATAGAGGATCCTCAGAAGAATGGGAACAAATTTACCATACGATCCAGCAATACCACTTCTGGGTACCTACCCAAAAGAATGGGAACCAAACTACTAAACTAATGCATGTGTATCTATGTTTATAGCTCCACAATTCACCATAGCTAAACTATGGAATCATCCAAGATGTCCATCAATGAGTAAATGGATTACAAAATTATCGAATATGTGCACAATAGAATTTTACTTAGCCATAAAGAAGAGCAAAATTATACCATTTGCAGGAAAATGGGTGCAACTAGAGAATATTGTGCTAAATGAGATTAGACAGTCACAAGAAATAAGAAATTGAATGTTCTCCCTAATATGCAGAAACTAAGGAGAAAACGATTCATAGTAGAAACAGTAGATGAAGAAGTAAAAACTATAGATGAACAAATAAGATGACCTAATTGAAGGGGATGGAAGGAGGAAGAGAGAAATTTCCTAAGGTACAGAATGTATGTTAACAAACATATAAAAGTTAATCACCAAGCCAAACATGAAAAGTTGGGAGTAGGAAGGGAATGGGGCAGGAATTGAGTAAGGGCTAATTGCGTGATGTGTGCATGTATGACTCTACCGTCTTGTACTCCTGTACTCCATTAAGATGTATGACTTCAATGCACCAATAAATTTTTTATTTATTTTTTATTTTTTTAATTAATTTATTTTTTAAATTGGTGCATTGTAGTCATATATCAATCACATTGGAGTACAAGACTTGAGAGGATATACAAGCACACATCATCCAATTAGCCCTCCTCCAGCCCCCATCCCATTCCCTCCCCCTCCCTCCATCCCACACTTCTTTGGTGATTTACTTTGATACATTTGTTTATGTACCTCCTGCGTTTTAAAGAGGCTCCGTCCTCCAGTATTACATACCCTCTGATTGGTCACATTAGTTGCTTCACTATAGGGCCCTTTCTATAGCTCAACCTCTTCCTGTTGCCCTTTTCCTCCTAGTTATTGCTGATTAAGAGAAGCGTCTGATTTATATTTTCTGCGATATTTCTCTGTGCATGCTGCGTTGCAAGTACCAATCCCACTCTTGATGGTCCCAGTAGTGGCCTGGCTACTCAGTGGACTGATCCAGACCTCGCTGGCTCAAGCAGCGGCCTTGCCTCATGGGAGGCCCCGGTTCTGGTCTCGCTGGCCCCTGAACCAGTCAAACCCCTAAGCTGGCTTTGGTCCCGACCTTGGAGGCCGCAGGAGTGAACTTGCCCCACGCCAGGCTCCGATGCTGGCCATTGGCCCCTGCACCGGTCTAACCCCTTGGCAGGATTCCAATCCCGGCCTCGGAGGCCCCAACACTGGTAATGCATCACAGCAGGCTCCGATGCCAGCCTCACTGGCCCCAGCACCGGCCTAACCCCTTGACAGGCTCTTATCCTGGCCTCAGAGGCCCCAGTACCGGCCTTGCCTCAAGGCAGGCTCCGATGCTGGCCTCACTGGCCCCAGCACCGGCCTAACCCCTCGGCAGGCTCCGATCCCGGCCTCGGAGGCCCCAGCACTGGTCATGCCTCAAGGCAGGCTCCGATGCCGGCCTCGCTGGCCCAAGCACCGGCCTAACCCCTTGGCAGGCTCTTATCCTGGCCTCGGAGGCCCCAGTACCAGCCTTGCCTCACGGAAGGCTCCGATGCCGGCCTCGCTGGCCCCAGCACCGGCCTAACCCCTCAGCATGCTCCGATCCCGGCCTCAGAGGCCCCTGCACTGGTCATGCCTCACGGCAGGCTCCGCTGCCGGCCTCGTTGGCCCCAGCACCGGCCTAACCCCTCGGCAAGCTCTTATCCTGGCCTCGGAGGCCCCAGTACCGGCCTTGCCTCACGGCAGGCTCCGCTGCCGGCCTAGCTGGCCCCAGCACCGGCCTAACCCCTCGGCAGGCTCTTATCCTGGCCTAGAGGCCCCAGTACCGGCCTTGCCTCAAGGCAGGCTCCGATGCCGGCCTCACTGGCCCCAGCACTGGCCTAACCCCTCGGCAGGCTCTTATCCTGGCCTCGGAGGCCCCAGTACCGGCCTTGCCTCACGGCAGGCTCCGCTGCCGGCCTCGTTGGCCCGAGCACCGGCCTAACCCCTCGGCAAGCTCTTATCCTGGCCTCGGAGGCCCCAGTACCGGCCTTGCCTCACGGCAGGCTCCGATGCCGGCCTCGCTGGCCCAAGCACCGGCCTAACCCCTCGGCAGGCTCCGATCCTGGCCTCGGAGGCCCCAGCACTGGTCATGCCTCAAGGCAGGCTCCGCTGCCGGCCTCGTTGGCCCCAGCACCGGCCTAACCCCTCGGCAAGCTCTTATCCTGGCCTCGGAGGCCCCAGTACCGGCCTTGCCTCATGGCAGGCTCCGATGCCGGCCTAGCTGGCCCCAGCACTGGCCTAACCCCTCAGCAGGCTCTTATTCTGGCCTCGAGGCCCCAGTACTGGCCTTGCCTCAAGGCAGGCTCCGATGCCAGCCTCGCTGGCCCCAGCACCGGCCTAACCCCTCGGCAAGCTCTTATCCTGGCCTCGAGGCCCCAGTACCAGCCTTGCCTCACGGCAGGCTCCGCTGCCGGCCTCGCTGGCCCCAGCAGCGGCCTAACCCCTCGGCAGGCTCCGATCCCGGCCTCAGAGGCCCCAGTACCGGCCTTGCCTCAAGGCAGGCTCCGATGCCAGCCTCGCTGGCCCCAGCACCGGCCTAACCCCTCGGCAGACTCTTATCCTGGCCTCGGAGGCCCCAGTACCGGCCTTGCCTCACGGCAGGCTCCGATGCCGGCCTCGCTGGCCCCAGCACCGGCCTAACCCCTCAGCATGCTCCGATCCCGGCCTCGGAGGCCCCAGTACTGGTCATGTCTCACGGCAGGCTCCGCTGCCGGCCTCGTTGGCCCCAGCACCGGCCTAACCCCTCGGCAAGCTCTTATCCTGGCCTTGGAGGCCCCAGTACCGGCCTTGCCTCACGGCAGGCTCCGCTGCCGGCCTCGCTGGCCCCAGCACCGGCCTAACCCCTCGGCAGGCTCTTATCCTGGCCTCGAGTCCCCAGTACCGGCCTTGCCTCAAGGCAGGCTCCGATGCCGGCCTCACTGGCCCCAGCAGCGGCCTAACCCCTCGGCAGGCTCCGATCCCGGCCTGAGAGGCCCCAGTACCGGCCTTGCCTCAAGGCAGGCTCCGATACCGGCCTCGCTGGCCCCAGCACCGGCCTAACCACTTGGCATGCTCCGATCCCGGATTTGGAGGCCCCAGCACTGGTCATGCATCAAGGCAGGCTCCGATGCCGGCCTCGGTGGCCCCAGCACTGGCCTAACCCCTCAGCAGGCTCTTATCCTGGCCTCGGAGGCCCCAGTACCGGCCTTGCCTCACGGCAGGCTCCGATGCTGACCTTGCTGGCCCCAGCACCGGCCTAACCCCTCGGCAGGCTCTTATCCTGGCCTCGGAGGCCCAAGTACCAGCCTTGCCTCATGGCAGGCTCTGATGCCAGCCTCGCTGGCCCCAGCACCGGCCTAACCCCTCAGCAGGCTCCGGTCCCGTCCTCGGGGGCCCCAACACTGGCCTTGCCTCACGGCAGGCTCCGATGCCGGCCTCGCTGACCCCAGCACCGGCCTAACCCCTCAGCAAGTTCCGGACCCGACCTCGGAGGCCCTAGCACAAGCCTTGCATCATGGCAGGCTCCAATGCCGGCCTCGCTGGCCCCAGCATCGGTCTAACCCCTCTGCAGGTTCCAATCCCAGCCACGGAGGCCTCAGTAGTGGCCTTGCCTCACAGCAAGCTCCGATGTCGGCCACTGGCCCCGGCACCCGCCTAACCCCTCAGCAGGTTCCGATCACTGTCTCTGTGGTTATTATTTCAAAGGTTCCAGTTGTAATGTATCAGATCTCTGCCTCCCCCGAATATTGGCCACTGGCATTGCCACTGCCTCCACCATTTCAAATCTTTCCCAGGCTCTTTTTCCACTCTGAATGTTGTCCAGTGTTCCTAAGCATGTGTGATGGTAGCATTCGACATTTGGTGTAATTTCTCCAAAAAAATAAAGTTGGTAAGATCCAGTTTCTGCTTCTCCTGAATACAAGTCTCCACCACCATCGTGAAGAACTCTTTCAACACCGCATTTCTCCTTGGTCTCCGCTAAACTCTCTCCTTATATGTGATGTCTGAGATTCTTAACAATATAGAGAAATAGCAGTCCTCTTTCACGGCGAATTTTTCCATAAGTTCCAGTGCATTTAGATAAGTTTTGTCTGCATCTCCAGTGTCCTGGCATCCATAACGGCTTTCTTACCACCTCTCCGATATTTTTCTTTATCTTTTTCTGTTCTGGGCCCGGTTTCTCCAGGGGTCTGGCGAGCTACTCGCAGTTCGGCCAGGACCCAGAGTCCTGCGATCCGGGCCCCATCTGGCGTGCCCCGCCCGCGACCCCCGCCCAGAACCCAGCGTCTTACTGGGCCTGGTTTCTCCAGGGGTCTGGCGTGCTACGCGCAGTTCGGCCTGGGGCCCAGGGTCCCGCGACCCGGGCCCCGGCTTTTGTGCGCCGCGCGCGACCCCTGCCCAGAACCCAGCGTCTTATTGGGCCTGGTTTCTCCAGGGGTCTGGCGTGCTACGCGCAGTTCGGCAGGGGCCCAGAGTCCCTTCCACCAATAAATTTTTTAAATAAAAAAAATAATAATAGCAACCCTAGTTTACCTGTTTGACAGTGTAATTGCATCATATTAGTATACTTTCCATTTCTTTATAGTCTCTAACAGCCTCTGAGTAAATTATTTTCAAATTACATTTTATTTGATGCTAAGATTCCATGAGCCTCCTCTAGACTACCTCTGAAACAAAGATCTATTCTATCAATCAGATGCTGAATTAAATCTCATAAAGAAGCTGAAAAATATATCAGAAGTTTTTATATTTATATCAATTTTGAAATAAACCAACCACCTTTCTTGGGAGCTTGGGCATGGGATTTCAGCATACTTGTTACCATTGCTTTCCACTGTCAACTGAGATAAATAAACCAGTCTGCTGTGAAAGGATGAATGGAGAAACATCTTGAATTTAATCTTTTCACATTTTATATTCTATGATTATAATATGTTTTCCTTATTTGAGTCAGACTATAGGAAGTAAACTTATATAGGAAATCAAATTTTATTTGGGAGAAATATTTGACTTTCTTTGAAAATTTGTTTTCATATATAAATTCTAAAATAAATAATATACTGACAATATTTGTAACTACTTTGGCAAAATAAGACAGCAAAGTCTAATCTCCTTTATTTTTTTCCAGGAACATAGCACTCAAAAGGTAGAGATGAAGAAATTGACATTTTGCATATGTTTTAGAAAAAAGAAACCTCATCACTTTTAAAGGAATTCAACCTAAATTATGTAAAATAAATCAGTTGGGAGAAATATCAAGTTTTGAAAACAGGCAAAATTAATTATGTGTGTGATAAACCATAGCGAGAAGGCATCTCACAATGACAAATGATGGGATTCATCTCTCAATCATAACAAAGCCATCCACCATATAGTTGCCAATTACTCCCAAGCAATAAACTGAAATGCTAATGCTGTGAAATGACAAGTTCGCTCCTGTGATCCTCATTGAATCTAGGAACTTCTGGGTTCTTGTGACACTTCTACTAGAGAGGCACAAACATATCTCCAAGATCCCTTGATTGGGAAGTGACAATCAAAACCCAAAAGCCTTTCCTGTTTATCCAGAGGATAATAACAAAGAAAATGACAGAGAGACATGTGGAATGAATTTTAGATGTCCCAGGAGCAAAGAAAAAATAATTAATGTTTCTGCAAACCAGAGAACTGAAGAGGGGAAATCCTAGAACAAAGGACAAATATCTTGTGGGTTTTTTTCCTCTGGGGAACATTTGGCCACATCTGTAGACAAGTATGCAAGGTGTGCATGTCCTATTGCCAATTAGTGAGTAATAGCCAAGGTTATATTAAACACCTTTCAGTGTACAGGGCTGCTTCTACCCTGCCAATATCCCTAACACACACACACACACACACACACACACACACACACACACACACAGAAATTACTCAACCCAATGTCAATAGAGCCAAGATTAAGAAAACTGGACCAACATTTTACATTTATTGACAAAGTTGTGGCATTTACATTTTTTTGACTAGATATTGTATGTCTCTTTTTTCATTCCAATGTTAACTTATACCTTCTTCATTCTCATTTTTACTAGCATCATCAATATTATATTTATACTGCCAAAGTACAGTTTTGTGATGTTTTTGGTTTTCATTGTTAAATAATTGTTAAGTAATTCATTTCAATTACTGTCTTTTTTTTGCTCTTATTTGCTTTTGATATAAAATTTAAACCTATAAAATTTCCCATAAGCATATACTTGCTGTATTCCTCAACTTTAGGACCATTCATGGTTCATTTCTAGGTATTTTTAACTGCAATTAAAAATTTTTAGAGGAATTTCTCAATATTTAATAACATAAAATATACCTTTGTCCCCACTTTTTAATTTTTTTATTGATGCATTGTAATCATACATCACATTGGAATACAGGACTTGAGAGGATATACAAGCACACATCATCCAATTAGCCCTCATCCAATTCCCATCCCATTCCCTCTCCCTCCCTCAATCCCATGATTGATTGGTTATTATCTTTTTTTTTTTTTTTTTTTTTTTTGCGGTACTGGGGTTCCTGGAAGCCCTTCTTTCTCCGGGCTACACTCCCAGACCTATTTTATACTTTTTTATTTGGAAACAGGGTCTCTTAAGTCAGCGAGGCTGACCCCGAACCAGCATGATCCTCCTGTCTCTGCCTCCCAAACGCGGGGATTACAAGCGTGGGCCACAACGCCCGGCTGGTGATTATCTTTGATACATTTGTTTACATACCTCCTGAGTTTTAAAGAGGTTCCATCCTCCCCCATCCCATACCCTCTGATTGGTCACCTTAATTGCTTCACTATAAGGCCCTTTCTATAAATCAACCTCCTCTTGTTATCCCTTTCCTCCTAGTTATTGCTAATTAGGGGAAGCATCTGTTTTTTATTTTATGTGATATTTCTCTGTGCATGCCGCATTGCAAGTTCTGATCACACTCTTAATGGTCCCAGCCCGGAGGACTCTGATCCCAACCTCACTGGCTCCAGCACCAACCTTGCCTCATGGGAGGCCCCGATTCTGACCTCGCTGACCCTGGCACCAGCCTAACCCCTCGGCAGGCTCCTATCCTGGTCTCGGAGGCCCCAGCTCCGGCCTTGCCTCATGGCAGGCTCTGCTCCTGGCCTTGCTGGCCCTGGCACTGGCCTTACCCCTCAGTGGGCTCCAATCCAGGCCTTGGAGGCCCCAGACCGGCCTTGCCTCACGGCAGGCTCTGATCCTGGCCTCGCTGACCCCATCAGCAGGCTCCAATCCTGGCCTTGGAAGCCCCAGCACCAGCCCTGCCTCATGGCAGGCTCTGATCCCGGCCTCACTGGCCCCAGCACCATTCTAACCCCTCTCAGCAGGCTCCAATCCTGGCCTCGGAGGCCCTTGTCCCTGCTTCTTAAAAAAAATAAAATAAATAATAAACAACAACAACAAAACTGTGTTGTGTCTTTAAAAATGATTATGTTTTGTGCATGTGTGTGCATGCATGTGTGTGTGTGTGTGTGTGTGTGTGTGGTGCTGGGGATTGTTTTTCTTTAATTGATGCACTATAGTCTCATCTCATAATGTGGATCATTTTGACAATGGCATATATTCACACAGCACTTGCTGCCCTCCCCACCACCCTATACTTCCCTTTTTCCCTCCCTCCCAATGCTGAGTCTCCAGGTTAACAATGTTATATTCACATGTATACACATATTCAAATAAAGCTTTTCCATTACCTAACCTCAGCCTTCTTTCTCCCTTACCTTTCCTTTTTGGCTTGGCTGAGGTTTCCCCTCCATTATCTATAGTCCCTCTGGTATCCCTGATACTCCCTAGCTTGAACATGTTAGAGAAAACATATGTCCCTTCTTTCTGTGCTTGGTTGATCTCACTTAACATAAAGTCCTCCAGGTCTTTCCATCTTCTTGTGAATGACAAGATTTTGTTATTTATAGCTGAGTAGAATTCCATTGTGTGTATTCTCCATAATTTTGCAATCCATTCATCTGTTGATGGAGACCTAGGCTACTTCCATATTTTGGCTATTATGAATTGTGCTGCTATGAACATAGGTATACATATGTTACTGCAGTTCTCTGATTTAAATCTTTTTGGAAAGATACTCAGGAGTGGCATAGCCGATCATATGGTGGATCTATTTCCAGTTTTCTTTCTTTCTTTCTTTCTTTCTTTCTTTCTTTCTTTCTTTCTTTCTTTCTTTTTTTTTTTTTTTTTTTTTTTTTTTGGTAATACTGGGGTTCCTGGAAGCCCTTCTACTTCCAGGCTACACTCCCAGACCTATTTTTACATTTTTATTTGAAAACAGGGTCTCCTAAGCCAGCGTGCACGGCTGGCTTCAAACCTGCGTGATCCTCCTGTCTCTGCCTCCCAAGCGTGGGGATTACAAGCGTGCGTCACCACACCCGGCCCATTTCTAATTTTCTAAGGAATCTCCACACTGATCTCCATAGCATCTGCACTAGTTTTCACTCCCACCCACAGTGTAAAAAAGTACCTATTTCTCCACATCCTCGCCAGCATTTGTTGTTATTTGACTTCTTTATGCTTGCCACTCTGATTGGGGCTAAATGGAATCTCAGAGCAGTTTTGACTTTTATATTCCTAATTGCTAATGATGTTGAACATTTTTTCATGTATCTATTGGCCATTTGTATCTCTTCTTTTGTGAAGTGTCTGTTCAATTCAGTTGCCCATTTCTTAAATGGATTATTTGTTTTGCTAGTGTAGAGTCTTTTGAGGTCTTTGTATATTCTGAATATTAGCCTCTATCAGAGTGGTACTGGTAAAGATCTTCCATTCTGTATGCTTTCTCTTTAGATTCTTGATAGTTTCCTTTGATAAGCAGAAACTTTTTAGTTTGATGTCATTCCAATTGTTGATTCTTGTTTTAATTTCCTGTGCTTTGGAGGTCTTGTTGAGGCTCAATTACAATTTCTTATTTCATACATAATTATGTAGATATATAATCTTTAATTTTAATATGTATGAAATTTTCCAATTTTTTCATTCAACTCTTATAAAGAAGGAACACAGAGTATGACATTGAATATTTTTGAAACTCATTGTGACCTGCCTCATAAACTCACTATTCTATACTAAGTGTCATCTATACTAAGTGTTGAACACCTTCTCTTGAGACATACATCTTGTCAGGTTCATGGTTCTACATGTGTGCAGCAAATCAAGTTTGTTTGCTTTACTGTTCAAAAAATCCACATGACTGTCAACTTTTTGAATAGTTAGCATATTAATAGTCATGACTGAGCATTCTGATCTGTAATTCCCCAGAATAGGTTTCTTGAAATTGAGTCATCCCTCATCAGAGAAAAGATAGAGCAAGGTGGATGGGAAACTCAGAATCTCTGAACTTCTATTTAGTTAATATTCTGTAAAATTAAAGGTATGAAATCTTAATAAAGTGATGATGACTATCATTATCATCATCAAATTATGCTCATCAAACATCCAGGAATAGAGGGGATAAAGGAAGATTTGGTTTCTCAGTCCAAGACATCTTTCTTCTAACAAGTGTGTTGATAAACGAGAAACTAAAGAAAAGATTCTGTTCTTTGGAGTGTACAAATATGAATATATAAGTAAATATTATATATGTATATCATATACATATACAATTTTTGGTGGTACTGGGGTTCCAGGAAACCCATCTACCTCTGGGCTACACTCCCAGACTTATTTTATACATTTTTAAATTTGGAAATAGGATCTCTAAAGCCAGCGTGGCTGGCTTCAAACCTGTGTGATCCTCCTGTCTCTGCCACCCAAGTGTGGGGATTACAAACATGTGCCACCACGCCCGACATACATATACAGTTTATATATCTTTATTTACACACATAATATTATATATACATATCGCCTCTCCTCCAAATAGAAAAATTAATTTTCATCTTTAATTAGAAGATGAAACATGGTTTTTATAAGCATGTTAGAATGTATTTGGAAGAGTACAAAGGGACATTATGTTCTTTTAAGTTAGGTAACTTTATAGGCATTTTGTTTATTTTAAAAATCTACCATTACATTTTTGCTTATGATTAATTAAAACTTCATTTAAGTACAGACAATTCTCAGAATTTGTGAGTTACTTAGCTAACTTCAGGTTACCTAATTTATCTCTTTGGGCCTTCTGTATATATTATATCTTTGTCTTCATAGTTTTACTGGGAGTAAGTTAGAGTAAATATTTGTTGAGTTTGTGAAATAGATGTGTACACTGGAGCACACTGGAACATTAAATCCTAGCCAGAAAAAAAAGATAAAGCTAAATTTAAATACAACCTCAGAAGTATTTTATTCCTAAGAACATAGGCAGCCATGCTATTAGAAATGGTGAAATACATATGTCCTTTTATTCCTATTCTGCATAAAGATAAACATGGGCATGAGAACAACTGCCATGAACAATGAGCATTAAACCAGGGAGATGAAGTCAGAGAAGAAAGACTACTGTGAGCAGATTCCTCCAAAGCAGGTGATGATACTGTGTGCTGAAACAAATCACCTGTTTGTAACACAAGGATGGGGGGGCTACTGTAGATATTGGGAGAATTCATAATCTAGCAAAAGTATTAGCCTAAGAAGGAAAATTTAAAAACATGCCACTTTTTAAAAAAGTAGGCTATGTGAAAAGATGCAAAAATATTAATGGCAAAATCTAGTATCTTCAGATCTTGCCAACTAAGAAAAGGCTATGCTTCTACCCCAAACATGCACAAGTGCATATGCTAGCACATGTTTAGGAAAACTCATTTTGCCTGAAGATGATAAAAAAGTAATCATCAAGGTCAAATCCTGCCCAAAATTATTATAAAAATAAGAAATTAAGAAAATATTCATTGTAGTCCAAAACATACCAGAAATGTATGCAAATATCTAATAAGAACTGGAATGTATTCTTCTAATATGAAAGTTTTTAATTTGATAAACATGATGTTCTACAATCTTATTTAGATTTATCTAAATATGATGAATCCATTTATTATATATCAAACTGAATTTTCCCAAAGCAATTTATACAAATTTGACAAATGTTTATGAAGTTAATAATATTCTAGTATAAATTACACAAGTTTTCTAAAAGAAATAATAAATGTTGAAAATGTATTACATACAGATACAAAGATTATACAGATTTCTTTAAACTATAAACTTCATGTTCAAAAGCAACTACTACTTTCACTCTACTTATTGATTGTATAATATTCAGTGTTTTATTTTAAAATGCCTATAATTTATTTTACATTAAATAAGGTTCACAATGGACTTATCAAGACACAGCCCATCATAAGTGAGAAGTGAGTGTGTATGTGTATGCGTGTGTCTCCCCTGACTGCTAGAACAGCTGATCCGTAGTCTGTGTTCCTGATCCCCTGCTACTCTTCCTTTTTGCTTCTTGTCTAATCTGACATGCAAGCAAAAAAAGAAACTTGTCAGGCAAAGTCTAAAAATAATTCTAGGCGAATAAAACAAGAAACACAAAGGCCTTGAGGGTGAAAGATCCGTTTGAAAGGTGGACTGGAAGTCAGCATGTGCAAGAGTTGAAGAAATATGAGAGAAAATGGACAGGTGAGTAAGACCCAGATGGAGAAGGACAACAAAGACCAGTGAAAGGTTTTCCCCCTAAGCAATAGAAAAGCACCAAAAGACTTTTAGTGGAAAAGTAACATGATCTACTTTTAGAAAGTAGATGCTTTGTAGAGATGGCCTATGGAAAGCAAAATGGACACGGGAGGAGCTGGGAGCAGAGCAGCCTCCAGTGAATGGGCACCAGAGCCTGGGACAGGGGTCTGTGTGCAGCCAGGTGAGCAGGCGAGCCCTTTCCATCTTTGGCTGTGGCAGAGGTATAGCAAGGAGGGGTCAAGAAGAGCCAGACTCCAAGATTTCTGTGCAGACGTTCTTGACCTTTCATGTTGTCATTTGTTAACAGTAAAGTGGCCCACTTGAGAGGAATGGACAGTATGAAAGAGAATGTAAAGTTCCATTTAGTCTAATACATCTGTAAGCCTTTCAGGTATGAATTTCAAGTAGTAAATTAGCTATAAGTGGCTAATGCAGGTATTTTGTAAAGAATATTCATTATAACTTAGCAAACTTGATTTAGTTCTGGCTAGATATCATATATATATATATAGTGATATTTTACTTTGTTTTAAAGAGATTTGAATCCTCTGATAAACTCTTACCTGTGTTTAAATAGAAAGTACAAAGCTACAAATTCTACAGAACAATTTTACAGGGCTGGGTGTTGCATACATCAGAGTTCTTGCATGTCTGAGGCCCTAGATTCAATCCTGAATGAATGGCAAAATAATAATAATAATGGAATAGTATCCTTCATTTGATCTTTATCATATGAAAGATTCACAAAAGAAATTTGAGCTTTTTAGATGCAGATTAAAAAACAATGCTTTTTACAGAATGTAACCAGCTGGAACAGTTAGGATTTTAATTGCATTCTTTGCCTGTCGTTTTGTGTTATCTATCATTCCTGCTGTCTCGAAATAACTCAGGGAATAAACAAGACAACTCTCTTTGGTCTGTTATAAATAATAGCTGTTTAGTAAGAACATTCATGTATGACAGCTGCTAATTTTTATAGGAGAGTCTTTGACTTCAAAATATCTATAAAATATCACTCTTAGAGAAAATTAAATGTAACAACTGACATATTAAAATTTTCCCATCTCTGGACCTTAAATTTGAATAATTAAATAAATAATTCATCCTGAAATATCAGTTTGCAAGTCAAAAATCAAAGACAAATTCAATGCAAATGTTTTATTCAATGTTAACTTTAAGATTGTCAGTGTCCTTTTATTTCTTGACAGCTTAATTTTATGCTAATGTTAAAGAGGTACAATACAAAAAATTGGATGCTGCTATGTTTGACGAGGGCAGGGACAATCAAAAAAATTATCACACTTGTTCAGATAAGGTTGGAGGTAATCCTGAAGAAAAGGGGAAATCATTTAATTTTCTGCTGAAAAGTAGAGCTACAATAGTACTTTTGTTACTGCATAGGAAAATTTACAATTTAAATAAAAACAAAGCATACATTACATAAAAATAAAACAAGTGCACAAGCTAATAGGCTACAAATCAGTATATATAAAATTATACATATTGTGTATGTGTATGGCTATGATATGTATATATAATATAAGTCATCAATAATTCATTCATTCAAGAACTATATTAAGAGTTTCCTCTGTGTTTGGTCACAACAGTAAGCAATGTGTACAGAAGAAAAAGAAAGAGAGAGGAAAAGAAGAAAGAAAAGAGGGGGAAGGGAAAGAGAAAGAGTGAGGAGGAGAGGAAGAGAGGGAGGGAAGGAAGAAGGAAGGAAGGAAGGAAGGGAGGAAGGAAGGAAGGAAGGAAGGAAGGGAGGGAGGAAGGAAGGAAGGAAGGAAGGAAGGAAGGAAGGAAGGAAGGAAGGAAGGGAGGGCGGGCAAGGCACAATCTTTACCCTTAAAAAATTTGGAACCTAGCCGGGTGTGGTGGCACAAGCTTGTAATCCCGCGCTTGGGAGGCGGAGACAGGAGGATCACGCAGGTTCAAGGCCAGCCCTGCTGGCTTAAGAGATCCTGTTTCCAAAAATAAAAAAAAGTATAAAATAGGTCTGGGAGTGTAGCCCAGAGGTAGAAGGGCTTCCAGGAACCACAGTACCACCAAAATAATAATAATAATAATAATAATAATAATAATAATAATAAGAAGAAGAAGAAGAAGAAGAAGAAGAAGAAGAAGAACCTTTAGGATGAAAGCAGACACAATCAAATCATCATGCATTATAAGGGATTGGTAAAAAAAAAATATAGGAGTAGAGCAAAGGAGCAAAGAATGACAAAGGCTACTCTTTCAGTTTGAAGACTGGTCTGAAAATAACTCCAGGGTGGAAACCAGAGCAAGTGTGTCTCATGTGCAGCAGTGTCATTACAGACGTCTCCTGTAGTGAGTCCTGCATGTTCATTGCCCATGTGTCCCTCTAAACTCCACCCATCGGACAGCTTTGGGAAGCTTGGTGCCTCTATTGATTTTTACCATCTCCTTCCATCCATTCCTCTTTTCTCTATCATTCTATAGAAGATTTATTCTAGTAGTATAAACCCCACCATCCAAAGGTTTAAGCACAGCTTCAATGCAAATTACAAGTTCCAGCAGGCAACCAGTTTACATCTGTGTCTCCTTACATTTGTATTTTAACAAATTGCAACTCTGTGCGTGTGTGTGTGACCGTCTCTTCTGAGAACCCATTCATTTCACAGGATGGCCTTCTTTTGCCATTTTATATTTACTACATAAGCTATCTTCTCACAGGTACACTGAAACAAATGTTAATCAGAACCCCCTCACAAGCACGCATGCACATTTTTATGCCATTCCCTTCTTAACACAAGACCTAAACACAAGAAATAGTAAATAAATCCCAGTTCTACACAATTAAAAGCTTCAACTTAATAAATATGTTTGTTGACTTATTTTTCCACTTGTGCTTGGGACAGCTGAGGTCTGTGAGGCTGTCCTCAAAGCCACCAGAATGCAGGTATAAGCAACTATAATGCAGTGACAACAAACAAGAATTCTTGAAGGAAGTCGCATGCCTTGGGTCAATATGAGGGGAAAGGATTCCTTTTTATGTACATTTATTCGTGCATTATAATCTCACATCATAATACAGATCAGAGGAGTAGTGGCACACATGCACACAGTACGAGGTGAGCTTCCCCTGTTCCACTCCCTCCCCTTCTCCATATGTGATACTGAGGTTGGAATTGGTATACTCACATTTGCACATAATGTCAATGGAAGGATTGCCTTTATTAATTCTCCCTCTTCACCACCATCAAAATCCCCTAGACCCCCTCCATCACTCCACTGGGGTTTCTCCTCCATTATCTAAAGTCCCTCTTGTGTCCCAATTGCTCCCCAGCTTCTGCATATGAGGGAAAATGTGTGACCTTTCACTTTCTGCAACTAATCATACTTCATGTAATGTTCTCCAGGTCTGCTCATTTTCTACTAATGTTTTTCTTCTTTACTGCTGAGTAAGATTCTATTGTGGGTAAACCCCATAATTTTATAATCGATTTTTCTGTTGATGGACACCCAAATTCGTTCCATTATTTTGCTATTGTGAATTGTGTTTCTATAAACATTACTCTGCATGTATTAGTATAATATTCTGACTTCAGTCCCTGTGGAAAGATATCCAGGAGTAGTATAGCCGGTCATATAGTGGATCCATTCTCAATTTTTGGAGGAATCTCCACACCAATCTCTGTAACAGATATACTAATTTACAATCTCACCAACAGTGTAGAAGAGTTCTATTTCCCCACATCATCTCCAGCATTTATTGTTGTTCAATTTCTTGATGATTTCCATTTTGTTTGGAGTTAAATGCGATCTCAGTATTGTTTTGATTTTCATCTTCAGTGTCATTTTTCAGAGTTGGAAAAAAAATTTTTTTTTGGTAGTACTGGGGTTCCTGGAAGCCCTTCTACCTCCAGGCTACACTCCCAGACTGATTTTTTTAAATACTTTTTTATTTGGAAACAGGGTCTCTTAAGCCAGCGTGGCTGGCTTTGAACCTGCGTGATCCTCCTATCTCTGCCTCCCAAGTGCGGGGATTACAAGCATGCGCCACCACGCCCGCCTTGAGTTGGAAAAATTGTATATTAATAAAATTGTATATGGATAAAAAAGACCCAGAATATCCAAAATAATTCTCAGCAGTAAGAACCATGCAAGAAACCGGGCGTGGTGGCGCACGCTTGTAATCCCAGCATTTGGGAGGCTGAGACAGGAAGATTGCGGTTCGTGGCCAGCCTCAGCTACTTAGTGGGGTCCTTTGCAACTCAGTGAGACCCTGTTTCAAAATAAAGAACAAAAAATATGGCTGGGTATGTAGCTCAGAGGTAGAATGGCCCTGGGTTCAGTCCCAGTACCACAAAAAAGAAAAGGAAAAAAAAAGAAAAGAACCATGCAGGAGGCATCATGATACTTAAGTTCAAATTAAAGTTCAGAGCTATCATCAACACACAATTTGTGGTCCTTGCCAAGTATTATGTCATAACTATGTTTATATTTTTTTCTTTAGACAATACAGTTTTCTTTTTTTCTTCTTCACACTATACAGTTCTTAAGTACTGCAATAAAATAAAATAAAAGTAAAAAGAGAAATGACATCTTTATAAAATTTATGTTTCTTTCTTTTCTTTTTTTGGCACTGAAAATGGAACCCAGGGGTATTCTACTCTGATTTACACCCACAGCCTTCTTTTATTCTTATTTTGAAACAGGTCTCACTAAGTTCTGAGGGTCTTGCTAAGTTGCTGAGACTGGCCTTGAACCTGTGATCTTCCTGTCTCAGCCTCCCAAGTACTAGGAATACAGGCATGTGCCACTATCCCTGGCTTATAAAAAGCAATTTTAATTAAGAGTATGTGATTCTTTTGGCTAAAAAGTGTTTTTGCTAATGTCTGCACAGCAAACAATACAATAACTTTTCACTTGTTATTATAAGAATTGGTCTAAAGACATGATTTTCATTTCAAACTTTCACTCCAGCGGTTTATATCCTGATGAGTGAAAGCGCTCTTGAATGTATGGGGAGATGCTGACTTAACATCATCATTAATATGGACAATTGACTTTGATATTTGATTGTTTGCGCTTGTAGCATGATCAGTTGATCAGATGACCAATTTTAACTGCTGAGACATTTTTAGATGCCCAACTGCAGATTCTGAGACACAAGCCCCCAGGATATGCTGCATCTTTCCTGCTTCAGGCCTCAAAAGCTCTGAGGTCCTGCTGGTTTGGAGGGGCACAGCAAATGCAGATGCAAATCCCCCCTTGGAGACTTAGTCACATTGACATCCCACTGCTAGCCAAATGCCACCATCACATACAATTCAGACCACAGTGCAGAAAAGCCATATGTATTTGCAGAGCTTTTAACACAATCCGTACAAAACCCATTTAAAAACAAATTGGCATGTTATTGATTGTGGGCTTGGCAGGGCCTTCGTGGCGGGCAACCTGCAGGGTGCTGCTTGTTTCTCCCTACTGATTTTCTTCTCTGACATCAGCTGGAGTAAAGGACAGAACTTTGACAAGTTCCTTACCCAAACACCAGGGCCCAGAATACAGAGACACATCAGACGACCGTGGATCTTTTGCTAAATCATTTGCAGTTTTAGTTCTTCTGTATCAGGCCTGTGGCATTAATGGGCCGTGTGTTGTACCTTACAAACTGCATTAACTTCACACAACTTTTCTACAAGGCTTAAGTAAACTATATTAAATCCTTGGTGCTTCAAATGAACATTCAGTTACCAATACTAATCTAGGTATTGCTATTTAATTGTACAATTAAATTGCTTATCTTTAGATTTCTAATATGCCAAGTATATTCTCTAAAGAAAAAGAACAATGGGGCAGAAAATATCATCCTATGAACATAAAGACTATGAACATGTGTGATATTTCACCCACATAAGTTGCCATATATACTTATGTGCATATTAGGTAGGCTTAGGTGGTTTCTATCCACCTGCTGAGGTATTCTCGCCAACCCTCTCCAACATCCCACAGACACTCCATTTGGTAAGGATGCTGATTCCCACATCTTTTGTGAATCTTCCCAATTTGAACATTTTACTATTTATAACTCCTCACTTCTCAAAATAATTAAACCTCACATGTCAGGGTGAACTTTCCTGTCTCTACCCTTTGTTTCTTTCGTGGAAAGACCCTACCTGCCTCACTCTGCCCACACCCAAGGCCCAGTGTATACAGTCTGTGTTCAGATGCTCAGTGGGAAGATGGGTGTCATCCTCTTCCACCAAACAATCACTTTTGGAGTTCAAAGGACATGCTTTGTCTTTCTGACCTTAAGTGTTCTTTCCTTGGTCTTACTCATCATATAACTCGGCAGCTGGGATATAGCTCAGGGTAGAATGCTTGCTCTGAGTTTGGTGCCAAGACCCACAAAAAGAAGGAAAAGGGAGAAAAAGAAGAACAAAAAGAACAAGAAGAGGCTTTTAATATATAACTCTGTACATCTAGAGGTTGTAGCTCAGTGGTACAGCACTTGCCTAACAAGCGGAATGCCGCGAGTTTGATTCCCAGCACCACAGAACACACAAATAAAAAACATAATTCTATGATTTAAAATAAAATATCAGCACTATCCAAATGCTTTGGGAAGCATTACCATGAACAAATTCTATTTCACAAATAAACTACATTCTTAAAATATGACTTCTGAAACAACAATAATTTTTCAATTCTCTTAGATATATTTATTTTCTTCTTTGACAACTCCTTCCATTTCTCCTACTTCATCAAAATCAAAACCAATTCACAGTTCCCAAATTATTTGTGCTCTGTAGATTTTTGACCCTGAATGACCTTAATATTTATTTTATCATTTTGTTTATCTGAATTTATTCCCCAAATAATCCAACTTCAAAATAAGTTATTTATTTAGAAGTCAGGACAGTACTTATAGGCTAGGGCACAGAAGGTGGTGACTAGACAGGGGACTGAGGACAGCAGTCCAGGGTGCTAATGATATTTGCTTTGTTGTTGTTGTTCTGGGAATTGAACCTGGAGACATTCTGGTTCTAAACTACATCCCCAGTCTTTTTTAATTTTTATTTATTTTTAATTTCAATTTTTTTGGTGGTACTGGGGTTCCTGGAAGCCCTTCTAACTTGGGGCTACACTCCCAGACCTATTTTTATACTTTTCTAATTTGGAAACAGGGTCTCTTAAGCCAGCACGGCTGGCTTCAAACTTGCGTGATCCTCCTGTCTCCACCTCCCAAGCGCGGGGATTACAAGCTTGCGCCACCACGCCCGGCTAATTTCAATTTATTATTTTGAAACAGAATTTATATAATTGCTGAGGCTGGTCTCAAATCTGCAATCCTTTTGTCTAAGCCTCCCAAGTACTGGAATTACAAGTGTGTACCACCATCTCCAACTTCGTGTTTATTTATTAATATGGGAGTTAGTTGGGTGGGTATATTTTATTTCTGAAAACTTCTGTATTTTTTTTATTGGTGCACTGTATTCATACATAATAATGGTATAAAGAAAATACTTTTGTAGACATACATGCACACATCGCCCAGTTAGCCCCTACCCGATCCCCACCCTGTTCCCTCCCCATTCCTCCTTCCCATGCTTGGCTTAGTGGTTGACATCTACTTTTATAGCAATTTATCCAATATTAACAATGATAATCTCAAATAACAGTTTCATTTGTCTGATACCAAGCTTTTGATGACTTAAAGATAACATTTCAATGTTTCATTTTGCTTTCTTTCTTACCAGAGAATATTTTTTTCTTTTTTTTTTTTTAGGCGAAACTATCATACATTTATTTATTTATTTTTCAGAAAAAATCTATCCTGATATGGAATATGGACTCTAGATACCCAAAACAATCTCAAAGAAGGACAAAGCTAGAAGATATATATTTTCTGATTTCAAACCATATAAAGCTACAATAATTGAAACAGTGTAGTACTGTTCTAAAGGCAGATATATAAACCACTGGAGTTAAATAAAAGCCTAGAGATAAATTCTTCCATATATTGTCAAGTTATTTTTGACAAGGTTTCCATGAACATTGGTGAAGGAAATAATAATCTTTTCACTAAATATTGTTGAAAAATAATAATTACATGAAAAAG
This sequence comes from Muscardinus avellanarius, assembly GCF_963383645.1. NCBI lineage: Eukaryota > Metazoa > Chordata > Mammalia > Rodentia > Gliridae > Muscardinus > Muscardinus avellanarius. The sequence goes on from NC_137789.1 coordinate 80,600,032, forward strand.
AATAAAATTGGACCCTTACCTAACACCATATACAAATATTAACTCAAAATAGATAAAAGACCTAAATATAAATCTTAAGACTATAAGCTTTTAGAAGAAAATCTGGGTCATTAAACCTCACAACATTGAATTTACAGTGATTTCTTGGATATGATTTCAATGGCATAGGCAACAAAAGGGTAAACAAACTCCCTAAAAAATAAAAAAAATATTGTATATCCAAAGACAATGTAAACAAAGTTAAAAGTTACTGATAAAATGAGATAAAATATTTCCAAATGCTATATCTGAAGGTATATTAATATTCCAACTAGACATCCTAAAAATTAGCAACAATAAAAGCAAACAAAAAAATTTAGAGATAGGTAAAAGACTAGCATAAATAATGAATCTCCACACATAACCAGTCTTAGTTGTCTGTTGGATGGAAAATCTTGTTTCTCTAGTTCTGGAGTGTGTTACCTATTTCTTCTTTGTAGTTAATCTCTTTGAGTATTTTCTCTAGCGCTGGTTTTGAAGACATAAATTCCTTCAGTTTCTGTTTGTCATGGAAGCTTCTTATTTCTCCATCTAATTTGATAGAAAGTTTTGCTGGGTAGGAAATTTTTGGCTGGAAGTTGTTTTCTTTCAGAGTTTGGAATATGTTACTCCAAGCCCTTCTGGCTCTCATGACTTGGTTTGGAAAGTCTGGAGTGATTCTATTTGGTTTGCCTGTGAATGTCACTTGGCCCTTTGTTTTTATTGCCTTTAAGATTCTCTGCTTGGCTTACACATTGGTCATTTTGACAATTATGTGGCGTGGGGATCCTTTTCTCTGATCCTGTCTAAAGGGAGTTCTATAAGTTTCCTGGACCTGTGTATCAACCTCTTGCTCTATGTTTGGAAAATTTTCTGCTATTACTACCTTGAATAGATTGTTGTTCCCTTTGGTTTTACCTTCTTTTCCCTCCTCTATTCCAATTATTCTTAGGTTAGCCTTCTTAAAATGGGCCCATATTTCTTCAATGTCAGATTCCTGCTGTTGGATTTTTTTTTCTAAATTAGAAACTATGCGTTCATTTTTGGAGTGATCATCTTCTAAGAGTGAGATTCTATTCTCCATGTGGTCTAATCAGTTGTTTGTACTTTGAATTGAGGCCTTTACTTCATTAATTGCATCCTTTATCTCTCTTTGGCTCTCTCTGAATTCTTTTTGAAACATTTCTATTATTTCTACAGTTATTTTCCTGATTTGATCTTCTAGAAATCTCTGAATTTCTGTTTTATCAGGTTCTGATGTTGTGGGATTGTGGTCATTCACTGCTCCATTGTTATTCCTCTTTCCCATGATTTCAGGAGTTTGTGCCTTCTCTGCGTTCTTCCTTTGGGTCACTACGACTTCACTTAAGGTGCTCTGGGTCTCGAGTCTGTGGTATCTCAGTCACCACTACTCCTTTACTGGGTTGTATCACAGAGTCTCAGACCCTGGGAGTCAATCGAGGCTGCTTTAGACCATGGGGGGTGCCAGGTTGGGCATTCTCCTATGGTGTGTTATCTCTGCCACCACCACTCCCCCACTGGGTCAAGTCCCTGGGAGTACAGTACTGGGATTTCTCCTCTAGGGGCCACAATTTGACTCACTGTTGTTGAGTGCGCAGATGGAGCTGTAGTGGACTCGGTGAATTCACTGCTGCTGCCTTCGGTGGCAATATGGCGCCGCTGCCACGCCCTTGGCTGTGAGGCTGGAATATATCTTCTCTGATTTTGAGCTCTGCTCTGAGTCCCTGCAGGGTGTGCTGAGGCCAGCCTCTGGGAGCTTAAGATGCTCCCTGCGCCGAGAAATCTGCCAAATTCCTCCCGGCTGATCCGCAGCGGCTCACCTCGGCTCACTCTCCGTCACTCCTCTCTGGAGCCTGGTGGGCTGTTGAATGCATTGGTCTGGTGCCGTCCAGTGAGCTCGCCGCTGCCGCCAGCAGTAAGGCACTGCTGCTGCATCCTCAGGGCATGAAGCCGGCTTATCTCCTCTCTGGTTCTGAGCTCCGTTTTGAGTTCCCTTTCTCTATGGGGCCTGGTGCTGCAAGGGAAAATGGCACCCCCCCGCTTCACGCTGCGGCTCCAGCTGCAGCACTGCAGTCTGGTTTCTTTCTGGTGTCTCGTTTTTCCAGCCCTCTTTTTCTCTGTCCCTTGTAATTACATTTTTTTTCTCTGCTGATGCTGTTTTCTGGCTATGAAAGGCTCTGATTTTGTGGTAATAGAGATTGGTTGTTAGCGGGGCTTTTAAGCCCCGCTTTTCTCCGTTGCCATCATCCCGGAAGTTCCACTTCTGTATATTTGAATATAATTTACTTACTTTTTCCTATACTTAAAATATTTTAACTGCTCTTTAAAAAGAAAAAAAATCTCTGGGCGTGGTGGCGCATGCTTGTAATCCCCGCGCTTGGGAGGCAAAAACAGGAGGATTACGCAAGCCAACGCGCTGGGTTAAGAGACCCTGTTTCCAAATAAAAATATAAAAATAGGTCTGGAAGCATAGCCCAGAGGTAGAAGGGCTTCCAGGAACCCCAGTACCACAAAAAAAAAAAAAAATTAAAAAAATCAACCCCATTTAAACAAACATTCTTTTGGGTCTTGTTGAGAAAGTTTATATCTGTGCCTATATGTTGTAGTGTTGGATCAATGCCCTCTTCAAGGAGCCTCAAATTTTCTGTCCTAATTTCCAGGCTTTTGATCCATCTTGAATTGGCTCTTGTACAGGGTGAGAAAGTGGGATTTATTTCCATTTTTCTACATATGGTTAACCAGTTTTGCCAACACCATTTGTCGAACAGGCTATCTTTTTTCCAATGTATGTTTTTGGCCCCTTTGTCAGAAATCAATTGGTTAAAATTGCATGGATTTGTTTCTGAGTCTTCTATTCTGCTCCACTAGTCTATGTATCTGGTTTTTAGCCAGTACCATGTTGTTTTTATTACTATGGCTTTGTAGTTGAGTTTAAAGTCAGGTACTGTGATTCTTCCTGCATGGTTTTATTGCTGAGAACTACTTTGGCTATTCTGGGGTTTTTGTCATTCCAAATGAATTTAAGGATTGATTTTTCCATGTCTGTGAGGAATTATTTTGGTAATTTTTTTTTTTTTGGCGGGTCTGGGGATAGAACTCAGGAGCATTTGACCTCCAAGCTACATCCCCTGCCCAAATTTATATTCTTAATTTAGAAACAGGGTCTCGCTGAGTTGCAGAGGGCCTCACTATCTAAGGCTGTCCACAAATCACAATCCTCCAGTCTCAGCCTCCCAAATGCTGGGATTACAAGAATGTGCCACCACACCTGGCTGTGATCTTGGTAATCTAATGGGTATTGTGGTGAATCTGTAGATCACTTTGGGAAGTATGGCCATTTTGATGATATTTATTCTGCCTGTCCAAAAACATGGAAGATCTTTCCAAAACTAAAAGGTGAATCAATATGCAGGATTACATGAAACTGAAGAGCTTCTGTACAACAAAGGAAACCATCAATAACCTCAACTGAAATACAACAGAATGGGGAAAAGATTTTTACCACCTACTCCTCCGATAGAGGACTAATATCTAGAATATACAGAGAACTCAAGAAACTCAGCACTAAGAAAACAAATAACCCAATCAATAAATGAGCAAGTGAATTAAATAGACACTTCATGAAAGAAGAAATTCAAATGGCCCATAAATACATGAAAAAATGCTCAACATCATTAGCAAATGAAAACTACCCTGAGAATCTACCTAACTCCTACTAGAATGCCAATCATTCAAAATGCAAACAACAACAAATGCTGGCTAGGATGTGGAGAAGTGGGAACTCTAATACATTGTTGGTGGGGTTGCAAATTAGTCCAAGCACTTTGGAAAACAGTGTGAAGAATTCTCAGAAAAATGGAAACAAACTTACCATTTGATCCAGCAATGTGATCCACTTCTAGGTATCTACCAAAAAAGAGGAAACCAAATTATCAAAAATAATGCATGTGTATCAATGTTCTTAGCTGCACAATTCACCATTGACAAACTGTGGAACCAGCCAAGATGTCCATCAACAGATGAATGTATTACAAAACTGTGTGGTATGTATGTAATGGAATTGTACTTACCCATAAAGAAAAACACACATCATTTACAGGGAAATTTATGGAACTGGAGAACATTATGCTAAGGGAGGTCAGTCACAAAAAGTATGAAATTGGATACTTTCCCTAATATGCAAAAGCTATGAAGAAATGTGTAACAAGAGGAATTTTAGATGAAGGAGACTCTATAGATGAGCAAATAAAGCAATCTAACTGAGGGGATGGGAGGGGGGAAGAGGGATACTCTCTAAAGCACATGATGTACTTAAACAAACATATCAAAATCAATCCTAAGCCAAGCATGGGAAGGAGGAAGGGGGAGAGAATGCAATGGGGATCAAATAGGAGCTATTTGGGTGAGGTGTGCATGTAGGTCTCCACCATCTTTTATCTCATCAAGATGTATGAATACACTGCACAAATAAAAAATTTTAAAAAAAGAAGCACAGAAGGGGAGAGGAGTTTACATGTATGTCTACTTGCGAGGCAAGGAGGTAAAAATTTTTTTCCTTTAGGCTGTTTGCCAATGGAGACAGTAGAACATCTATTAAAAGTTTGATTTTGTGCACATAAAAATAAATATATAAGTAAAAGCAAAACAATAAATAAACATCCTTAAATTTTCTTTTACTCAACTTTTTCTCTCCCAACCTAGTTTTTCATTTTGCTTGTTAAAGTTAACAAGATACAATGAGTCCATTCTAAAAGATCTGAGGCAATGATTACTTTTACCATTGATTTCTTCTATCTCTATAATCACAGTTACATCTCTAGACAGACAGACAATATGCACATTCTTGGAGCAGAAACGATTTATCAGATAACTCTTCCTATTGATCAAATCCTTGACATGCTACCAAGTCACATGGTCTACTTAGGTAGTAAGTAACTGATGAGGATGAATTTGAATTGAGTGATAAATGTCAGATATTGGAAATCTTGAGTGCTATACTGTATATGGCAATGCCTTCTGTAATTAGTGCAATTCAAAGAGAGGGTATCATGTACTTATCAAACATGACTAGCAGTCTGGAGCCACTAAATCTGATTTATCCTGGTGTGTCTTTGTATAAAAAAAAAAGAAAAGTAATTAACAATGGAATTTTTTGTCAGGTCATTTCTGAACACATGCATTTGCTATACCATTACATGTGCAAATACAAGCCATATATACATGAACATACACACATGCATGCCCAAGCACATACACATATACCATGGATGCATGTAGACAAACTTACCATTTGATCCAGCAATTTGATCCACTTCTAGGTATCTACCCAAAAAAGGAAACCAAATTATCAAATTAATGCATGTGTATCCATGTTCATAGCTGCATAATTCACCATTGACAAACTGTGGAACCAGCCAAGATGTCCATCAATAGATGAATGTATTACAAAACTGTGAGATATGTACACAATGGAATTGTACTTAACCATAAAGAAAAACACATAATTTACAGGGATTTACATTTACATTACATTTTCTCTATATCTGTTTTATAAAAAGCCTAAGCTTACAAAAAGCTGAAGCAACCTATAAGAAAACTTGAAAACAGTAAATAAAAGATTAGAATGACAAAATCATGCTGTCTTAAATCACTAATTTTTGTATGACATATTCTCCTGCTACTTGAATAGCTTTCAGATTAAGAGAAAATATCTAGGATAAAACTAGCATTCCAGTAACAATAGAATAAATGATTTATCAATAAAAGATCCCATCATATATCTGTTTTCATGGTACAAATGGATTCACAGTACAAATAGATTCAATTCACAAAGATTTGTTGAAGGCTTTGTGGGGCCTGGTATCATGTTAAACACAAAGGAATAAACAGGCATAAGATACAGATAATGTCCTTAAGAACTGTATAGTGCCAGGTGTGGTGCTGCATGCTTGTAATCCCAGCATTTGGGAGGCTGAGACTGGAGAATCGCGGTCCGCGGACAGCTTCAGCTACTTAGTGAGGCCCTCTGCAACTTAGTGAGACCTGGTTTCAAAATAAAGAATAAAGTATAAGGCAGGGGGTGTAGCTCGGAGGTCAAATGCCCCGGGGTCATCCCCAGACCCGCAAAAAAAAAAAAAAAAAAAAACAAACTCTATAGTGTGAAGAAAAAAAGGAAAACTGTATAGTCTAAAGAAAAAATATAAACATAGTTATGACATAATACTTAGCAAGGCCCACAAATTGTGTGTTGATATTTACTTTTACCCTGCAGGATAGTGAACTTTTTAGACCTCCCCAAAATAGCAAGTTGTATCATTTACTGTCATCTTAGAGAGAAAAGCTAAGAAATAGTTTTAGCCTATTTTTATTTCTAGAAATATATACAGTTGTCCCTCAATATCCTTGAAGGATAGATTTCAGGACCATACAAAGCATTGTGGATGCCAAAATCCACAGATGCTTAAATCTGCTATTTAAAATATCTTAGTATTTATGTATCCTCAAGTATACTTTGAATTAAATCTAGGTTAATTATAAAACCTAGTTCAGTATAAATGTTATATAAATAGTTGTTTTGCTTCATTGTCTAGAAAATAATAGCAAGAAGCATAGTTCCTACATGTTTAATACAGATTTTTTAACATTGGTTAAATTCATAAATGCAAAGTCCATGGATGTCAAACTTGAGACTACAGAGGGACAACTTTACAAAGAGAGAATTTTAGGATGCTACTCATAAGAAACTTGTCTGAGATTCACAGTTCAACTAGCCAATCTTCTGTTAATTAGGTTCCAGTCATTATTTCTGACCCACAGGATGTTATTAACAGCCACTGACTTTGGCATCTGTGCCGTCAGTTCTAATCAGCCCACAGCTAACTTAAAATGAACGAACTGCAAGTTGAGCCAGGAAAAAGATACAGATGATTCTAAACAAGTGACTGCTATGTCATGACTCTGAACTACCACGATTTCTCGTTAAGAGATAGCTCAACCCCCTTGATCAAGAGTGGTGGATTCATATGCAGCTGCCTACATGAATGCAGAACACTGGTTTGTCTCCTAGAGCAAAGAAGCAGCGGCATGAGTAGCGAGTGGAAGAAGCAGCGTGCCACTGTGTAGTGCAGGAAGGAAATAAAATGTAGAGCAGCAAGAAAACCTCTGCAGTGTTCTCTCCTTTTATTTTTCCTTCAGGAATTAATCAGCCAAACTGACACATAGGATGTCTCAAGACACAGACAACTAGAACATAAGCTAACATCTAAACAATAATATTTAATGATGAAAATTTTATAACTTTTATATGTTCTAGACAAGCAAAGTATACAACCCAGTACTTAGTGGGCCCTGAACAGCTAACTACGATTGAAGAAACAAATGTATTATTTATTTGGTGCATTAAATAAAAGATAAGTAAAACATAGGAAATGCTGAGGAACTGGAGCCACACATCTTGAATCCTGCAGCATCACCATTATTACAGGTGTGTGATTTTGGTTGCCTCCTTTGTAAAAGTGGTGATTGGTCTAATATTTAGGATCCCTTCAACTGCAATGCTTCATGTTTTATGAAAGAGAGGCATAAACATATGCAAGAGAGAACTGTAGAATCCAGTGTGTAAGGAAAATAAAAGGAACTGTGTATCCACAGAGTAGATTTAGTCCAAGGCTGTGCCTCAGGCTATGGGCAGAAAACTCGGAATTTATAATTTATTATGCACAAAAATAAAGCAGATACTTTATTAAATATAACTGTGGGTTTAAGTAGAAAACATTTCTGTATCTGGTAGATGTACTGAATTAAATGTTGATCCCCCCCATTACCTCTCTGTGTCATAATCTCTGTTATCTGCATTTATGCCCTTACTCAGCAAGAGAATAACTATGACAGTGTGTGGCAGAAGGTATGATTCAGGTAAAGATATTGTGAGGAGGAGATTACCCTTAATTATCTATGTGGTCTTTAATGAATGGGAAGTAAACTAGCCATAGATCAGGCAATGCAAAGACAGAACAGAAAAAATTGTTACACAACATGGAATCTGACACACCTTCGAGCTGAGAGAGTCAAGAAAATACTTCTTCCTAGATACTCTCATTTGTCTTTTTTTTTTTTTTTTAAGATAGTCCTGCCTTCTCCTAGTAGTTGAAGTGGTTCACCAGCTGTGGCCACCCAATCCTGAACCTCCTGGATTCCAAAACCACGAGCCAAAATAAACTTCTCTTCTTTATGTACTTCCCAGTCTCAGGTACACTGTTAGAGCAACAGAAAACAATCTAAAACATAGTAAAATGTAATCCATCTATACAATAAATGACTCATACAACAGAATACAGACTCTAAAATCATGAACCATTGGCTGGTCTACTATGGTCTGGATACGAGCCAGACACCCAATAGCCACCTAGAAGAGTGGTTTGGAGCCAAGTTTTTTCTATGATTTCTATTTAACCATATAAAGCCTCCATACTGGTATTGGGAAGAGGGTTTAAAATGTATTAATGTGTCAATACTGGGAAAGATGTCCAATCTTGAAATATATCTTTTTTACTAAGAAAGCCAGGGTTAGCTAACATGTCCTTGCATTCCTAAGAACAATTTAACACATTTTGGGGGAGAAGACGAAAGGTAAAAGCCTGTGTCTGGAGCCAGAGATGCCTCCCCCTCAGGCCATAAATCTGGGCCTGTGTTTGGAGACAGAGATGTCTCCCCCTTTTAGGCCATAAATTCGGCTGGAGAGATAACAGAAGCAGAGCTGGGGTTGGAGATAAGGGGTAACATGATCTCCAAAAATCAGAGGGACCTGCTGGACTTAGACAGGATAAAAACTCAGTAAACAGGAGTTCTTTGGCATTTTCATTCGAATTGCCCCCCTGTGCCCTGCTCCGGCACAGGGCTGTAACTATTCCTATATTTCTATCTTTTTAATAAACTTCTTTAAATCTTCAGCAGCTGTCCAAGCGATGAATACTTATTCTTAGCTTAGGACAAGAATCCATGGTTTTTCTGTTTGTCTGTCTGTGTGGTGGTGGTGGGGGTTACTTTTCCACACACACAACACACACATCCCCCCCCCCAACCTATTCCCCCAAGAGCCTCCGTTTTTAATCTGTATATAGTTTCTATTGAGAGAATTAAATAAATTAATATATAGGGTATATAATTTTATATAAATTAATGTATATAATGCTTAGTAATATAATTACTTAGCAATTGTTTCATATATATTAGTTATTTTTTCTTATTCTTCTTATTATTATCATTATTATTCACTCCTAGTGATAAAAATTTCATAGAAAATATATTCTAAGTAACCTGATTCCACTTCCAGGAACTATGTGTATTGATAAACTTACAGCAATAAAAAAATTAATAATTAACTAAGTTATATTGTGGAGACCATTTTTCTAAAGACAGCTAGTAGTACATTGTGGATTCTAGGAGCAGATGGAAGAGAGATGCTAGGTAAGACTCAAGAACACAACAAACTTTGTACTGTTTGTTACATTCAGTTCAGTTCCCATGACTTTTATGCTTTCTCCCCTGTCTTCATGGATGATCTGAACCTCTAACTAAAAGTTGCACCCCTCACAATTTGTGACAAATGGGATGCTATATGTGAAAGTGGGTAGAAAAGTATGAAAGTTATTTATGAATAAATAATACTTATAAAACTTGGGGAAAATTATAGTTTACTTCATAAAATGTATTTAATTGGCTGCACACGCTTGCAATCCCAGCATTTGGGAGGCTGAGACCGAAGGATTGAGGTTCACAGACAGCCTCAACTACTTAGTGAGGCCCTCCATAACTTAGTGAGACCCTGTTTCAAAATAAAGAATAAAAAATAGGGCAGGGATGTAGCTTAGAGGTCGAATGCCCCTGGGTTGTATTCCCAGTCCCACAAAAAAAATGATCTTAATAAGTATATATAAGAAAACCTTATATTTTCAGACATGATGATGATGTTAGGTTTAGAGACTTTCAAGTTCATAACAATTGATAATCAGTCACAGAATGCATGAAGTAAAAAAGGGAGTTCCTGATCACATATTCAAAAGGAAAAGAAAATGTGGGGAGCCATTAAGGTTTTCCCCTTATCTTTACTAAAAACATACTTCTGACTGACCTCACCCAGAGTCCACAAGGTTTGGGGCCTTGAAAACTTCAAGGTTACTAATGCTAATGATGATATTGTTCTGTCTGAGCTAAGACTAGGTTTGTGTTGCATCAGGGTATTGTTTGACCTGCCTGGACATTGGAATTTTCCCTCCAGGGTAACCTAAAGCAAAAAACTATAAATACCACTAGAGAAGAAGCCCCAGTATCGGCCAGTAGAGATATCGACCCGGGAGTTGACTGGCGATCCTTCCATGCTTAGGAATAAATCATATTTGGAATTTAATTCTTAAGAGTTATATTATTTCATCCTCACTCCTCTCTTCGGAACCCGTACTTTTGCCGGCTGGCTCCGGCAAGAAAAAACTGCTCAACTAAAATTAATAGTCTAATTCTAAATTTATCATTCCATAGAAAGAAGAAAGATTAAAAGCAGAATATACTTCAAAATGGCCAAATATGTTGTATCTGATTCATTAATTGGGGTTCAGAGGCCAGTTTTCTGATGTGACTCCTCTCCCCATGCCCATCAGTGCTTCTACTACTGGACCTATATGGTTCCTGACCATAAGCTGGACCCTTTATGGGGATGACTAGCCAGTCCTCCAAAGAATGGGAGTGGGCTGAAAAGGGCCTGTGTTAAATTCTAGGTTGCTATAACAAGACACAACAAATTGAGTGTCTTACAATAGCAGAGTTTTTTTCTCTTACAGTTCTGAAAGCTAGATATCCAAAATTCAAGTGTTGGCAGGGCCATACTCCCTCTGAAATAATTATGTGAGTTTCTTGCCTCTTTGTGGTGTTTGTGAGCAATTCTTGACATTCCTTGGCTCATAGAAAGTCATACCAATCCAATCTCTGCCTTCATTTTCACATGGTCATCTTCTAAGTGTCTGTCTGTGAACCTCAATCCTTCGGTCTCAGCCTCCCAAATGCTGGGATTGCAAGCGTGTGCAGCCAATTAAATACATTTTATGAAGTAAACTATAATTTTCCCCAAGTGTCTTTCTAAGTGTCATATTGGATTCAGGCCAAATTCATTGGCCTTGTCTTCACCTTATTACATTTATAAGGACTCTATTTCCAAATATGGTCATATTCACATATACTGGAATTAAGACTTCAATATATCTAATCTTTATGTTTTGGGGGGACTCACTTCTACTCAAAGCATGTCCTATCACCCACAATTCTAGACTGCTGCCTCTGTATTCTTTTTCTACCCAGCCCTTTTCATAGACTCTGCAGAAAGAAGACTGGAGGAATTATCTCTCTCATCTATTGAAATCTCAAACCTCAAAGATCTCTTCTCTTGGACTCTAGTCAGAGCAATCTAGCACAGAGGGGCCACTTTCTTGCTCAACAGAAGGCTCTGCTTGGCTTCATATGGACTGCAGTGTGTGGAGACCACTTCATGCTGGAAATGACTTTCAGCACCTCTTCTGCTTCTCAAGCACTCCTGGAGAACTCTTCCTACAGTCATCCAAAGAAACCAGCTAAGGTGCGAGAAACTAGTACAGTCTTGTGATAATTTATTTTTCTGGAAAAGGGGGAAACTAAACATTAAAATTCAATTTCAATCTAGAATGACCTACTAAACTTTCAAATAATACAAAAAATTCTAGACCTACCTTTTCACAATCTTTAGGGCATGGGTATTTTTAAAAGCCCCATCAACAATCTTTCCTAAGAAGAGATAACCAAGAGGAACCCAAACAAGACTGAGCTATCTCTTCCACAATAATTCCCCGTTTTAATGGGCTTTGCTCTGGGACAGCATAGTACAAATTATTCTCCTATCATCATATTCTTCCCAATCTTGTGGTGTTGAACAGCCACCAAAAGCCCATCCAAGCAATGTCTCAGTGGCCTTTTTAAAGATTTCATATTCCTATGAAAAAATTCTTCCAGTATCTCTGGAGCTGAAGGCATCAAAGCTTTCCCTCTCGGTGGATGGTGGGCAGTGGTTCAGAGCAACTGCTCTTGGGCCAGATTTATCACCCCAGCATATTCACTTGGAAGAATCATACAGCTAGAAAGAAGAATGTATATAGTGAAACAATGACAACCAGACTATTTGTGGAACACTATGGACATAGTGAAATACTGAAAAGAAAACAAAAGCAGAGTAGATTGATCTAAGTGCTGTACCTATCCACAACTCAGGAATTAGACCATCACCAGGCACCAGATCTGTCAGCACCAAGACCTGGATGTGCCACCCTTTATGAGCCAGACATTTCTATGAGAAAAAAAGCATCATTTTTTAAGCCACTCAGTAAGACACCAGGACTTATAGACTGGCTGCCCATCCCAGGCAAGACAGAAACATTGACCTAAAGATGGAAATTTATTCTCCTTAAAAGGAAGAAAAAAAAATGGGCATGATGGCTCATGCTTATAATCCCTGCACTTGGGAGGCAGAGACAGGAGGATTGTGCTGGTTCGAAGCCAGCCTCATTGGCTGAAGAGACCCTGTTTCCAAATAAAAATATAAAATAGGTCTGGGAGTGTAACCCAGAGGTAGAAGGGTTTCCAGGAACCCCAGTACCACCAAAAAATAAAAATAAGAAAAAAAATAAAAGGAAGAAAAAGCAAAAGCAGAACAATTATTGTTGTTTCTTCCCTGGTTTTAAGGACAGTTGGGTGGGTCTGAGAACATAATATACAAAAGGTAAAACTTAAATTATTCCAACCCAACATATAAAAAAGCAAGCCAGGTCAAAAAATAAAAATAAAACTTTTCTAATAATTTGGTGAAAGACCCAATATTTACACGAATATTTTTGAAGAGATTTTTAAACACAGAATATTTTAATGTAAAAATTTTTAATTTCCAGGAAGTAAAGCTACTTTGAGAAACCTACCTTATGATCACAAATTTCCTAGATCATCAATAAGCTTAATTAAAAAAAAAAAACCCTAGTACTTGCTGATACAAGATTTTAGCATACAGAATGTGGTTTGTTAAGTAAAAGATGAATGTTTAGAATTGCTTTTACTGTTTTAAAACAATATACATTGTTATGTATTTGTTTTGGTTCCCATTAGCTTCCCTGTTTTTTGTGAGAACTTATCTACAGGGCCTTGGTTTTGCTATTCAATGTGCTTTTTTATTTTTTTTTTTTTGATTCACTAGAGTTGAGTATTGAAAATAAAAGTCAATTCTCCTTTGTCAATGAGATTCATTTTCTATTTTTCTATTGTAATATTGTTTATAACAATTTAAAAATATGTGTTACAGCATTTTTGTTAATGGCAGGGAGGGAACACTATGGAAAAGAGAGTTTGTATTGCTAGAAAATGACACTCTAAGAACAGATTATGGCTAAGGAGATGAAACTACAGAGAGAAAAGCGAGCAGCATAAAGCCCAGGGACCCTTTGAGAGAAGAGTTAAATAACTTTGCCTCTAATGGCCTTGTGGAAATTCCTACAAAAACTTGATAGCCATGAGTCACCAAAAAAGGTTAGATTGTGTTATATCATTTTCAAAGAGCAGATGAATAAGCTTTATAATTTAAAGAAATCATTACCCAACTTCTCAAAGTAAAAATGATTTTAGTCCTCCAAGATGGTACATTTTAGTTATCTATAATGAGAACAGTATGTACAATCTGCAGCCTCCTCTTGGAGGTGCTCAGGAAAACCTACTAGTAGCAGTGAAAAAACATTACAGTCTTCATTTGTTCTTTCTCTCATCATTTTCTATTCTGTTCTTATATGTTTATAATGCATGCGATGTATAACATTTTGCATATCAATTACAAATATAAAAACATTTTATAAAAAGATATTGAGGAATGATATAGGTCATACAGTGGTTTCATTCCTAGTCTTAAATTTTAAGACACCACCAATACTGATCCCCACAGTGGTTGTATATGTTATAGTCCCAACAATATATAAGTGTTCTTTTCCCTGAATCTACTAGCATTTATTATTTTTGTATTATTTTTTAATTTTTTTATTGGTGCATTGTAGTCATACATCTTAATAGGGTACAAGATGGTGGAGACTTACCTGCACACATCACCCAATTAGCCCTTCCCCAGTTCCCGCTCCTTTCCCTTTCCCTCCCTCCTTCCCATGCTTGGCTTAGTGATTGACTTTGATATGTTTGTAAAAGTACAACATGTGCTTTAGAGAGTTTCCCTCTTCCCCCTCCCATCCCCTCAGGTCGCCTTATCTGCTCATCTATAGTATCTCCTTCTTTGTCTAGTGTTACTTCTATGACCCATTTCCTTTCCTACTTCTGCATATTAAGGAGAACACCGATTTTTTGTGACTGACTATTCTGTTTGTATTTTTGATAATTGACATTCTAACTGGATTGGGATGGAATTTCAAGGTTGTTTTAATTTGTATTTTCCTGATTACTATAGATTCAGAGCATTTTTATATATTTATTGACTATTTGTATTTATTTCTTTGAGAAATGTTTATTTAGTTAAATTGCCCATTTATTGATTTGTTTATTTTTTGTGATGTTAACATTTTTTAAATCTTTATACATTCTAGATATTAGTCCTTTGTCAGAGGAGCAGCAGGCAAAGATTTTCATAGGCTCTTTTTACATGCTTTTGATTAACTAATTTGCTATGCAGAAGCTTTTTAATTTGATGCCATTTCATTTATTGATTCACTTTTTCTAATCTTTAAGGGTCTTTTTTAAAATTTTTATTGGTGTATTATATTCATACATCATATTGGGGTAAAAATCTTGTGTGTAGATACTTGTACACATCACTGATTTAACCCCTACCCAACTACCACCCCATTCCTTCCCCGTCCGTCCTTCCCTTGCTTGGCTTAGTGGTTGACTTTGATATGTTTAAGTACATAGTGTGTTTTAGAGATTTTCCTCTTCCACCCTCCTTTCTCCTCCTTTAGGTTGCCTTGTTTGCTCCTCTATAGGATTTTCTTTTTCATCTAGAGTACCTCCTATGACCCATTTCTCCCTAGCTTTCACATATTAGGGAAAGCATCTGCTTTCTTATTTTTTGTGACTGACTAATCTCACTTATGATAATGTCCTCCAGTTCCATCCATTTCCCTGAAAAGACATAATTGAGGTTTTTTTTAATAGCTGAGTAAAATTTCATTGTGTACATATCCTACAATTTTGTAATCCATTCATCTGTTGATGGACATCTTAGCTGGTTCCATAGTTTGGCTATGGTGAATTGTGCAGCTATGAACGTAGATACACATACATTAGTTTGGTATTTTGGTTTCCTATCTTTTGGGTAGATACCCAGAAGTGGTATTGCTGGATCAAATGGTAGATTTGTTCCCATTCTTCTGAGGATTCTCCATACTGTTTTCCAAAGTCGTTGCACTAATTTGCAATCCCACCAACAATGTCTTAGAGTTCCCACTTGTCCACATCCTTGTGAGCGTCTGTTGTTGTTTGTGTTTTGAATGATTGCCATTCTAGTTGGAGTTAGGTGAAATCTCAATGTAATTTTGCCAGTAATGTTGAGCATTTTTTCATGCACTTATTGGCCATTTGAATTTTTTCTTTTGTGAAGTGTCTATTTAGTTCGTTTGCCCATTTTGTTATTGGATGCTCTGTTTTCTTAGTGTTGAGTTTCTTGAGTTTTCTGTATACTCTAGATATTAGTCCTCTATCAGTGGTGTAGGTGGCAAAAATGTTCTCCCATTCTGTTGGCTCTCGATTGAGGTTCTTGATAGTTTCCTTTGCTGAACAGAAGCTCTTCAGTTTTATGCAATCCCACGTATTGATTCACCTTTTAATTTGTTGTGCCTTTGGGGTCTTGTTGAGAAAGTGTTTATCTGTGCCTATGTGTTGCAGTGTTGGACCTATGCCCTCTTCAAGGAGCTTCTAGGTCTCTGTTTTGATTTCCAAATCTTTGATCCATCTTGAATTGACTTTTGTACAGGGTGAGAAAGTGGGATTAATTTCCAGTTTTCTGCATATGGTTAACCAGTTTTGCCAACACCATTTGTTGAACAGGCGATCTTTTCTCCAGTGTATTTTTTGGCTCCTTTGTCAAAAATCAATTGGCTGAAAGTATGTGGACTTGTTTCAGGGTCTTCTATTCTGCTTCATTGTTCTATGTATCTGTTTTTTTGCCGGTACCATGCTTTTTTTTTTTTTTTATTACAATGGCTTTGTAATATAGGTAAAGTCAGGTATTGTGATTCTTCCTGCATGGTTTTTGTTGCTGAGCACTACCTTGGCTATTCTGGGCTTTTTGTTATTCCAGATAAATTTAAGGACTGATTTTTCTATATCTGTGAGGAATGATCTTGGTAGTTTAATGGGCATTGCGTTAAATCTGTAGATCACTTTTGGAAGGATGGCAATTTTAATGATATTTATTCTGCCAATCCATGAACATGGAAGATCCTTCCATCTTCTAAGATCTTCTTCAATTTCTTTTTTCAGTGTTTTATAATTTTCTTTGTAGAGATCTTTTACGTCATTGGTCAAGTTTATTCCTAAGTATGAATTTCTTTTTCAGTGGGTTTATGGTTGGTGTACAGGAAAGCTTCTGATTTTTTAAGATTGATTTTGTATTCAGATACTTTGCTGAATTTGTTGATCAGTTCTATAAGCCTTTTGGTTGAGTTTGTTGGGTTTTCTAAATATAGTATCCTGTCATCTGCAAATAGTGAAAATTTGAGTTCTTCTTTTCCTATTTATACTCCTCTGATTTCCTTTTCTTGCCTTATTGCTCTGGCTAGAGTCTTTAATAATATATTGAAGAAAAGTGGTGATAGTGGACATCCTTGTCTTGTTCCTGTTTTTAGGGGGAATTCTTGGAGTTTTTCCCCATTTAATATGATGTTAGCAGTGGGCTTATTATAGATTGCCTTAATATGTTGATATGTTCCTTCTATTCCAATTCTCTGCGTGCTTTTTTTTTATCATAAATGGATGTTGGATTTTATCAAATGCTTTTTCAGTGTCTATTGAAATGATCATGTGGTTTTTGTCTTTGGTTCTCTTTATATGGTGAATTACATGAATTTATTTTCATATGTTGAACCAGCCTTGCATCGCTGGGATACACCCTACCTGATCATGGTGTATGATTTTCTTGATGTGGTTTTGAATGCATGTTGCTAGTAGTTTGTTTAATAGTTTTGCATCCAAGTTCATTAGAGATATAGGCCTGTAGTTTTCCTTCCTTGAACTGTCTTTATTTGGTTTGGGTATTAGTGTGATTTTGGCTTCATAGACTGTATTTGGGAGAATCCCGGTTTTTTCTATTTTGCGAAAAAGTTTGAGGAGTATTGGGGTTAGCTCTTCTATAAAGGTTTTGTAGAATTCACGTGGGAAACCATCTGGTCCTGGGCTTTTCTTTGATGGTAAGCTCTTTATTGCTGTTTCAATCTCTTTGATTGTTATTTGTTGGTTTAAGTATTCTATATCTTCTTGACTCAGTTTAGGACGGTTGTATTTATCTAGGAAGTTGTCGATTTCCTCCAGATTTTCCATTTTGTTGGAGTTTAGTTCTTCAAAGTAGTTTCTGATAATTCTCTGGATTTCTACACTGTCAGTAGTAATTTCTCCTTTTTCATACCTTATCTTCATGATTTGGGTTGATTCTCTTTTTTAGTTAGGTTGGCTAGTGGTTTATCTATCTTAATTATTTAATTATTTCAAGAAACTAGCTTTTGGTTTTGTTGATTTTCTGTATTGTTTTTTTATTCTCTATTTCATTAATTTCTGCTCTAATTTTAATAATTTCCTCTCTTGTACCGGCTTTGGGGTCCAATTGCTCCTGCTTTGAGGTGTGTCATTAGGTTATTTATTTGAAGATTTTGTTTTTCTTATGTGAGCACTCAGTGCTATAAATTTTCCTCTTAATACTGCCTTCAAAGTGCCCCAGAGGTTTTGATATGTTGTATCTTTCTTTTCATTTGTTTCTAGAAATTTCTTGATTTTACCTCTTACATCTTCTATGACCTATTCTTCATTCAGAAGTGTGGTGTTCAGTCTCCACATGTTTATATTGTTTCTCTGGGTCTTCTTATAGTTGATTTCTAGTTTCATTCCATTATGGTCTGAAATGACACAGGGAAGTATGTAACATTTTTTAAATTTGCTAATGCTCATTTTGTGTCCCGGAATGTGATCTATTTTGGAGAAGGTTCCGTGAGTAGCTGAGAAAAATGTAAACTCTGCTGTAGTTGAGTGAAATATTCTATTTGTGTCCAACAGATCCATTTGGTTAATGGTGTTCTTTAGTTCTGAGGCATCTTAACTGATCCTTTGTCTGGAAGATCGGTCTAGTGTTGTGAGAGGTGTGTTGAAGTCTCCCAGTATTACTGTATTGGGATTTATGTGTGACTTCATGTCACAAAGAGTTTGATTTATGAAAGTAGCTGCATCTATGTTTGGGCATAGATGTTGATTATTGTTATTTCCTCTTGCTGGATTATTCCTTTTACCAGTAAAATATGACCTTCTTTGTCTCTTCTAATAATTTTGGGTTTAAAGTCTAACTTGTCTGATATCATAGTTGCTATTCCTGCTTGTCTTCAAGTTCCATTAGCATGGATTACCTTGCTCTAGCCCTTTACTTTGAGTTTGTTCCTATCTTTACTTGTAAGGTGTGTTTCTTGTAAGCAGCAGATGGATGGATTCTGGTTTTTAATCCATTTTGCCACTTTATGTCTTTTTTGGGGGGAGTTGAGGTCATTTACATTCAGTGTGATTATAGAGAGATAATTTTTTTTTGGTGGTGGTACTGGGGTTCCTGGAAGCCCTTCTACCTCCGGGCTACACTCCCAGACCTATTTTATATTTTTATTTGGAAACAGGGTTTCTTAAGCCAGTACAGCTGGCTTCAATCCTCCTGTCTCTGCCTCCTAAACACGGGGATTACAGGCGTGCGCCACCACGCCCGGCTAGAGAGATAATTTTTAATTCCTAACATGTTAAGATTTTATTTCTGTTTGAGATACTGTTTATTCTTCTTTGCTTCCCGTACTCTACACGATCAGAGAAACTTTTCTAGTAACGTACTATAGAAATGATCCCTGAAAGTATAGTCTTTTTAAGGGTCTTATCATGTAAGTGTTTCAATATGTTGGACAGTTGGTCCTAATTAAAACCAGCATTCTATAGTATCACATGCATCATCATGTTTATTGCAGCACAATTCACAGTAACTAGGTTACGGAATCAACTTTGATATTTGTCAACAGATGAATGGATAAATAAAATGTGATATATACACACAATGGAGTTTTACTCAGTCATAAAGAAGAGCAAAATTATGTCATTTGTAGAAAATTAGATGGAATAAGAAATTATTCTTTTAAGCAAGATCAACCAGTTTCAGAAAGCCAGAGATCATGTCTTGTGTCATATGTGAAAGCAAGAAAAAAAATAGAGGGTAACCTTATGAAAATGACAAGACCAGTATAGCAGTGAAAGGGAATAGGTAGGGAAGAAGAAAGGAGAGAAGGGCGAGGCATGGAGAAGGAGACAAGTCAAAGTCATACGCGCATCTGAAGTATTACTATGAATTTTACCATCATGTACAATTACTATGACCAATAAAATGTTTTTACAAATATTTTTAATATAGAATATGATCAGAGAAGTTTGGAAGCCTCTGCTATATATGTATAAACTGCAGATACAATATCAAGTACAATTTTACATTGTTACTGTAAAATATGAAGCAAGCATTTGGGAGGCTGAGACAGCCTCAGCTACTACTTAGTGAGACCCTTTGCAACTCAGTGAGACCCTGTTTCAAAATAAAAATAAAAACTAGGGCTGGGGTTATAGCTCAAAGGTAGACTGCCCCTGGGTTCCATTCTCCAGTATTGCAAACATATATATATATATGTATATATGTATGTATGTATATACACACACACACACACACACACACACATATATATATATATTACAATTAAGTACCATTGCTACTAAAATGAATTTTCCTTCTCTCTAGAATACCTGCACATTATTAACATAAAAGTAAGGAAACACATATTAATCCATAAAAAAACAAATAGGAAAGTTTTTTGAAAGAAGATTCATCATCCTTTTTGTTGTTGTTGTTCTGAAGTTGGTACTTTGTTTCACAACTTCTATGTATTCAAATCAACATAAACAATGACTATCAAGAAAAAAACCTTGCCAGTTTTAAAGTAGCATGAAAACACAATAAATAGATTTTATGTGTTGAAGACAAAATGAAGGAAAGACTCTAAAATATAATGCACATTTCTTTCTTTTTATCACTATGATGACTAATTTTATGCATCAACTTGGCTAGTCATGGTTCACAGGTGTTTATCCCAATACAAGTCTAGATATTGTATGAGGGTACTTTTTTTAGATTTTATTGACAGCTTAGTCAGTAGGCTTTAAGTAAAACAAAATACCCTCCAGAGCCTAAGAAAACTTCATTCAATTAGTTGAAGTATTAAAAACAAAGATTAAGTTCTCCCTCAAAGGAAGGAATGATGCTTGCAGAGTACAACAAAGGAATTCTGCCTGAGTTCTCAGCCATTGGATTCAGGACTGCAACCTCAATTCTTACCTAGATCTCCAGTCAGATGGTAAATTTTGTATTGGTGCTTGCCAGCCACAGCACTTGGATGAACCAATTCCTTTAGATCTCTCTTCCTCTTTCTTTGAGAACACTGACTACCCTGACTAATTCAGAGCATTATTCCCGGATAAGTCCCCATTTCTGAAAACTTAGACAAAATAATTTCACTTTACATGTAAACAAATAGAATTTTCAAAAATAATCAAGTTCCTTTGCAACTCAGTGAGACTCTGTTTCAAAATAAAGAATAAAAAATAGGGCTGGGGCTGTAGCTCAGAGGTAGAATGCCCCTGGATTCCACCCCCAGTATCATAAAAAATCAAGCTATAAATCAATATAAAGTGTGAAAAATGTACTTCCCAGTTTAAATTTGTCTCAACCAGGGGTAGGTACAGAAACATATTCAAGGACACTTTAAGCAATATAAAAGTTTAACCACATAGAGAATAATAAATATGATATATATGTTATTTCCTTTACCAGTAGTTTATAGAAGATGATTTTTTCAAGCAGTAAATAGATATTACTCATTCATTCAATTCATTAATTGAGCTTCTACCATAAGATTCTCATCCCAGCACTTCATAGAGCCACTACAACATGATTTTATGTCTCTTCTTTGAATGATCTTGGAACTGAAATACTTGTCTCCCCTGGAATACTTTATTTCTACCCAGTTGTATGATTGCAGTTATGTGAGTACTTTCTGGTGACCAGATTCATGATATACAAATGGAGTTCCCAGTACTGCTATATTTTCTCTCTGCCAGCAGTGTAACTAGAGAAAGCACATCTTCTCTGCTTATATGATTCTGTAAGTTCATAAATTGTAATTTCTACCACCTTTAGTATGCCCTTCTCTATAACATTTCTCTGCTCTCCATTCTACTCAAATGCTGGAGACAAGGATTCTATTTTTAAAAGCATGGATTCCTCACCAGAGAAATGTGTGCCTTCTTGATTTCATATGTGAGCAGATGAGTCTTATTACAGATTGAGACTTACCAGCTGTGCAACCTCTGATAACCAACCCACATCTCTATCTTTTCTTTCTGCATTATTAAAGTGCAAATTATAATGTGTCTTTGATTTCCCCAATAATGATTAAGATGAACTGTGATGATAATGTATGTGAAGGGTGTTTGACTATAAAAAGCTCTAAAAGCATAATATTTCCTTACTGCTCATTTTCTCCTTAATAACCATAACCAGATTCTACTCTAGCATCATATTTATGTCCCAGTAACACCTGTGCTGTTATATTGAACTCTGTTTTCTACCTGTACTTTGTACACTGGTTATAGATTTCTGATTTAGTCAGCTTTTTCATTGCTGTGAACAACATACCTGGCATGTACAACTTAGGAGAAGACTGGTTTATTTTGAGTTCTTTATTTTATAAGTTTTGAATGTTTCAGAGGTTAGTCCATGGTCAGCTGGCTTTTAGCAACAGAATGACCCAGCAGCAGGGTTTTAGGGGATGGTAGAGGGAAGAGAGAAAGAGAGAGATAGAGAGATAGAGAGATAGAGATAGAGATAGAGATAGAGATAGAGATAGAGATAGAGAGAGAGAGAGAGAGAGAGAGAGAGAGAGAGAGAAGACACACTAGGGGCAAATACAGCCCAGTTCCTGGCCATGCCCCCTCCAACCATGTCCTGCCTCCAAATCTGACTGCATTGTCTAATACATGAGCTTCTCTGTAGGACATTTTAAATCAAAATTATAATAACACCTGAGCTCAATGAATAGTAAACTTGTTTCATTACTGTTTTCACTTAAAAATTTTTGAGAATTCCTCTATGACAACTGTTTACTGTTTCATTGACTTAGTTCTATTCTCAGCTCTTCTGGATTTGTAACTCTGACACAGACAAAATATACGGCAATTAGGTACAAATTTTGCCAGACTGTTTTAGAGACACCAAAGTATATTCCATATGTCCTATGTATAGGACTACATCATACACACTGGCCTCAAAGAGCTTTCAGCCATGTGAATTGAGAACATCTTGTGAAGACAAATTCTGTAACTTTCTATTCCATGAACATTGAATTCATTAAAGGATATTCTGTTCTTTAACTTTTCCAAATAAACATTAGCCAATTTTTTTTTTGATTGAGGACAATCAGTGAAGGGATTTCAGGACCTATTGCACATCCTGAGCATGGCTTTTGTCTCATTTGACTTAGGGACCAAAAAGTGCTGGCTATCACCATGCACCATGTGCTAAATTTTTTTCTCCTATTTTTATTTAATTGAATTTTAATTTATTTTATTATTTAATAATAGGATGTCATATAACACCAACCAATATATTTCATTTAGCCAAAGAATTAGAATGACCACAGGTATCAAAAATTTGTTTGTAATATTTTTATATAAATGGGTATATATGTATGTATATGTACATATGTATCATATAAAACTATCTTTCAAATGTATCTTAATTTCCTTTTTTAAAACTAAAGACCAAAACCAAGTTCTCATGCATGTTAAGTTTTTGCTTTATCACTAACTTACATCCTAAACCCTATATATTTTTAAAATTTTTATTGGTGCATTGTAGTCATACATCTTAATGGGGTACAAAATGGTAGAGGCATACATGCACACATCATCCTATTAGCCCTTACTCAATTCCTGCCCAGTTCCCACTCCCCTCCCTCCTTCTCATGTTTGGCTTAGTGATTGACTTTGATATGTTTGTGAATATACATCATGTGCATTAGAGAATTTCCCTCTTCCCCCTCCCATCCCCTCAGGTCACCTTATTTGCTCATCTATAGAATCTCCTTCTTTGTCTAGAGTTCCTGCTATGACCCATTTCCTCCCTAGCTTCCACATATTAGGGAGAGCATCCAATTTCTTATTTTTTGTGGCTGACTAATTTCACTTAGCATAATATTCTCCAGTTCCATCCATTTTCCTTTAAATGACATAATTGTATTTTTCTTTAAGGCGGAGTAAAATTCCATTATGTACATATCTCATAGTTTTGTAATCCATTAATTTATTGATGAACATCTTGGCTCGTTCCATAGTTTGGCAATGGTGAACATGGACTTGGTTTCCATTTTTTGGGTAGATACCCAGAAGTGATATTGCTGAATCAAATGGTAAGTTCATTCCCATTCTTCTGAGAACCCTATATTTTTTGTAAAAATATTTAATTTTACATTTTCACAAAAATATTTGGGGGTATTTACAGCAATTGAAAGGTTTCTTCCAAGGAAATATTTTTTGTGTATATGTGGTACTGGGGATTGAACCCGCATTCTACCTCTGAGATATACCCCCAGTTCTATTTTATTTTATTTTGAAACAGGATCTCAATTGTTTGATGAAAGTCTCACTATTTTTTTAAGATTCCCTATTTTTTGAGGCTGTCCTCAAACTTACAATCCTCCTGTCTCAGTCTCTCAAATACTGGGATTACAGGTGTCTGCCAACATGCTTGGCTTCAAAATAATTAATTTAACATAATTTTTTTGCATGTATGAGACTAGATATAGATAGATAGATAGATAGATAGATAGATAGATAGATAGATGATAGATAGGTTTATGTATATAACTGAGTACATAAGGATTTTTAATGAGCCTTAATATCAAAAGTATATTGATTAAAAAACTAGAACCGAGTTTTCTTTCCTGTGATAAAAGCATAAAATTTTCTTGAAACATATTTCTTAAAAGGTTTTTCTTGTCTTTTAAGTGATATTCTTCAAAACAGATAATTTTTGGGCTTATCAAAATAGACTTCTGTACTTTATATTGCTTTTGATCAAGTCTTTCATTACTTAAAAATGCTGAAGCCAGGTGCAGTAGCATATGGCTGTAATCCTAACTACTCAAAGGCAGAGGCAAGAGGACTACAGGTCTGAGACAAGCCTGGAGAAATTAGAGTGACCTGTCTTAAAAATAAAAATAGCAAATAAAAAGTGTTGGTGAATAAAAAGCTCAGTGAATAAAAAGCTGAGTTCAACCCCAAGTAAGAAAAGAAAAGAAAAGCTGTCTTTTCTATTAAAAGAGAAAAGTTCCTTTTTTTGCAACTACATAACTTTATGTATTTGCCTTTAAAGCCAGTTATTATTACTCTGGCTGAATGAATATTGTTTCATAGTGACCTGTGATAATACTTGATTAAGGGTCTTAAATATGTTTATGACGAGTTTCAAAAAAATCGAATTTTAAATTAAATCTCTTTGACCTTTAATTACTTCGAGATACTTCAGAGAAAACATTAAAAGTATGACAGGATTTGCTTTTCACCTTGTAATAAAGAGATATTAAGTTGAAATCAAGCTTATTTGATATGTTAAATTATATTGAATGCATTGTCTAATAGTAAGTGATGCTAAACCTTTTCTAAGTTATAACTATGGATATGTTATTGACAGGAAAGTTCCAGAAATTATATTTTCTGGTAAATGTTATCAGTTAAAATTTTTATTATTATGCTAAAATGTTGTAGGCCACAGAAATAACCACATTTCATCAATGATTGGATCACTGTTACAGTGATTTTTTGTCAGATTGCTGACCATGGCCAATTTTAGTCTCATCAAGCACAGACAGCTACTTCTTTCATTTTAGTCCTTTCCTGAAAGTTTTGGCAAGTAACCATAATCCTAAAGTGCTTCATCTTAAACAAGATTCATGGAAAGGGCCCTGATAAGTAGAGTTTTCTGAGAAGTTTAAGATTAAATTATTGAACAATGTCAGGATTTCCAGAATTTTGATAAAACTGGAAAAGTCCCTGAAACTACTAAATAAAATCAAGCAAATGAGAATTAAGTATTTGGGGTTGAATGACCTAATCAAGAACAATGAAAGGGTGCAGTACACTTTTTACTTGAAATGTTGCTATTTCTTTCATTTGTTATCCAGGTTTAATAAAATATTTTTTCTTGCTTTTTCTCATATGTTATCTACAGATTATAGTGATTTAGCAAAGTACAATTTGTAAACAGAATTAAAACAATTGCATTTTCTCCCTATCTAGTTCCACTATAATTCAAAATTTTAGTGAGTTTTATTATTTTCATGGCAATATAATTATTTGCATGAGTCCAATAATAATCTGTTCTCTGTATAAAATGGCACAATCAGAAATTTTGGTAATAATTTCCAAGGCTTTAAATAGAATGTAAATTAATATATTTTTATTCTAAATATATTTATATCTATATTTGGGAATGTGCATAAAATATCTGGTTTTGGGGGTTTTTCAGCCCTTTGGGAAAAGTATAAAAAACCTTAAAAATATTGGGGAATTGGGCCAGGCGTGGTGGCACATGCTTGTAATCCCCGCGTTTGGAAGGCGGAGACAGGAGGATCGTGCAGGTTCAAGCTGGCTTAAGAGACCCTGTTTCCAAATAAAAATATAAATAGCTCTGGGAGTGTAGCCCGGAGGTAGAAGGGCTTTCAGGAACTCCAGTAACACACACAAAAAAATATTGGGGAATTTTAAAAAGAGAGGAATCCACCCAAATGCATAGATAATACAGGCAAAGTCTGATGGTAAGGTACTTGGCTTGGCTTCTTCAACTCAAGAGGTTTCAAAAAAAATCTAGCCTGAAATAATTCATCAGAAGATTCAGAAAGGAAAACTTTAAAAGAGTCTATACAGCCAATCAACATCCTTGCTGATCTTACTAAATAATCAGACCAAATTTAATGGGACTAGATAATTTTAGAAATAAATGAGCAACTGTGATTATATTTTATAAAATTTGAGACAGATATGGAAAAATATCTTTTAGAAGAAAATTATGATATGTCTGTTTTTAGATTATGGATGTATTCATTGTTTATGAAGTTTTAATATCTATCTGTGTTTAGGACTGTTCTATATTCTGGTTTTCTCCAATAACTGGAGGTGGCTCTCATATTCCATGTGTACAATGCACTCATACATCTTTGCACTGGAATCACCAAAGACAAAAATTGCTATTTTTATGAAACTCTCTAAGTTGTACCTAGACAATTAGATACAAATTTCAGAGGACAACCTCATGCCTAATGTATAGGCCATTAAATAAATTTTCTGAATTACCAAACGTGATAATCAGAGACAAACTACAAGCCAAGAAATTATACCTCAAACACAAATCTAGAACTCTTCTCAAATAACTTCCCTCTGGACTCAGAAACTGAGTTCATAATTTGTTCTGACCATTAACCTTTGTTTTCTTTTCATTCATTGGAGCTTTTGGGTTCTTATGGGATCTTCGCTAAGAAGCATATTTTAGGCTCTTAGCATTATTCTTTTGATAGTCCTCATTGTAATCTTTCTGGTGTGTGGCATTCTTTTGAAGGTCTTAAATGCAGGTTCTCCACCATCAGTGGCAGAAGATATGGTTTTGCTGTAATTAGGGCCACAAAAACAAAGTTTGAATGTCTGATCAAAAGGAGAGAGTTGTTAAATTTTATGGGAGGTCATTGTTTTGGAGGCCTAGTGAGTTCTGGCACTTTGACTAAAAATATCAGTCCAAACCAGAATGGAGTCATTCATGTGAGCTGCCATGTAATTAAATTACATTTAAAAACAGGCTAATTCAACTGAAAATAGAACAAGAAGCTGGGCATGGTGACATATATCTTTAGTCCCAGGGCTTGGAATGCTAAGACAGAAGGATAACAGATTAAAGGTTAGCCTCAGCAAGTTAGCAAGACCCTCAGAAATTTAGTGGGCTCCTTTTTCAAATAAACGTAAAATACTGCTAGGAGATATAGTTCAGAGATAGAGTGCTCCAAAATGAATGGAAGGAAGGAAGGAAGGGAGAGAGGGAAGGAGGAAGGAAGGGATTTACAGCAACCAGTTAAAATGGGCCTGGTTAATCTGGAATACGGAAGTCCCCTCTGGTTTAAGCCAATCAGAGAAAGGAAATTTGAAATGACCAATCCAGTTCGTTCCTTGCTTCTGCTTTCTTTAGTCTTTGACACAGCATTGGGTGTATGGGTGAAAGAGGCAAAGTAAACATGGCCTGGCAGCAGAGAACAGGCTTTATTCATCTATAAAACCTGGAAAGAGGCTTCCAGGGGGAGATAGCCCACAAGAGTCAGAAAACCAGCCTTCTTATCGTATAGATTTTTTTTTTAATGGAGCAAAGAAGGAGCAGGGGGTACAAGAGTATTCATGTACGCTGCTGATGGGTGTGCTCATGGCCAGGTCATCTCAAGGCAGGGCAATGTCAAGGGGCATTTTTTTGTTTGTTCTTGGTCTCCTCTAGAATGACCTCATGGCCAGACCTCACAGTCAGAATTAAGAGTGCCCACATACTGCCATTCCCTTTGCCCAGTGCAGTAGAGAACCTTTCTTTTTCATAGATGGATGCTTCCCAATTTACAATCACTAAATACCACTGTCCAGTGTAATATAATTCAAACAATCACATCCTAAGTTACTAAGTATTATGTGCATTCAAAACTAATAATTTTCAAAAGCCAATTAGATATTTAAATCTCAATTTGTTGACATTTTATTTTTGGATAATACCATAGACCAAATTATTTGGCATTATACACATGGCCCCATAAGAATGTGCCCTCTATACTCAGCTCTGAAGAGATCATTAATAGGCTGTAGTATTGAAATCAAATGATACAACTATCTCTACCATTTATCTTTATTTTGGCAGATGTTTGATAATTTGTACATAGCAATACAGTAAAAATGGTGCAGGAACAAAACTGAGGAAGCAGAAGATGGAGTGTATCTGGTGAAGGAAAAGGAAGAGTGTGCATTCTCAATGCCAGGACATGTAAACCAGCACAGACTACACAGGATGGACACAGTGATGGGTGAGGAGCATATGCCTGGAGAACAGAGGAGTATGGAGGCCAGGAGAGGATTTTAGACAGAAGTAAGAGTTGGAAGAGGCAATGAAGTCAAAAGAAATTAGATACAGAAAAGTGAGAAAAGACATCTATGAAGGAAAACTATGAAGAGTTAAAAAATATGACTGAAGCATAGCCACCCAAGGCTCTGAGTCACAAAGAGTTGCTATGATTTTGAGCAGTGGGTATTTAGAATATTTGCTATTTAAAATATGAATGTCACAACAAGTGTTACGCTTAACATAGTAAATATTCAGCAAGACCTAATGGCTCTGATCACATCCTCAACCTCCCTCTTTCTGGCTGCACCATCTTTCTGCTCTTTGGGCCGCAGAACCCATAGTTTCTGTGAATGGTCTTCTGAGCTGGAACATCCATCATAGGCAATTCAGTGGGAATCACTCTGGGAGATACATGTCCAATCACCTGAGTGTAAGAGGTTGATTCTCTTCCCTGATATACCTTATAAAGCCTAACTCTAAGTGATTCACTTCAGTTTCTTATATACTGATCCCTCTTTCACTGTATATATCCAAAGCACTACATCAGGCACGTAATGGGTGGGGACCTTAACATTCTTTTGATAAATAAATGAAGAAACCAACAGAGGAATGGAAAGTTAATCTATCTTCTAAACTCCCATTTGATTCTAAACTTATATCACCTTATAGCCAAGAAATTATTCCTTTGTAGAATATGGTAGAACTTGCTCTAGAGACATGCTTTTCTAATCTCTGCATATAAAATTCTAATAAATTCAAGGAAAATTTATTCAGCACAGAATATCTTACAGCAAAGAGAAATTGGGCTTATGGGGCAAGTTTTAAAGAAGAGATAATAAAATGAGAATTCTGAATTAATGCTCTGCCCTGAGCCCTTCCAAATTCTACCTTCTTGTCTAGACCATTAGAAAATTTTGACCACAAAAAAGCACCATCATATTTATTTTTCAGTTAAGTTGTACATGCAATTTTCAAAAGATAGTATTCAGTCATTATAGGTAGCCCATATGTAGTCCATAATTTTATTTATTTTATTTATTTATTTATTTTTTTTGCGGGTCT
The DNA here is from genome assembly GCF_963383645.1 of Muscardinus avellanarius. NCBI lineage: Eukaryota > Metazoa > Chordata > Mammalia > Rodentia > Gliridae > Muscardinus > Muscardinus avellanarius. The sequence continues at coordinate 80,629,649 of NC_137789.1, forward strand.
CGGGATGGAACCCAGGGACATTTGACCTCTGAACTACAACCCCTGCCCTATGTTTTATTCTTTATTTTGAAACCGGATCTCACTGAGTTGCAGAAGGCCTCACTAAGTAGCTGAGGCTGTCCGTGAACTGCGATCCTCCAGGTCTCAGCCTCCCGAATGCTGGGATTACAAGTATGCGCCACCATGCCCGGCCAATAATTTTATTTTAAATTAAATAGTATTCTTGTAGTAAAGGGGATATTTTCATGGCAAACTACAATAAAAATGGCATTCTTTAACTGCATGAAAATGTAATTTTCACTTTATTCATTTGTAAAATATTGAAGTAGTTAATTAAATAATGCAAATTAAAAGTCTGCCATTTGTAGTTTATCCTGATTCATTTCAGCTATTAAGTCACTTATCTATGTGGTACAATAACATTCAACTTGAGAAAAACACAGAAATTTCAGTTTCCTTTAATTACACTAAAAAACAGATTTTTTTATCCATTTATTTCAGATTTTTTTGCTCTTCAGATTTTATTAGTTTCTTGGGAATATAAACCCCATGAATTTATATTGCTTGATTGTCATTTACATAATTGTCATTACTGATAATTACTTGTTTGAGAATGAATTAATTTTGAAAATAAATGCATGAGCAATGTATTTGTTAAATTTTCTAATTTTATTTAGGTAAATATATATTAATCATTCCACCATGTTATGATTTTAATCAGTAAAGAAATAGCACTGTTTTTTCTAGAATAAGAATACTATCTGTGCCAAGAATTTAGATATCTTTTAAGAATGAATGAAAATGAATTTTATTAGCTTTACAAAGCAGTAGCACATGTTTATTCATTGTGGTTTATCACACTGCTTCTGGATAGGGAAAATTGAAAATAAACTTTAATTTTCTAAAATTATTTGAGTTATTTAAGTCTTCCAAGCCCCCTAATTGAGGTTTTATTAGAAGTATAGATAAATTATCCTTTGAATGGGAACAACCAATGGTGTTGAGAAATGTATTTTATTTATATTTATAGTCTTTTTACTTTTCCCCTTTTACAAAAATATTCTGAATTCAATACTAATCAAAATATGCTTAGTTAATATTGAATGACAAGTTCCAATGCATTCATAACTCTGAATCCAACCAAAAGAGGATTCTACAAGATCAGGCTAAGAATGAAGCCAGAGTCAGAACCATATACATATTACTGTCACTGAAACCAAGTCAGAGTCACACCTTAAAAATCACTGCAATATAGTCCAGGCTTGTGGTCATTTTAAATACTAAGGCTCTCAAGGTTTCAACAATCACCTTCAATGAAAAATTCATAGTTTTGTATTTCTGTTTTAACCAGCTTTTCCAATACTGTAACCAAAATATCTAACACAAACAACATAGAGGAGGAAGTTTATTTGGCTTACAGTTTCAGAGGTACAGTTTGTAGTTAGATGACTCCAAGGCAGACATCATGGTGGCATGGCACTGCAAAATAAAGCTGAGCTCAATTCAGTGGTAGCCAGAAGCAGAGAGAGAGAGAGATAGAGATAGAGAAAGGGGGGGGAGAGAAGAGAGAGAGAGAGAGAGAGAGAGAGAGAGAGAGAGAGAGAGAGAGAGAGAGAGGAGGGAGAATAGATATAATCCAAGGATACACCCCCAATTACATACCTTCTCTAGCCATGCCCCATCTGTCCAAGTAAGCACCCAATAAATTCACTCAAATTATTAATCTTTTAGTGAATTTATCCACTGATAAGATTAAAAGCCCAATTCAATTCTTTATCTCTAAACAGTTTGCAATGGGGACATGTTTTCAATATGTGAGCATTTGGGAGTACATTCTAAACCCAAACCATAACAAGGACCTTGGAGGAAAGGATTTTAGACTCTTCTATGATGAACTCTGTTGAAAACATAGGATATGGGAAATGATTTATATAAGAAAACTATTCAAATTGAGACCAAATCAAAACTAAAACATATTAATTGGGCCAGGTTAGCATCACATACTTCTCAGGGATCATTAATACTTGGATTAATATATAACTGAATTCACCTTAAAGCTAAGAACAGCATAATTGGAAGAAAGAAAAAGTGTTTTGTATGGAGAGATCAGGATGATTTTCAGCTATCCACTTCTTATAGACCAAATTGTGCCTTCACTTCAGAGTCACATGGTAAACTCTGACACTCAGTATCTCAGAATGTGACTGCCTTTGGAGACAAGGACTTTAAAGACATGATTACATCAAAATGAGGTCATTACGTGGGCATTAATACAATATGACTGGTGTACTTATAAGGAGAAAGCTTTGAATAAATGAGGAATTCCAGGGATGTACACTCACAGAGGTAATGGCAGGACACTGAAAACATGACCATTTATAAGACAAAAACCTCAGGAGAAAGAAAGCCTGGACTTCCAGAATCCTGAAAAAAATAAGTTGCTGTTGTTAAGCCTACTAGTCTGTGCTATGTTGTTATGGAGCCTCTAGCAGAATAATAATCACAGAGTAGTTCCAGATTTTTATATACCAAAGAGTTTATTTAGATGAATTTCTTTATAGACTATAATCTGAAGAGGTAGTAAAGGTTTTTATTTTTTTACTCATTTACTTATTTATTCATTCACTTATTTATTTATTGCTTAATTATACAGGGTAAGTTTAATGTTTGTTTTTTTCAGGACTGGGGATGGAACTCAGGACCATTCTCCCTTTGAGCTACACCCCCAGCCCTATTTTTTTAATTCTTTATTTTGAAACAGGGCCTCACTGAATTGCAAAGGGTCTCATTTAGTAGCTGAAGCTGTCCACGAACCTCGATCTTCCTGTCTCATCTCCCAAATACTGGGATTACAAGTGTGCAGCACCATGCCCAGCTCATTTAATAATATTATTATTATTTTTTTTTTTGGTGGTGGTACTGGGTTTCCTGAAAATCCTTCTACCTCTGGGCTACACTCCCAGATCTATTTTTTTATTTTATATTTTTATTTGGAAACAGGGTCTCTTAAGCCAGTGAGGCTGGCTTTGAAACTGTGCGATCCTCCTGTCTCCACCTCCCAAGTACGGGGATTACACGCCCAGCTTAATGTTAATTTTTAAGAAATAAAAATTTAACCTCTGTTTTATACTCATTAGAATAAATATTTATCAGATTTATTTCTTATGTTTTGGGGGTACTACATGTCTCTAGGTAAAATGAAGAACTTTTCCCATAATAAATATATACCGTGGTAGTAGAATAAATGTGTTATTGGAATATTATTAGTGAACCTCTTCAACATATATTATGTCATCAGTAAAAATGTTTTATGGAATATTAAACAACATATAGGCTTGGAGAAGGTCATTTTGTCCAGAGCTAAGAGGATTGGTCATCTCCTGAATTATCAATACATGTGTGTTTGAAGCAGTGTGCTCTTTGGATATGAAACCGTAGGGTCATAGTTACGTGAACCCTGACCTTCTGATCTATGGAAGAATAGAACTGAAGACAGGAAACTCCATAGAATTTTTTTTAAAGATTATCTTTTATCTTAATATATTTGAAGCAACTGAGAAAGTCTACCTACATGATCAATAGTTGGATACCACTATTCAAATAATGGTACCCAACTATCAAACGTAAAGAAATAATGATTAATAATCAAATAGCACATAACTCACCTATAAAAAGTCATGTGGAAATTCTGATTAAAAAGTCACTAGATTTTATACTTTCAGTAAACTATCAATAAAAAAGAAAACTATGTCCTAATTTTAAAAGTCTTCATACATCTTTGTAGGAATATTAATTATGTAAAAATTCATAATAAACCTCTTCAGGCCCCTCTATAATTTCAAGTTCATACCTCTATTTCAACTCTATATTTTTTGTTTTGTCTTGCTTTGTATTATTTTTCACGACAACTCCAGAGAGAATTAATTCCAATCTTTGTAGAGAGCTAAAGAGTTCAGACACTCTGGAGTGTTAAAATGATGGCTCGTGGAAGTTGAGAAGCAGTATATATCCTATATTTGGTATAAGTTAAGTATAAGTTGTACTGACTTGTGTCAGAGAGCAGTGAATAGCCTTTTGTTATAAAATGACAAAATAAATAATTAAAATCGGATTATACTTCAGCAGTTTCACAGCATATTAATTTGTCCTTGATTTTTCTACATATTTATATGACATCTGTGTTCTTACTGTCATATGCTGTTGTATATAATGCTGAAACCTAATACATGGGTCTGTACTTATGACATCCTGAGTTGTTCAGTTATGATTAAATGTAGAATGTCCCCTAAAGAGAACATGTATTAATGTTCAGAGTTGATGTAATTAAGTCATGAGTGCTATAATCTCATCAGTGAGAAATCTTGATGGGCTTGGTGGGTGGTATCCAGGCAGGTGAGTGTGGCTGGAGGAGGTGGTTCCCTGGCTATGTAGCCTTAGGGACTATGCTTTTGTCTTTTTAATCCCCTTGCTTGTGTTCTTGCTCCTTCAGGCCTCCATGATGTGAAGAGCAGAGCCTGTCTGCACTCTCCTCTCTGCTTTTCTGCTGCTATGCCCTGAGCTCTGCAAATCCAGCCTTACATGCACTGAACACTGATATTTCCAAAAACTGTGAGCAAATGCATCTTCCTTCCTCTAAGTTGTGTGGCCAGTTTTTTGGAACACAGCAGTAAGAATTTTGTCTGAAATAGATTCACACACGATCCATTGGGCAGTGAAAGGTTTGCACAAAGGCAATGACATATTCAGATACATATTTTGAAAAGAAACCTGGAAAGTCTGTAAAGAATGAATTTCAGTAGAGAAATATAGGCAAGTCATTTTATTGTTTCTTAAAAACAAAAATTATATTCATTCAATAAATACATCATAAAGTGATTTTTCTTAAAGAGTCTTGGTACTTAATGATGGCTCAGCTGTATTTTTAGAAAGAATAAAGATAAACTTGTTATTCTTGTTAACAAGGTCATACAGTATTTTATTGTGATGTTGGCATGGTGCTGTATGAAATGCAGTACTGAATATAAACTATAACCAATAATAGGTGGTGAGGACTTAAATGAGGGCAGGGACAATGGAATGCCTACATTCTTTGTTTACATAATGGAGTACATACATGGTGGAAAGGGTTTTGACTGGCTCCTGCTTGCTGGGATTTGAGCTAGTGGTCTATCTGAGATACTCTGGGTGAGCCACTAATCCCAGGTAACTATTTTTCAAAATGGGAAGATGAGACTAAACCCCAATTTCTGTATTATCTCTGAAGACTCAGTCTATGAAATTCTTTTAGTTAAAAAAACACCATCTCATAAAAATTCAAGAAAATAAAGAACATATAATCACATTAGAGGAAACATTATCACTTTGCTAGTATTCACCTATAATTTCCAAATACCCTTTTAACCTTGCTTGTGACATGGGACTAGAGTAGGCTAGCGATACTGAATGTAGTTTATGCAAAACTTTACCCATATTTTAAATAAACCAGGGGTAATTTTCCACCATAATTTGAAAACTTAATAAGACAAAACAATTTTATTTATGAAACTTCCTTTAATTCTGGTTATTACTTATGCAGACAATTAAGGATATATGCATGTCATTTGTTATTTTGTGTTCATTTTTAGACTAGCCTCTCATTGAAGTCTCATTCTTTTTCTCAAATCCAGAAAGACAGCCCATGTGAAAAGAGCTATTATCCCTTGATAATTACTCAGCTGTTCTTTGTGTGGTAGTGTCTTTGTGCCATGTGGTTTAGCAATTTAAAATTTATCTTTAAATAGAAACAAAATAAAAACAGGTGGAAAATTTCTAAATATAAAATCTGTTGAGTTGTAACTTCAAAGTGCAAATTGTACAGCATATTAGTATTTCCATTTAACATAAATGAAAATCATTACTAATTATACTGAAGCTTTGTTTTAATCAAAATATAATAAATTATTTCTCCCTTTTAGAATCATGAGACTCATCATCCTGTAGTAACACTAAGCAATCCAAGAGTTAACATCATTCTCTGTCATGGGACAAGGACTAATCTATTCTGTGCTTAAACCTGAAATACATCTTCCTGGCTCTAAGTTGTGTGGTGTCTGAAATAGGTTCAGACACCATCCATTGGATGTGTAAAATTAAGCGCCAAAATTCTGTGCTTAATTTTTTTCAATTAACCTTGAGTCATTATGGGCTTGTTTAAGTAGTAATTTTTGAAGTATTCCCAGAAACAAAACCCAGACCCCAGATAGTTGGTTAGTAACAAGTATCCTTGTAACAGTATCCAAGTAACAAATAATGAACCTCTAAAGGAAGTTTAAATTCTTTTAGTAATATGAAAATCACCCAGATTTAGTTTCGCTTTAAAATTTTAACTATCTAAATGTATTTGACAGGATTTCTCTATGCAAGGTAGGGGAACTGATGCTCACTCTTGCGCTCCTGCACGCTCCCTCTCCTCCCCTCTTCTCTCTTTCTCTCTCTCTCTCTCTCTCTCTCTCTCTCTCTCTCTCTCTCTCTCTCTCTCTCTCTCTCTCCTCCCCCACCCTGTGGCTTTATTCCTGCTTTATGGAATTAGCTTTACACTCCATAGCACTTGTGTGGTTATTCCCTGCTGAATACTACACAAAAAGTGCAGGGATCTTGCTAGCAGAGGGAAAGGATTGTTTTCATTTGAATTTCTATGGAAGTTACCTGAGATTCAAATAAAAATCAAAATGTGTTTTGCATTTATTAAAATAACCAAATGTAGCTGGGCATGGTGGCACACACCCATAGTACCAGTACTTGGGAGGCCAATACAGGAGGATCCTAGAATTGAGGCCAACCTCAGAAATTTATTAACACCCTCAGCAATTCAACAAGACTATTTCAAAATATTAAAAATAAAAAGGGCTCAGAGTATAGCTTGGACATAAAATTGCCCTGGGTTCAATCTCCAGTACTACTACTACTACTACTACTACTACTAATAATAATAATAATAATAATAAACAACTAAGTATAACATGCAACAAACATACCACTGAACATGTGCTTGAAAAAATAATATCTAATTATAATGTGGTACCCATTTCATTAACATTTAATTGTTGTGTTTTTTTATTTCAACCCTATATTTATTCAAGGAAGCTAATAGTTTTAAAGGTACAATTGCGCATAAAAAGGACAACCAAACAAAACTAAAAGCACAAATTAATGAATTTAAGCATGTCATTTCCAGTCAGGTTGCACTGTCTGGTGTCTCCTGGGAGGCTCACCAAGCTAAGTGAGAGCCAAGGTTCAAGGCATAAAAACTCATGTCTCCAGCATGAGGGCCAACCCCCACGTCCCAGGATTATAAACCCAACCTGGTGCCTCCTTCCATGGCCTCCCTGCCTTGGGGTGTCTCCACTCACCTGCCCCTGCCCATCCCAGATGCACTGTGGTCAACGGACCTTTGTGCGGGACGCTGAAGAGGTCAACGGACCTTTGTGCGGGACGCTGAAGAGCAAAGAGCCAAACTGTTCAACACAGTCCAGGCAAAGGCCACTTCTGTACTCCTGGGTCCATCCCTAGTTTTTGCATGTCACTGAGTGGGAGTTTGTAGTGAAAAGGCAGAGTTAACTCTTCCTGGACACGTGAGGGGGCCAGTTACTTTCCTGCCCACAGTCCCAGCAGTCTGCAAGGCCCTCTTCCTACCCTTTATGCTCCACCTTTTTATACTCAACATGCTCATTCTGCTATAGCACATGGTAATATTCAGAAAGCTACCTAAATAATACTATGGTTTCACTATAGGAGTAAAAATAATTTTTGTGGTACTGGGGGTGGAACCCAGTGGCTTTCTACCTCCGGGCTATACACCAGCCCTATTTTATATTTTATTTGGCAACAGGGTCTCACTAAGTTGCAAAGAGCCTCACTAAGTAGCTGAGGCTGGCCTCGAACCTGTGCCATCCTCCTGTCTCAGCCTGCCAAGCACAGGGATTACAAGTGTGCGCCACCACGCCCAGCTACAGGAGTAAAATTTTAACAAAAAGCACATACTAAAAATCATTACTTCTTGCCTGGAGGTGTTTGAAACCTCAGTGACTGCATTTTGAAGGACACTGCATTGCGACCCTTGTATGTTTCTTCTGGTTAAAAATCACAGGTTGAGAAAACTCCTCTGTCATAAAGCACTCCAGTCTGTGTTTTCTTCTTGCAGGAGGGCCATGCTGTTGCTATAAAATTGTCACCTCTGCCCTTCTTTATATTGATCTGGAAACGTTCCTGCTGATCATTAGCACTCCCAGGAATGTGGACCGCACTTAATGTGGAGGAAGTCCTCCATCAGCGTGCTCTAAAGTATTTGATTAGCTTGGAAAGATTTGTTCCTTTCACAGGCCTGCTGAGCATCTCCTGGGCTCTGCCGATGGTTGTAAATTGATATTTTGATTACATGCTCTTGTACTTTTCCAGCCCTTCACAGTTTGGTCTGAAGCTTGGCTTTATAATGCTGTCATTCTTTCCATAAAAATCAGCATTTGCTCTTTGATGGTCTATAAAACAGCAGCTACCTTATGCACTTAGTACTCAATAAATATTAATTAATGGTAATAGAGCCTATAACTGGACAGGCTGTGTTTCTTTTATAGATGATGCTTCACTTTTGTAGTTAGATATTGCACATATGACATTGCTAAATATTCAAATAAACCATTGCCCTATTTTTAAAGTCAGAGAAAATATTCTCATGTTTTAGTAACTGAGTTTCTATCCTTTCGTATTTAATTTAAAGAAAAAGTACAGCAAAAATAGGGGGACAATATTGTTAGGAAGTAGATATGAAAAGGAATAATTGAGTCAGTACTCTGAAGAGTGTTGTCTAATAGGGTAGAATAATTTAGAACTCATACACACTAAAAGTAGATTTCCTTTAGAAGTAAAAACAACAAAATAACTAGAATTGAAATTTCCAGACTGCCAAACAATCACTCTACCTCTAGCACCTCATTCCTGTGGCCACAGGTTTCCTGACTTTTGAGACATCTCCAGCGCAGAAGACCCAGACCCAACGTTCCCACGAACAGATGCAGAAACACCTGCCCTGCAGCTGGGCCTGAGACTTCACGTGCAGAACTCTCAAGAGCAGCTGGAGGAGCGCCATCCATTCCTACAGCCAGGCCCTGTAGTGCAGTCCTCTGGGGACCGAGAGTCCTACCTGCTCCACTTTTAAAGCCTTGAAACAATGCTGTGAAGTTGATAGTGATCCCATTTATAGGAGAGGGAAATTAAGGCCCAGAAACGTCATAAATTCCAAGGATATGCAGCTTTTCCATACCCTTCCTAATATAACTGGAAGATTCTCCTGCTGATATCTGAGGCTGTGGGGAGAAGAAATGACTGAGCGTGGTCTCAGACCTGGGTTTGAATGCTGGATCCAGTTTGCTCTAAGATGTGCCTTTAGGCAAGTCATGAACAATACCCTAAGATGTACATTGGAGATGGTATACACTTTAATAATGTCTACTTTAAGAGATTAACGATGATCACACTAAAGTGCTTAGCACGGCGCTTACATAGAGTATGCACTCAGTAGATGTTAGCTGATGCTACCGTAATCATTGTTTTTAAATGGCCTGCTCCTCTCTTGACTCTTCTCTGATTCACTTGTGGTTCCCGGCATCGCCCTGTCCCTTTGAGTCTGTATTCTGATGCACACAGGGCCTCATACATGGTGTGTAATCAGGAAATCTTTGCTTGATCCAGCCTGTGCAAACATGGAAGGTGGGGCTGCAGCAACGCAACCGACCTGGCCGTGCTCCTCCCATCGATACACAACTAAACACTCTAGAAATTATTTAGCAGACAACAATAAAAATGACTCTCTATTAAGAAAGAAGTGACATATCATCTATAGGGGATATCAATTAGAATGACAACGTATTTCACCAATGAACCCATAAAACATGCCACCTAGGGAACCAAAAAGAAATGGAGCAACATTTTTTAAGTGTTAAAGAAAAGCCCTGTAGCCATGTCAAACACAAATCCTATGTTTATCAAAACTTCCCCTCAGGAAGGAAGGAATAACAACAGAACAGAGCAATAGAAACAAATGTGATATGCTACCCTTCACTTCCAAGTTTCTTCAAGTCCTATTTTAGGGTGAAGCAAAAATTGTAACACATGATATGATATTCAGTGTAAATAAGAGGAATTGGAAGATAATTATGTTTAGAAAGTTGGATGGCTAAAGGGTATAAGTGGAAATTCAGTTTTTACACTTTACTGAGGTGGTAAAATTAAACACCATATGATAAATTACCTATGTGTATGATAATATCTAAAGAAATGACTACAAAAACTATACAAAAATGTAATAAAATTTTATACATGGGAACAGGTGTAGCTCAGTGGTAGAGTACTTGCCAAGTATGCATGAGACCTTTTGTTCAATATTCAGTTCTGCAAAAAAAAGAAATAATAAACAGATTAAAATGGATGGAGCACTACAAATGTACAAGGAACCCACAGTAAGGCAAGAAAAAAGAATTGGTGAGAAACAGAAAGCACATACCATAAAAAGGCAGAAAAATACAGATTTGATCCCTAGTAATTATTAAAATTATTATCAATAATTCATGTAAATGGTCTGAAAATACCAATTAAAAGACAGAATCTAGCAAAAAAAATTAAACATGAACCAATTATTTTCTGACTCCAAGATATTGGCTGGCTTCAAATATAACAGGTATGTTGAAAGTAAGAGAATGGAAAACAAGTCAGGCAGTGTGGCACACACCTGTAGTTACAACAATGCAGGAGGCAGAGGCAGGAAGATTGTGAGTTTGAAGCTATCCTGGGTAATTTAGTATTTTTTAAAAATAAAAAAGGCTGAGGATGTATCTCAGTGGCAAAGGACTCCTGGGTTAAAAATCTAGTACCACAAAAAATAAAGATAGAAAAATATCTGTCATACAAATATTAATTTTAAGACAGGAATCGGTAAGGGCTAAATCAGTGATGTGTGCATGTATGTCCCTACCATCTTGTATTCCATTAAGATATATGACTACAATACACCAATAAAACATTTTTAAAAAATAGGAGTTGCTATATCAATATCAATGAAAGTAGACTTCAGAGAAAAAAAATTTACTAAGGACAAAGATGAGCATTACAAATGATGAAAGGACCAGTCCACCGAGAAGAAAGTGGTTCTAAAATGTGTATCCTCCAAACAACAGATGATAAGATCATGAAGCAAAACCAACATAAGTGAAAAAAGAAATAAGCAATTCTGTATTTAGCTACTTTCAGATTTCAACACTCAGTTCTACACAACTAATAGAACTATAAGATCCATGTCAGAAAATCAGCAAGATACAGAATGAAATCACCCCATCAACTCTTAGCATCTAATTGGCATTCACTACACATTATACCCAAGAACAGAATATACAGTCTTTTCAAGGCCTATAGAACATTCACTGAATATCCCAGAACAGAAAACAAACTTTAACACATTTCTAAAAAACTAAAATCATGCAGAAGGTGGGCATGATGGCACACACCTGTAATCCCAGTGCTTGGGAGAGGTTGAAACAGAAGCATTTTATGTTTGAGGTCAGCCTCAGCAACTTAGCAAGACTCTCAGAAATTTATTGAGATCCTGTTTCAAAATTAAATAGGGCTGAAGGTGCAGCTCAGAAGTAGGATGCTTCTGAGTTCAATCCCCAATACCAAAACAAATAAACAGTAACAACAAAAATGCAGACTATTACAACCACCACCACAGAAAACAGTTGCATGATGCATCACCATAAAAATCCACAGTGCTACTTCTTTATAACATTATCTTTTTTCTCCCCATTCCTCATCACTGTTAATCACTAATGCCTTCCCCATCTTTATAATTGTGTTATTCTATGAAATGATGTATAAATGAAATCTGATTTTTTCTTTCAGCATAATTCTTTGAAGTTCATCCAAATAGCTGCATCAATTTATAATTTCTTCCTTTTTATGGCTGGATGATATTATAAAGCATGAAGATAACATAATTTCATCAAATAAGTGAAGGGCCTATGGGTAGTATCTATTTGGGAGATACTATGAACAATGCTGGTATGGATATCCCTGCATAAATTACTGCATAGAAAGATGTTATAATTTATCTGGGATAAAGACCTGAGAGTATAATTTCTAGGTTCTATGAGAAGCCCATGTTCAGTTTTACAAAAACTGCTGATATGTTTTGCCAAGTGGCTGTGATCCTGTAGTTGATTAAGTCAAATCTTATCCAGAGTAATCTAGCTTTTATTGTGGGTTAATGTGAGAGTTTCCTTTCAAAGGAAAGATTGTTTTCTTATATAGTAAAATATTCCTTTTTAAATTTGTTCTGGTATTCTATCAGTCATCTTTGATTCTTTCTTTTCTATCTGTCCTCCCTACTGGAAATTTGTGCTCCCATTAAAGTTATTTACCTGATAACTTTGCTCATTTTCATAACTATTCATACCAGAGATTTAACAATAACTAAATGGGTATTTATGTGATATCTTGCTCTTTTTAGTCTATTTTAATACAAAATTTCATCGCTTTACTTTTAATTGTGCATCGTGGAAGCATAATCCACTCTGAATACATGAAGACAAGAACTAAATCTTCCTGTTAGGAGGCTCACAGGTTTGAGATTAGCCTCAGAAACTTAGAAAGGCCCTCATCAACTTAGTGAGACCCTGTTTCAAAATGAAAATAGGGCTGGGTATTTAGCACAGAAGTTCAATACTCCTGAGGTCAACCTCTAGATGACAGTCAATAAATAAATAAAAATGGCTAGAGGCATAACTCAGAAGTAGAATGTCCCTGGGTTCATTGCCCAGTATAAAAAAAATTAAAATCTGTTAATAGAATAATTCCCTTGCTTCCTCAATTTAGAGACACTAGGGGAATTTCCTCATCAGTTTCTGCTGTGCAATCCCTTTTGAGTATCATCTCTTGATGCTTTATTTGTTTGTTTACCTGGGGCAGTATGTCTCCTGTGAAACTAGCCAATATCTATGGTTTACAGTGGTCCCTAATTGTTGATAGATTGAAACAGCACAATGGAATGAGAGCTTCCCTGGGTCCTTCTCTCAGGAGTCAGACATGGAAGTTTATGTGACATAGTAGCAGCTGAAAGACTTTGGTGATCTACTTTGTTTGTTTCTAAAATTATTAAGAAGAAACTAATCCATAGCTTATTTATTTTTTATATGCAAAGCCAACAGATAGCAGTGCCCAACCTGGAGTCACCACTGAATGACCCAGCAAGGACAAAACATGGGAACAGACAGTCTTCCCCAGGACAGAAAACAGTGGCCTTCTGGATCCGTCTGATTGCTTTCTTTTTGTGCTTGTGTCTCCTTTTGAATGTGTACATCCAGGATTAGATTTGTGTAGCACTTCCTGGGGGCAGATCACACAAGGGGACATTAGTCAAGATTTCCCTCTGGTAAGAAAGTAGATTGCTCTTTTTTAAAAAAAAAAACTCAGTACAGAAGGAATGAATCAATCATGCCAGATACACAGTATCTCCTCTTGCTCACAAAGTTCCTTCCGGGAAAGCAATTTCACAACTTCTTTTGATAATCTGTTCTATTCATAATCTCCTGCTGCCAAAAGAAATTCCCTGGTCACTGCCAGCTAAATGAATGTGTCATCAGGTGGTATTATGGAATCTTTCCTGTTAATACTAAATATGATACATTCACTGATTTTGAAAAGCCTGAACTTGAGAAGAAAAGCTAACAAATAATTCCTCTCTGGGAAAGCTATTAATTTAACATAATTAATGGCTTGATTTCATACACAAAAATGTGGGTTATAAATAAGACACACATGCACCCATACACACACACACACACACACACACACACACACACAAGAAACCTTTTCATAATTGATATACCCCATGCATTTTTTTTCTTGTATGTCTAAGAATGAGGATATTAAATATTGTGAGAATTAAGCAGCAACTGATGTTTAAAAGCATCTTGGAAAAACAATGTAAATGTGCTTAATGCCATTTCATTGACAAGTGCTCTTAAAAATGTTTAAAATATGGCACAGTATCCATAACATGCATGTATAGGATCAAGCAGTCACATCTAGTACATGAGCAGAAAGAAACAGGTGGGGCTGGACCAAAACTTTTATAACAGTCTCTCATGAGAGTGTATGTGGGTTCAGCTTTGACATGATCAGAGCATCGTGAATTATGTTCACCATCATTGCCCCTGAGTAACCCCAGTCAGTTTTTCCTAGTTGTTTTCCAGCATAATATAGACAAAACTATGACAGTGGGTGGCATGTGCAGCTTTGCAACCAGACCCTGGTACCAGAAATGTGCCTGACTCTTTGATTTTTAGCTTAAGATAAACGAGGTGATGCCCAACTTAGATGAAGCTATTATGTCCTAAACAATATCCAAACCTCTCCTTCTGACCCAAATTTCTGGAATTCACTTGGTCTTGCTGCCACCCTATACTATTCTATCAGTAAAGTTCCCCAAGAAATTGTACTCTGGTCAATCTTAGACCTGTTTGCCTCTATGGTCCAATATTCACTGAAGGCTATTTGGTTTGTCCCTTGCTTTCAAAGCCATACACTTAACTTCATGTTGTTATATAAAGGCATTTTAAAGCCAGGCATTGAATATTTCTAGGGATTAAAATAGGTATAAAAATCCCAAGACAAATTAGTATTTTGTGACTAGCCCTTGAGTTTTATATATATATGTTCTGGAATGGGGCTCATTCCCTGCCTGTATTACATTTTGAAGTTCATTATTTTGTTATCATAATTAGGTGTCCTGGCTGCTCAGTGCTCCAAATGGCCAAAACTCAAAATTCAGGAGTTGGTAGAAAGAATCAGGCTGCCGAGCATGGTGATGCATGCTTGTAATCCCAGCATTTGGGAGGCTGAGACATAAGGATCACTGTTCAAGGACAGCCTCAGCTACTTAGTGAGGCCCTTTGCAACTCAGTAAGACCCTGTTTTAAAATAAGAAATAAAAAATAGGGCTGAGGGTGTAGCTAGGGAGTAGAATGCCCCTGTGTTCCATTCCCAGTACCACAAGGAAAAAAAAAAAAAAAAGGAATCAGGCTTATTCAAAGCCAGCCCTGAAGAAGATAAGGGGCTAGCTCCCCATGGTTCTATTGTGGGGGGCCTAAGAAGTGCAAAGGGCTTTTATTAAGAAAGGAGGCAGAGACAGTGAGGCAGAGCTGTGTGGAGTCCTCATCCCAGAAGACATCTGTCCTCTCCAGAACAGCAGCCTTCACTGATCCTCCACCCAGGCTGTGTGAATCTGAAGTGAGATTTAACAGTTAGCAGGTACATGGGGCTTCTCTTCAGCCAAAGGATTTAGAAGGGGCAGGAGGAAAACAGAGAAGGAGCAAAAGACAACGTATTAAACCCAGGAGTATTTTACCTCTGCTGTACCTCAGGCCTTATTCTTTTTTAAAAAATTAAAAAAAAAAATAACAGGGTCTCACTAAGTTGCCAAGGGTCTTCCTAAATTACCAAAGCTGGCCTCAAACTAATCCTTCTGTCTCAGTCTCCCAAGTACTGGGGTTACAGAAATGTGCCTCTCCATGCCTGACTTCAAAGGACAATTTCACTGCTACATTTTCACTAGAGATAGACTAGTTACTTACTCCTTTTGAGGTCTAGCCACTCCTTATATTTAAGAGAAGTATTGACTAGTGACTGATAATTTGAAATATTTTTTAGAAGAAAAGCCTTAAGATACTTTTGAATGAGTAAAATTCTCCAGAGTTAGAGCACCAACTGTCTGCTTGTGACAGCCCATGAAGCTCCTTCAAGTAGTGTTTTCTTGAATATGAGTATAAAAAAGTATACTATCATTGTTTCACCATAAATATTTACTTTACTAATGACTTCAATTTTAAACATTTGTTACAGAGAACTCAAAAATAAACAGAATAGTATTATACATCCCTATGAACCTATCACCCAATGCAGTCATTATTAACCTAGAGTGAATTGCATTTCATCTATAGCTGCATAAACTCTCTCCCCATTATTTCAAAGTAAGTCCCATATATATTATAATTTTATTTGTAATTTTTATTGCATCTTACCTAAGTTTTCAGTTATGTTAAAAAATTAACCCATTTTAAAAATAACATTATCATTAGCATAACAAGAAACAAAAATGACAAATATTTCTTAGTGTCATCAAGTTCAACCATCGTTCAAATTTCAAATAATCTCATAACTATTATATTATTTTGTTGCCGACTAATCTCAGTTGGGTCCTTATTGTCAGCTCCCGGTCAAATCCTCAGAAAGATGGGGCAAAAGGCAGGTGATGTCCTGCAGAAACCTCTCTGCAGCAATTCCTTCCCCTCTATGAATTCCCTAAGTTTTTGGGTACGACGTTTGGGAAGGAATTTGAGGTGGACAAAGGCTTCTTGAACCAATGACACTTTATTACAAAAACTCCAAGAAATTTATACCCTTCACCAGTAAGGTTAATAATAAGAGAAAAGGGGGGTGAATGCAATCACTGTGAAATGATAATGAATGACATGTAAACAAAGGTAATAAAACTAGTCCTTCAGCTGGCTGTTGATCTTCGAGAGAGATTGACTTCTGACTCCTGATTCTTTTCCAAGGTCTTTGCAGATAAGCAGTCCCAGGGGGCCACTTCCCAAAATAAACAAGCATGGCCAAGGCTTGGCGGTTTTTCGTTTTTCGGGGAATCTTCTTTAACTTTCCTGGAACTTTCCATCTTTTGGGCTCAGTTCATATAGCAAGTGTGGGGAGATGTGGTGATTCAGGTGAATGTGATAGAGTTTTTCCAGGTGTTGGCATCTTATCTTCTTAATCTGAAAGCTTAAGCATACTCACAACACAGTTTTGCAGACAAAATACCACAAACAACACCACAAAGTTCTTGGTTTTAATTGTCCTTAACTGCTGAACACTCTTCTTTAGACAATAAGCCTATTAAAAGTCTAACCATCTTTAATAATCCATTTCTCTGTCACAAACCCTCTGCAACCTGCTTCTAACTTTCTAATTCCTTTCTTTCCCAGTTGGGACTTTCTCATGATAAGCTCTTCTTCATGCAAAAATGCTTTTCTTACTCTTACACAATATTTCCTTTCCTTCATACATATATATTTAGAACGTCTGTCCTTTATTTAGTCATATTCATTAACCATGCGATCATCCTCTCTGTCTTCAGGAATATTTACACTGGGCGTAAAAGTCACCAATCTTTCTCCTTGAGTCTATTGTATTTGGGCAACTAAGTTGTTTATCAACTAAATTGCTTCGAAGTCACACACAAAATTTTATCTTCTCTGTCTCTAGGCAGGATCTCAAGGGTAAACAAAGTTTCCTTAAACTGAACTACCTTACCTGAGTTAATAGCTTAACCTAAGTTAGTGATAGTGAGGGTCAGAGACCCTTTGTAATTGCTGCAGCTGGAATGCTTATCACAGCATCTGAGTTCTGGCCAGTTTTTATTATTATTGAGCAGAGCCAAGGACGTTTATTTCCACGGACTCAATTTCTGATCTCACATCATCAGAGCAATTCGTGTAGAGAGTTAAAAGAATACCAAGAGAATAATAGTTATGAAGGATATCTAAAGTGGGGGATATTTTTTTGCCAGAGACGATACCTCTTTCTCGGGGCTTTCTGCCGATAACTATGTGGAGTGGCGTCTTCAACACATAGATGCCGAGGCAGCAGGATGTCTTGGCATTATTTTATAAGTATAAAATTACCTCATAATTATTATTTCTTTATGGTTAGTTAAAATTAGAATCTGAATAATATTGTAACTGGAGTCCCAGGCCAGAGGCCCAACTTTGGGGTTCCTGATGAATCAGGTACAGCTATGTACTCCACAACCCAAACATAAAAAGTAATGACAAAAAGCAGAAAAGGAATTTATTCACTAAAGCTATATCAGGAGGATGAGGGAAAGCAAATGTCCTTAGACCTATCTTCTGGGGGACTGACATGAACTTCAAGTTTAAACAGGAGAAGGAAAAGGCTAGAGATGAGAAGTAGCTCAGTACAATAATCTTGGTCAAACTGTGATCTGTTTGATTATTATCTCAGACTTGGTCAGGTGGGGAATTTGTCCAAGATAAAAAAAGTAGCTAGTACCTGGGGGAAGGAGGTAGTTTTGACTCTTGCACAAGATGTTAATCCATCAGACTATTGTTCATGGACTCTATGATGACTCCAAGAGAGAATGAGTCAGAGCAAAGGAGATAGATAAAGAACAGAAGCAGAGATGCCAACCCTTTATCCTGCTGCTAGTTACCAACTGGACACCTACAGGCCCAAATGAAAGGTCTGAATGTGAGAATATAATTAGATGTTTTCTATCAAAAGAATAGCTTGACTTAAGCTCCATTTTGTAGAACTGCCATTGTGTAACCTTGTGTGTGTTTGTATTTCTTGTAAAAATATCATTTCCTTGAAACTGTGAGTGCCAACCCCTCCCCCCAGCATCCTGTTCAGCCAATGGCATAAAGATTGTAGGCAAGAATGCTTCCATAAAGCACAACACAGAAACCACTCACTAAAAGTACATTGTTCTTGCATTCCTGACTACTAGTGGCAGAATCTCTTTTTGCAAATAGTAAAATTTGCCTTGCTGAGCTGCTTTTGAATATGCCATGGAAATTTATTTCCAACATTAAAGTTTAGTACTTTTAATAAAAGCAGCATCTAAATAATTGTTACCACATTTGATCATCATAATTGATTGTGCTTCTTAAATTTCTTTTTCTCTAAAATTTTCTATTTCTTGCTTTTTCTTTTTTCATTTATATTTTTAGAAATACTAAGCTTTGGCTTTTGTCGATTTTTCAGTAGTCTAATTAATGTTGATTACATCCTCCAAGGTATACTTTTACATGTTTCTCGATCTCAATTTCAGTAAGTAGGGAGTTCTTCCCAGAGGCTTTATCAAATTCAGTTGAATTTTCCCAAGAACACACTGTAAATAGCAGAGTGTTCTACCATCAGGAGGAACATAATGTCTGCTTATCTCTCTTTTTGTGGAGTTATGGAATTAGTAGTCACTGATGGTCATGACCTAGGTTTTAATACATTAGAGACAGAAGGAGACCTCAACTCAGGATGAGCAGAGTTCTTAACAAATGTCATAAACATAAATTTAAAGTTGTATCAATGGAAGGCACAAACAGATTTTTTTAGGAAAGAAGAAACACATTTAAGGGTGAATGAGGGCCATCAAGAGTGAGACAGCATGTCCTTGGTCTAGAATATTAATATTTATAGAGGAACAGTAGCTAGGGGCTGAACTAGCCCAGAGTTATGTTGTACATTTTCCTTGTATCATGTTACTTTTTATGATAAGGACATGGACCAAGGATACAGGCCAAGGGTGTCATCTAAGGGAGGGGCAAAATTACTCAGGAGTTGTTTGGCATTCCAAGAGTTTTGGGGCATTTTCTGCATACCCATGGCTTATGGACACTTTTCTCTTGAAAGTCGCATGTCTTTTTTTTCTTAATTCCCCAATTGTTATCTCACTATAACTTCTTAATTTCTCAGCTTAAATACATCTACAAAGTCCATTTTCTGTGTGTGTGCATTGTAATATTATATCACAATGAGGCTCAGGGTGATAGAAACATATACATGCCACACATGGTATATTCCCTCCACTTTCCCCTTCCCCCTCCTGATATATATATATATATATAATTTTGTGTGTGTGTGTGTGTGTGTGTGTGTGTGTGTGTGTGTGTGTGTGGTACTGGGGTTCCTGGAAGCTCTTCTACCTCTGGGCTACACTCCCAGACCCATTTTTACATTTTTATTTGGAAACAGGGTCTCCTAAGCCAGTGCACGCGGCTGGCTTCGAACCTGCACGATCCTCCTGTCTCTGCCTCCCAAGCGCGGGGATTACAAGCATGCACCACCACACCTGGCTCCCATATATATTATTGAGATTGGTTTTGATAACTTTGCATATGAGCATAGCACTATTTGAACTATTTCCTTTATCTAGTCTCCTTTTCCCTTCCCTATCTCCCTCCTTTAACCCCCTTCCAGTATTCTACTGATACCTCTCATTTACCTGAAGTCATTTTTGGGTTTTATTTTCTTTCTACCTTCCACATATAAGGGAGAATGTACAACCCTTCACATTCTGAGGCCAGTTAATCTCACTTAGCATAATATTCTCAAGTTCCATCTATTTTATTGAAAATAACATAATTTTGTTCTTCTTTATGACTGAGTAAATTTATATTGTATTTATATATCATGGTTTTGTAATCCACTCATGTGTTGATAGACACCTAGCTTAGTTATGTAATTTGGCTATTGTGAATTGTGCTGCTATAAACATGAATATGCATGTATCACTATAATATTCTGACTTCAATCGCTTTGGAAAGATTCCCAGGAATGGTATGACACAACTATATCACTTCTGGATAAAGTCAGCGTTGAGGGTTCTAAAAGGAAAAAAAAAGGCCTTTTGTTTACTTCAATGAGTACTATTATCTCATGCTGGAATTTTTAAGATCTAATTTGAAATTTGAGAGATGAGTTTGAAATATAAAGCTGATCATCAGCTGGGCATGTTGGCACACATTTGTAATCCCAGTACTTGGGAAACTAAGACAGAAGGATTGCAGGTTCAAAACCAACCTCTACAATCTAGCAAAGCTCTTCTTAACTTAGTGAGACCATTTCCAAATGAGAAATAAATCAGGATGGAGGTTTAGCTCAAAGGTAAAATGCCTCTGGATTCAATCTCGAGTGCCACAAAAAAATAAAAAAATACTGATCATCAATAGCCCCTTTCTCCTGGAGTAATCAACCTTGACTCTAAGGTTTAGTTTGGATAGAACAGAAAAGCTGCAGAGAGGAAGTGAAATAAATAATTGAATAGCCAAAAAAAGGCATTGAGTTTGGGTAAAATTTCAAAACTTTTCCCATACATTTATATGCAATTAGAGATATGGCAATATTTGTATTTTTTATTTTTTATTGGTGCCTTGTAGTCTTACATCTTAATGGACTACAAGATGGTAGAGGCATACATGCTCACATCACACCCAATTATCCCTTACCCATTTCCCACTCCCTTCCTTCCTCCTCCTTCCTTCTCATGTTTGGCTGTGATTAACTTTGATATGTTTGTAAATATATATTATGTATAATAGACAACATTTATTTGAGTGTTAGAAGCACTCTAGTCTTCTGGTAAGGAGGTACATTTTTGAGGATTTGAAAAACTCAGTATCTGCATAGGAATAGTTTTTATTATAACAGAAGTTAGTAATAGGAAAATATTTATGAGTACATAGGTCAGTAAAGCACCTTTCTCTATTGACAAAGAGGTTTACTCTCCACATCTCCCCTTACTAGAGTCTGACTAAACTTAAGAATTGGGCTACAGACTCCAAACCAATGCATGCATCTGAGTCCAGCTTCTCGACAGCTTTGACACATTCTGGGAGTCATTTGGGGAATATATACTTTCACCAGAGTATCTTTCTGCTGGAACTTTAGCACCATTCCCACTACTGAAGAAAAAGCCTCTCCTGAATTTAGCTTATGGAGACTGCAGGAGGTTCTTGAGGGAAGAACTGGGGATACTAATTCCTGGTAGCTGGAGGACCTGTAGCTACTGGAGCCATTTACAGTGTTTGCCAACAGCTTTAGAAATCATGGCATGGCTAATAGAGGGATGCCAAGAGACAGGAAGTGTTCTAAACGAGTTCACTGCCATACCTGTGCTGGGTTTGAACATGCTGTGCTGCATTTCATCACCAAGTGTCCTGGCCAAATATCAGGGATGCCTGAACCAGGAACTATCCAACAAAAGTCTTGCAGGCTATCTGCTCCTGGGAAGAAGGCCACATGATATTATTTGCCATATTTTGTGCAACAGGCATGGAACATGAAGTCTCATAAGGATGATATTTGCAATTTGTGAAAAATATGAGTAAATTTTATTTATTCAAACTATCTTCATTAATAGAAACAGAATTAAGAAATGGGAACCATAACAGAAATTTTTAAGGCATAGAGCATGCACCTGTGAGCAACACTCCTGTATATGAGCACACCACCACTGTTCTGTGAGCAGTTCATCTGCCCATAAGTTCCTAATCAGAAGTGTGCTTAAGTCTCTCTGTTCACATATTCATAGGCCATTGTGGAGAATAAACCTTCAGAATAATTTTGCCCACAGCCATGATCTCATCTTTAGTAATTCTTCCTGCTTCCTGCTTCTGGCTCCTGAATGAGAGTCATTTGTGGGTTCCCATGGTCTCCGTGGTCTCTGTCAACCATGATGTAACAGTGGAGGCTCTCAGGCCATGACAACAGCTGGGCCTCATGTGAGCACGCTGTGGCCCAGTTCCCAAGGATGAGCAGAGCCTCCATCTCCTTCATGTGCATTCACCTCAAAAGAATTCTTTAAAATTCTGTTTATTAGATGACTAAAATTTATAAAATCAAGAATTATTAACATGTGTAAAATGCCTTACTCAAACTCAGATGATTATAGATAATATTGCTATTTAAGCTGCTATATGGCTCATCTAGTCATAAACCCTTCTTTCTAAAGAATTTTGAGGTTTGGTGGAAAATGCCATTTTTTCTACTGGGCAGTATAATCTAGAGTCTCAAGACTGGCCACCTATAAAGAATGATTCTTGTGATGTTGAGAGTTAGTCATTACAAGCACTGGACATGTGTTCATGATTTTTTTCTCATATTTTCAATACTCAAAGCCTTAATTAAAATTGTAGAGTGTAATATTTTAAATGTAGGCTTTAAAGTCAGGTGGTCTAATTTATGATACTGGCTTCATCATTTGACAGCTCTGAGATATCAGATAAGTTAGCATGCTTCAGCCTTTCTTTTCCCACCTTTCTGCTGAGGATAATAATAATTCTCATCTCTAAGCTTTATGATGAGGGAAATAAAATAATGCTGTAAAGTAAGAGAAATTCAAGCAATAAAGTCATTTCTAATTATTGTTGTTCTTTAACTCCAAACTAGGTCCTTTTTACTTCTGGAAATTATAAAAACCAGTAACAAAACCCAATATTAATCGACCAGTGAATGAGAATTTTATTTTGAGTGAAGAGTAGGAGAAGTCAAAGATAGACTCACGAGTCAACTTCTCTACTTGTGGTGTTAGGAAGTTACAGATATTGAGTTTAAAAAAGGGGAGGAGAAAGGGGAGGAATATTCATGTCTTTCATAGGAAGAGATAAATATTTTCTAGAAATTTGATGCCATTCTTTTTTGCTTCTTTCATGGTTCTTGTGTGTGTGTGTGTGTGTGTGTGTGTGTGTGTGTGTGTGTGTTACTGGAGATTGAAACCAGCAATATTCTGCCTCCAAGCTACACTCCAAGTCCTTTTTACTTTTTATTTTGAATCAAGGTTTTGTTAAGTTGCTGAGGGTTTTTCTAAGTTGATGAGGCTGGTCTTGAAACTGTGATCCTCCTATCAGCCTCCTAACTGTTTGGGTAGCAATTTTATGTCATGGTGCCCACCTTTGTTCATGGTTCTGTCTAATCATTGTTATGTCAATTGTCAAAACACTGCTATGACACTGGAATAGAATCATGTAACTGTTAGATATAAAATGCCCCCCAAAAAGCTCATTTATAAATGTTTGGAGTTTATGTAATTGAGTCATGAGGATTGTGATCTCAGAAGTGGATAAATGCATAATGAATTTACCTGAGGTGGAACTGAATAGGCCAGTCGGGTGTAGTTGGAGGAGGTGGTCCCTGCGGGTGCATCCTTGGAGATTATATATTCCCTCTCTCTCTCTCTCTCTCTCTCTCTCTCTCTCTCTCTCTCTCTCTCTCTCCCTCCCTCCCTCCCTCCCTCCCTCCCTCCCTCCCTCTAGCTTCTGGTCTCTAAAATGTAAGGAGCACAACCCATGTGCTCTATGTCTCTCTACCTCCTACTGCCATGCCCTTAGATCTTTAATCCCCAGCCTCACATGAACTGAGCCTGAGACTGTAAGAAAATAAATATTTCCTCTAAGTTACATGGTCAGGTCTTTAGATTATGGCTATAGGAATGCTGACCGGAAGAAAAATGGTACCAGGGAAGTGGGATGCTACTATAACTAAACGTGACCATGTGGATCATAACTCTTTGGAACTGGTTCATGATAGAAAATTGGAAGGGCCAGAACAAGGCTAGAAAGGTAGACCATACAGACTGTGCTCAGGATATTTTGGACATAAAGATGAAGGAAAATGGAGTATAGATCACGTGTGTTACACTTTGGCAAATAACTTACCCACAATTAGCCCATATCCTGAAACTTTGTGTGAGGCTAAAATTAAAGATGATGGGCTAAATAAACAAGTAGAGGAAATATAAAAACAGCAAAATATCAATATTTGAGAGAAGAAATTAAAGCAAAGAGACTTTATAGATTTGCAGTTTTGCCAGAAAGACATGTGTAAATCTGGGGGCCAGAGAGATGATGTCATAGAAGGAAGGAAGATGGCTGAAGAAATGGTGGACATGATGGAGTTAGGGCCAGAAATGACCATGGTGGAGGTGACAGGTGAAGTTGGACCAGGAGTGGCCCAGATGGACTTCAAATCAGGGGCCACCTGGATGGAGTGGGCCCATGGACTGTGATTAAAAAGGTCCCATTGTCAATGATGACCTTTTCTGATGTGGCCCATCTCAGAGCCCACATAATTCTGGATTTGCTAGAAAAGACGGAGGCCATGGAGGCTTTCCTCCAGATTTCAAAGGATGACCTGAAAATCCAGGCAACATGTGACAGGGTCAGAATCTCTTCACGCAGGCCCAAATGGGGAAAATTGTGAAGGTGTGAGGGTGAAGCCAAGGTTACAAGAAAACCCTTGAGATTTAGAAATGCCAGAAACATGGGACAAACATGAGGAAAGGCTACTATCTGTGGGCCATGGAGCCAGGCTGGAAGAAGCAGTAAACCACCTATTGTAGCCATCCAGGCTGCAGGAGTGAGGCTGCCAAGTACCCTTAGAGATCATGTAATTCTAGAAATGTATAAGCCCATTGTAGTGGATTTACCTGGGTAGTATCTGGTAAGCCAGTAATGTGTGGTTAGAGGAGGTGATCCCTAGGGCATCAGCCTTAGAGATTATATATGATTCCCCTCCCCATGAGTGAGTTCACTCCCTCTCTCATTCTTTCTTATCTCTGTGGTTTGAGGAGCCTCCCGCCAACCATTCCCTAAGATCCCTACTCCCCAGCCTCACATGGACTGACCCCCAAACAGTAGGAAAATAAATATTTTTTCTCTATATTATGGTCATATCTTTAGATTATGGCTGTGAGAATGCTGACAAGAACAAATTATAATAAATTTAGAGGTTGGCAGATAGAATTATAATGCCCTTAGTGGTAGTACAGTGGCCACTCTGGCAGTCATCTTAGATCTAACTGATTCTGGCTAGCCCACCTGGCTTACATCCTGTCTTCAAAGATAAATAAGATTGGGGTGGTATAAAATTCAGCTAGTTATCTAGGCAATACAAAGTTAGTTTGGGTGACATCATTGCCATAAGACATTATTAAGTGTCCTTTGTTTTATGTGCAAACAGAAGGGAGAGAGGAATCCATGAATAGAAGGGAATATTTGCTAATCTGGAGTCCTCTATGAGCAGAACTCCCTGATGAGATTTTGAGATGCTATTTTCAGATTATCTCTCTTTCTTTAAGCCTCCTATAAATCCATACCTCTTTCATGATCCATCTGAACTCACAAGAGAATCCATCTGGGGACCGCCTGCTGGATCCTCATCAATTTTCTGTCTGTTTCTGGAAGCCACAACTCTGGGAGAGGGAAAAGGAAGGAGAGCAGGCCAAGGGCAAGGTTCCTGCAGCACTCTGAGCAGGAAGGATTAGAACCTGCCTTTTCAAAACCTAACTTCCTAAAAATTTGGATTTCCTTGCAAAGAGCAGCAATGCCTGGCAGACTTGGAAAGGTGCCAAAGTTGTCCAGATGTGTTATTTGTCACTCACATCAACAGAGGTGCTCCAAGTCATCAGGACATGAGGCTGTCTTCAGAATTCAGACTCAAAGATTTTTTTCTTCTCTCTCAAGAGTCCTATTTGATCCTTTATGACTTAATTTTTTCTTTTTTTTTTCTTCCTTTCTTGTACTAGGATTTAACCCAGGGGCATTTTACCCTCTCTCCCCAGTTCTGTTTTATTTTTTATTTTGAAACAGGATCTCATTAAGTTGCTGAGGCTGGGCTTGGACGTTCAAGTCCTCCTGTCTCAACCTCTTAAAAGCTGAGAGAATAGAAGTGCATCACTCTGTCCAGTGACTTTATTTTCATCTACAGTGACATACATTCCAAACTTCTTTCTAGACTTTGTTTCAGGTAAAAATAACTAGATCAGAATAGCCTTTCCTTATTGGCTATTTCACTGTATGCATTTGTGGGATTTTTATTGTATCATAGCAAACTGAAGTGCTAAGCAGGTCCTTTGACGCTGTTGGTCAGTATTTAACTGAAAGCATATAAAAATTAAAAGTTTGACTGTTTATTATTTCCTTTAATTTTTTTAATAATGTTAATAAATGTTTACTTCAAACACAAATATTTTTTCATATTGTAATAAAACATTATAAAGGCCACAGTATCTTGTTTGTGCTCTTATTAAACCAGGATTCCATTTCCTGATATAGGCACCCATAAATCCTTAGAAATGCTTGACAGCACTGAGCAGAAGGAACCAAACTACTGACCTGGGATGAATATACCTCTAATATAAAAGGAAAGACTTAGCACTGAGACCAAAGATGATCTTTTAGTCAGCTTTCCATTACTGTGACAAACACTTGAGATAAATAAACTTAAAAAGAGGAAAATTTCATTTTGCTTCATTTTGGGGTTAGTTAAGTCCACAGTAATTTGAGTAATTTGGCCCTATTTCTTTAAGCATGTGACAGAACAGTATACCATGTTGGAGGCATATGTTACAGCAAAGCTGCTCACTTCATGGCAGCTGAAAGGAGAGAGGGGGAGAGAGAGAGAGAGAGAGAGAGAGAGAGAGAGAGAGAGAGAGAGAGAGAGAGAGAGAGAGAAAAAAGCTGGACTCCCACCTACCAGTGACCTAACCTCTTCCCATTAAGACCCACCTCTTAAAGGTTCCACTACCTTCTAATAGCACGATGGTCTGATGATGAAGCCTGTAACACATGAGTTTTGGAGGGATATTCTGAGGCGGTAGTAAGGCTACGTTCCAGAAGCCTGGGAACTTGCCAGAAGAATAAAACTTCCTCCCCAGTTCCCTCCCAAAATAAATATAGCTGCCTGTTGCAGCTGTCTTTGAAGGTTTGACCACAAGATAAAACACATAACTGCCAGAGGGTACACAAAAATGATATATAGGCTAACTGCTGCTCTACTTCTATACCCTACATATGCTGGGCCAAAATTTCCCACTTCTCCTCTGGAAAGTTGGATTTGCTATTGTATAAAACCCTGTATACCCTAAACTTGGGGATCAGACCCAGTTCTCTGCTTTGTGAGCCTCACTAATGAATAAACTAACTTGCTGTATCCTGATTGGCCTCTGAAATTTGTTCGTGGACCAGAGTCTTCTGCAACATTCCAGATTCAAACTATAACAGCTAGGAAAGGAGAAGCCATTTGTTCTGATTTTAGAAGTCTGAACAGAAAGCAAAAGTACCAAAGTGTGACTTCACTTAATATCACAAACCAAAAATAATATAATGAAGCCAGGAATGGTAGCACACACCTATAATCCCAGTACTTAGGAGGCTGAGACAGGAGGATGACAGGTACATGGCCAGCCTCAGCAATTTAGAGAGGCCGTTCATAACTTAATAAAACCCTGTCTCAAAATAAAAATAAAATCTGGCTAGGGGGTGTAGCTCAAGCTAGGACATACCTGGGCTCAATTCCCAGTACCACAGTTGGGGGAGGATATATAATGAAATAGAAATAGAGGCATGCTGAGAAAATTGACAAAAAATATTTTTCATTCAAATTAAACTCTGAAGAGTAAAATACATGTTTTATTACTCTGTGCATAACCTTAAAAGATTAAAATAACATTTCAACCCAATGGTGTGACACATAAGTATAGTAGTCCCCATCAACTATGGGACACACACTTCAAGTTCACCAGTTGATGCTGAAAACTACATATACTATGTTTTTTCCTATATATGCATATGAGAAAAGTTTAATTTATAAATCAGTCACAGTAAGATATTCACAACCATTAATAAA
The DNA here is from genome assembly GCF_963383645.1 of Muscardinus avellanarius. NCBI lineage: Eukaryota > Metazoa > Chordata > Mammalia > Rodentia > Gliridae > Muscardinus > Muscardinus avellanarius. The sequence goes on from NC_137789.1 coordinate 80,657,930, forward strand.
ATAGAAGTTATAACAATATACTATAATAAAATTGAAACCGATGATCTATTTTTGTAATATCCCATTTAATATTTTCAAACCCTGGTTGACCAAAGGCAGTTGAAATTACAGAAGGCTAAGTAGTAGATGAGGACAGGAAAAGTATTACAATGTCAAAATACAAAATATTATAAATCAAGTTTAAAGCTTCTAGAATAAGATAGACCTCCAAACCAATGCAGGTTTAAAGAACTTCAGGACTGTAACATGGTCAGACAGAATGACCTGACCATTTATGGACAGAAAGTGAAAGTGAGGTATAGAGATAGAAATGGGGTGTAGAGACAGGAAGGGGTATAACATTTAATAGGTTTGCCCTATATGAAACAGTTGGCTGTCTACAACTGACTAAAGCTTGGTTGCTATAACTAACTCAGCCAATTTATTACATGTGTGTAGGTTAATTACATTTAGCATGAATGATTCCATATTGGTTTTGTCCAATAGACCCCACATAGTATACTTAGACCATACCAGTGGCCTTCTACAAATTTTACTTGACAGTAAAAAGGGGAAAAAATCTAATAAGTCACAGATAGTCTCCCAATCTCTGAGCAATCTCAAATATATTCAGAAACTTCACCAAAAGAATTAAAAAGACATTTTTTATATTCTAAAATGACTATTGCTCCAAGCAAACAAAAAATATTGTTGTGTGTTTATTTTCTTGCATTGTAATCATATATCATGATGAAATTCAGAACAATAGGGACATACAGGCATACAGCATTTGTAGGCCTCCTCCCAGCTCCCACCCCTCTCCATACACAATGTTGAGATTGGCATTGATAATTGTATTTGTACAATGTATCCACTGAAGTGTTCTCTTCATAAAATCTTCCTCCCCCTTTATGCCTACCCCTTTTGGCCCCTCCATCACTTCACTAGAGTGCCTCCTCTTTGTCTGTAGTCTCTTGTATCCCGATTTCTCCCTAGATTGCATATATGAGAGAAAACGTCTGACCATTTTTTTTTATAATTTCACTTAACATAATGTCCCTCAGGCCCATTGATTTTCCTGAAAATGATATTGACTTCCACTGTATATATATTCCACAGTTTTGAAATCCATTCATCTGTTGGAAACCTAGGTTGTTTCCATAATGTGGATATTGTGAATTGTGCTGCTATAAACATAGATACGCATACTTAACTATAGTAGTATAGTGTCAGTTGGCTTGGGAAGATACCCAGAAGTGATATAGCTGGGTCATATGGTTGGAAGCAATCTCAGATACATTCAGAAACTTTACCAAATAATTAAAAAAACATATTTTATATTATAAAATAACTATACTCCAAGCAAACAAAATACATTATTTTTTATTTTTAATATTTTTAATGAAGAAGTAGAGAATAAAAATAAGCAAAGTTTCTCAGAATTGGAAAATTTCTCAGAAGTATTCAAAGTTCTCAATAGTGCTTTTAAAAATCAGGACAGATAAGATGCCTCTTTTACTTCAATTTTATTTTTTCTGTGACCTTCTCTGCCTCCCAGTATTAATTTTTATTTTTCAAGTGCTTTTAAGACTGTGACTAACCACAACCTCAATCAGAATCCTTTAGATTATGGTGAATGTCATCTTCTTAGTAATTTTCAGAAAATGTAAAAAATCATGCAGAAATTTTCCCCTAAACTTTTACAAAAGAGGCTATGATTCAAATGCCACTTCAAATGTGATTTTATTCCTGAATGTCTCCATTTATAATTTTATTAAACATTAACAATCCCTTTATATATGAATTTGAGGAATTGATCATCAATTTTTGTTCTGTTTGTTTTTAATACTGGGGATTGAACCTTGGGGTATTCTTCCTCCAAGTCACACACTCAGCCCTTTTTATTTTGTTTTTTTGAAACAGGGTCTGACCAGGTTGCTGAGGATCTCATTACATTTCTGGGGCTGACCTTGAACCTGCCATACTCCTATCTAGCCTCCCAAATACTGGTGTAATAGGTGGGTTCCACTATGTTCAGCTCGATGATCAAGTTTGAGAATGATGTTATACTTGCCAGGCAATTCACAGACACTGGGCAGTATGATGAGAACATAGGCAGAGGATCTGGGATCTTCCTTGCCTAGTTGTCCAACCCAGCCCATTACTGGTCTATATGGCCATAAACACTTGGCAATCTCTTTGAGTGAACTTCAGATTCACTCAAGCATTTCCCAGTGTCCTCTGCCAGTTGCAAATGATCTGTCCTCCTTGAATATCTTCACTTTTTACAATCTCAAAGCCTAATTTTCTATGCCTATTGCTCCTACAAAATCATATATTGCTGTAGGGCTGGGACATGTGAGTCATTTTAAGAATTGCTTCCAACATCTCTCCAATGCAATGTCTTGAGCCTCATGAAAGCTCAATGAAATTAATGAGTGATAAATGAATAAATCAGTATTCTCTTCCATGATTCTTCTCCCAATTCTCTCTTACCCCTAATTTCCTTCCATATAGTTGCTCTGTTATTGTGGAACTTTGATCAGTTTGAGGCCTGTTTCTGACAGCCTGAAAAAACAGAGCAGAATCATCTTAGTTCACGTGAAATACTTCTGTGGGGAGGGAAGGGGAGGATATGGAAGGATGGACACCAAGAGGGTTATGAAAGGAGACGGGAGAGAGAAGATGGGAGGAGGAGTTGTGAAGTATGTAAAGAACTCTGAGGCTGCCTGCCTGGTTTCAAATCTCAGACTGCCACTTATGGGGGCAAGATGTGCACCTTTTCTGGTTCAGTGTCTTTTGGTGTAGAATGTACATAAAATAGTGCTGCCTCTACAGGGTTGCTATAAAGTTTTTAAGAAAATAAGTGTTGATAGTGTTTCTAACATAGGCTAATGTTTCTAAAATACATATTACTTATTATTAACTGGAAAAATATAATTAGAATTTAAAGGGTATGGAAACCACCAGGAAAGGGAGAACTTTATTGTCTATCTATTTATCTATCTATCATCTATCTATCTGCCATATATCTGCATTTCCAGCTCACATTTTATCAAGAGTTGGTACTGATTTCCAAATAATACTATCTCATGCCAGGCGTGGTGGCGCACGCTTGTAATCTCCACGCTTGGGAGGCGGAGACAGGAGGATCGCACAGGTTCAAAGCCAGCTGTGCTGGCTTAAGAGACCCTCTTTCCAAATAAAAAAATATATATAAAGAAATAGGTCTGGGAGTGTAGCCCAAAGGTAGAAGGGCTTCCAGGAACCCCAGTACCACCAAAATAAAAAAAAAAATTTAAAAAAATTAAAAAAAACAAATAATACTATCTCACACTCAGCAGGGTAGATAGTGTGGGATTGTGGGTGGGTGGAGATATGAAGTCACATAGACCTGAATTCCAGTCTTACTTTCTGCTGACATCCGGATGAGTCCTTAATTGATCTGTACAAAACTCCTCTGTGTCCCATATTCCTCATCTGGAGAAGGCTGGAAATAGAAAAGGAGCAAATTACATCACACCACATAGCTTACAACACTGCGTACCTACATGAATGGAGCAAGTCTGCTCATCTCTTTCCCTCTCTTTTTCTCTCCCTCCCTCCCTCCCTCCCTCCTTCCACATATAAGAGAAAACATGACTCTTGACTTTCTGAAACTGGCTGATCTCTCTTAGCATGCTATTCTCTAGTTTCATCCATTTTCCTGAAAATGACATAAATTTCTTTATCCACTGTGTATATATACCACATTTTCTTTATCCATACATCTGTTGATCAACACGTAAACTGATTCCATATTTTGACTATTGTGAATTGTGCTGCTATAAACATGAGTATGCATATATCACTATAATATTCTCTTTAATTTCTTTGGAAAGAGGCTGAGGAATGCTATCACCGGATAATACGATGGTTCCATTTCTGTCTTTGAGGAACCTTCACATTGGTCTCTGTAGCCACTGTACTAATTGCAACCTCACCGACAGTGTATGAGCTCCTATTTTCCACATACCCACCAGCATTTATTATTATTTGTATTCTTGATTATTGCAATTCCAACTAGAGTTAGATGGAGCTGTAATTGATATTTATAACAGTGATATCTGAGATTTTCCTTGCAAAAGGAAGTCCTGTTCCTGAGAATCACATTAAGAAGACAGCTGCCACTCAAGTGATTAAAAGGCAGAACAATTGGCTGAGAGCTGAAACCATATTGTTTGCAAGTACTTCAAGTTGCAGTTGATATACATCCAAAGATGTCTGACTCTCCTGAGAACTGAAAGGAAACTCTAGAAGGGTACAGGATACACAAGTGCTTCTGTGTGTGACCGACAAGCCCAGGGTCTGCCAAGCATGGGTATACCACTTGGCTGGCAAAGCTGGCAATTCTTGGCAGAACACCAGGAAATAGACCAATGAGAATGAACACATAGATATTTCTCCAGAACACAGTTCACTTGTGTAAACTGGGACTTGGGAAAGTGATTTTTCTAATATATGGTAATTATATTTGTTTTGAAAGAAAACTAACACAAAATCAATGACCCTTTCTCCTTGTTCTTCTCAAAATTTACACAGTTCCAAATCTTAAATCAGGGCTGCTTGTATTAAACCAGTCTGTTACCTGTCAGGAAGTTGTGGAGGAAAGACTTGCTAGCCAATGAACACAGCAAGTGGAAAACACAGCAAAGGAATGAGTGGAAACACTTGGGAATTTTGTGAAGGTGTGGTCCCAGGGTGGTGCTCCTGGGAGATGGAGAGACATTTGAAAGAGCCTAGTGGGAAGTCCTCACATTATTAGAACTGTTCTTTCAAATAGAACATCAGGACCCCAGGATCTTCCTTACTCTCTTTTGCTCCTTGGCCATGGCTATAAGGTGAGAAGTTTGCTGTGCTGCGTGTACCCCATCATCAACACCTTGCACCCACCAGGGGCCCAAAGCAGTCTGTTTGTCCCACCATAGATCAAAATCTTAAAAACTATAATCCAGGCGTGGTGGCACACACTTGTAATCCCCCGCACTTGGGAGGTGGAGACAGGAGGATCGCGCAGGTTCAAAGCCAGCCTCGCAGGCTTAAGAGACCCTGTTTCTAAAGGGGAAAAAAAAATAGGTCTGGGAGTGTAGCTCCGAGGTAGAAGGGTTTCCAGGAACCCCAGTACCACCCCAAAAACAAAACAAAACAACAAAAAAAAAACTATGACCCCGCTATGGTTTAAATCTGGAATACACCAAAGTCTCACATGTCACCAATGCAGCAATATCCAGAGGTGGGCTTTGGTGAAATTATTAGATTTGAGGGCTCTGACCTCGTGAGTAGATTAGCCCATTAAAGGTTGAATGGACTGCTGGGAGGTGGGATGTAGTTGGAGTAAGTAGGTCACTGGAGGACCTGAAGAGTTCATGTTCCAGGCACCCTTCTTTCCTCCCCTCTGCTCACTCGCTCCCTATTTTTTATGAGCTGAGCAGCTTTCCTCTGCCTTCTCTTCTGTCAGGTTGTCTCTGCCTTGAAGTCAACTTAACATGGACTAAACCTCTGAAACTGTCAGCCAAAATGAAGCTTTCCTTCTCTAAGTTTTTCTTGTTAGATGTTTTGATCAAAGTGATGAAAGAGCTGACTAATACAGAACCAGACTAAACTTTTTCTCTCATAAAAATTATTTTCAGAAGTTTCATTATAGTGATAGAAAACAAACACAAGAAAGAACCAGGGGGAAAGAAGTCTCAGTTCTTTCTAATATTCAAAGGCATACATAAAATTTGTAAAGGCAAACAGAAAAGTACTACCATGATAGAGAAAGGTAAAGAATGGAAAGGAATAGCTTGAATGGCTAAAAAATGGGGAATATGGACTTCCTCAGAACATCACATATTTATAGTGAAGTAAAAGGGAAGAAAACATTCAAGGCACTATGAAATTTCCAAGAGGAAAAAAACACACATTGTCTGTAGTTGAATGAGTGCATCTTGTTCTACCATGGAAATATGAACTGTTCTTGAAGTATACTGTGTACTGTAAATAAAAAATAGATTTGGGTAACTTCTGTTAAAAAAATAAAAGATCATCACCAATAATTGCTATAAAAATTTCTGGAAACATATTTGTTTTTCTGACTACCGTGCCCTAATTGTCTTCTATCTCACCATGAACCACAAGTACATATTCAATCCATTCTTCTAATGGTTCCTACTCACTAACTAGCTCTCAGCATTTCAAAACAAACCCAGAGGGTGGGGAAGGGAAGTGTAAATGCAATTGAAAATAATAAAAATCACTTTGTGTAGCAAACACTCTATAGTTTTTATATAATTTTCTCAATAACCCTATAAAGTAGGTGTAGGTTAAGCTTAACTAACAAAAAAAAAAGTCTGAATTTGAAAATGCTCAAAAATTGGGAACCTTTTTTAAGACTGACATAAAGGCACATAGGAAATTTCACACTTGACCTCATGTTGTAGTGAAAATGCAGATGTGGTAACTTATTGTGTAAAATTACCTTCAGGCTATGTGTGCAAGACATATATCAAGGATAAATAAATTTAAAGGTTCCCATCTCTAAGATTAATCTCATTATGTATGTACACATATTCCAAAATCTAAAAAATCAAAACACTTTCGGTCCCAAGCATTTTGAAAGAAATACTTAACTTGTATTATACATATTCGTAGATGGGAAACTGAGTCTCAGCGAGATCACTTAATACATACCAGTTTGTGCAACTGCTAAATGGCCAGACTCCACGTCATCACATTGCCATTGTCCAACTGAAGAAATAAATATGGCCACTGAATCAATTAACAAACTAATAAGCAATACTATGTTGGAATAAACAAATTAATAGAGAGGAGGAATGCAAAATAATGTTGAACCGCAGGAGAAATAAAAGAATGACTGAGCCACTGAAAGAAGGTGAATGCTGTTCAGAAAGGGTTTCCCTTGACATAAATCTTGCTGAGGAACGGGTGTTTGGAGGAGTGGCTTGAGAGACAGCACCATTACTGGTCAAAGAGACATTCCAAGTAAAGGAACTGTGACAGTATCTAGCATTATGAGGAGAGGAAGGTCCTGGTAGGTCTATATGGAGTTAGAAGAGGCGCACACTCTGACTAAAGCCACCATCAAATTTATATTTCAACTATGAACATCCTTGAGGATAAAAGGGCGCACTAACTGGATGATTACAAAGCAGATGGCACAAGAAAAATGGACTATGCAGCCACACTATGCTCCATCCACACACCAATAAGACTAATACATGTAACTAGAACTCATCTGTGTTTATAGAAGCATGATTTTCAATAGCCAAATTATGGAACCAACCAACCTAGTGTCTTATCAACAGATGAATGGATAAAGAAAATGTAGTATACACACACAATAGAATTTTACTCAGACATAATGAAGGACAAAATTGTCATTTGCAGGAAAATGGATAAAACTAGAGAATATTATGCTAAGTGAGATCAGCCAGTCTCAGAGTCTAGGGTTATGTTTTTCTCAAATGTAAAGCTACCTTGTTAACAGATACCTAGGCTGGTTCCAAAATTTGATTATTGTAAATTGTGCTGCAATAAACAAGAGTATGCATATAGAACTATCGTATTCTAACTTTAATTCTTTTGGAAAAATACAGAAAAATGATGTATCTGGATCATATGGTGGCTTCATTCCATATCTTTTGAGGAACTTCCATGATTAAATCTGTGAACTTGGAGAATCATTTCCACTTTTGCCATTTTCTGGAATAGTATGTGCTCCTATGTGCTCCCCATATGCTCTCAACTTTCTAATCTCTGGAAATGACTATAGACTTAATTATCCTAAAGGTATAAGTGATTTTACCAGTACAATGTGTTATTAATCCAAGAACAATTCTATATAAATAAGAAAAATCTTTAAGGCAAATGGATGTATTATAACCCCAAAAGTCCAGGCATTCACTTCCTGACACCTGGTGGAATAAAAAAAAAAGTCCTTCTTGGCTCTTGGGACCACACAGCAAATGGAATCTGTGTTCTCTGCCCATTTGCAAAACCAGCTCTTTGGGCTAAATGGTGTCATTTGCTGCTGCTGTTTTTTCCTAGTCAAAAGCTCAACTAATTAGCCCATAGCTGTGCCCTTCTTCCCATAGCTCCCTTTTACCTCCTATCCCTTCCCGGCATTATCCATCATACTCAAAACAAGAAAAAAAAGATGTAAGGGGATCATCTCTTCTATGAAAAAGAACACTTAGAAATCAGTTAATAAACAGATGTGTTGAGTCCGCTGTGTATAAGTATATAGACCTTGAAATTTGCCATGATTTCTTATTATTGAATGCTAAATAAGTTTGACCTTTTAAACCATTCAACATTATAGCATTTCCACTATTCCAACAACATGAAAAGAGTTTGGCAATCTCACTACCTCCTGGAGTTGTCCCAAATTAAAACTGAGCCCTCTTTGTAAAGTGGTCCAAATGATGTCATGATAGTCTATTTTCCTTTTCTGTGCCCGTTGCTATGTCTGGAAAGCAGACTATGAAGGTTCCTGCCTTTTTTGGCAAACAGCTTTGTTAAAGAAGAAAAAGAAAAATATGAGTAACTGGTTGCTTTTCAGAAAAGTCAGTTGTTTAGTATTTTTATTCATCCTTTGGCCTGGCATGTTGAGGCATTGCTTTAATTTATAGTAGTAGAATAGAGCTAAGTGAAAGGACACTGAGAATATCAAGCAGGGGAGTTCTCTCTTCAGCATGCAACAATCTGAGATGGGGATCCGTGGAATTTGCTAGGCATTCGAGAAACACTTTCCAGTGTCTTAGCCATAGTTCTCTGCATTTAAAATAAAATCAAGAACAAGAAAATAGCAGTCCCTGCCTTTGTGGGTCTTCCTTTCTAGTAATCATTCCTGTGAAAGATTGAAGTGTATAGAATGGGTTGAATGTTTCAGATGTTTGAGGTGGGGAAATAGACATTTCAACAGCACAAGCTAATGAATGAGATGTACAAAAAGTGGCAAGGATGGCTCCAATCCATCGAGTATAAGGAACTAAATAACTGTTATTAGTATTAGTGGACAGAGCTGATAGTTTAAAAGACTTCGGAGAAAAAGTTGATGGCTTTGATTTTGAATGTGGTTTAAAGAAACATCAACATCAATTGGAGATGTCTTACTGGAATAGAAACTCTGGACCTGAGTCCTAAATAAATTTTAAGAGTCCATGAAACAAAAATGAAGCAGACATAGTAGAAACATCTGAGACTTGCAAATAAAAATGTATAAAGAGAATAGGGATGCCAGGCATGGTGGCGCACACTTGCAATCCCAGCACTTGGGAGGCTAAGACAGGAGGATCGCAAAGGTTCGAAGCCAGCCTCAGCTACTTAATGAGGCTATCAGCAACTTAATGAGACCCTGTTTCCAAATAAAATATTAAATAGGTCTGGGAGTATAGCCCAGAGGTAGAAAAGACCCTGGGTTCCACCCCCAGTACCATAAAAGAGAGAGAGAGAGAGACAGACACAGACAGAGACACTAAGGACACTAAATTAGTCTTTGCATCCTAAAATTGAACAACAGTAAAAAATTCTTCCCTGATTGATTCTATCATATATGATATTAGAGTTAGTGCAGAAAATAAATCTATAATTCAGTGAATTTTGTCCTCAAATGATTCAAAATCAGATGACTATGCACCCTAGAAGGGGAGAGGTTGGCCAGTATTTCTGCGTGGGTCAGCTATTCATCAGAGCCCTTGATGGTCTGGAATCCCTCAGAGCAGCAGTTTCCAAGCTCTGTGTGTCTTTAATTAATAAGAGATCACAATGTTCCAAGCACATCTTATTTCTGAGAGAGATGTTAGACAGTTTCTGAGTGTATTCTAAGGAAGGAATTCATTAGAGAAAAATTCCTGATCCGGGAATTCAATTACTCCTGCAAATCTTTTTTTTTTTTTTTTTTTTTTTGGCACTGGGGTTCCTGGAAGCCCTTCTACCTCCGAGCTACATTCCCAGACCTATTTTGACATTTTTTTTATTATTTGGAAACAGGGTTTCCTAAGCCAGCATGCGCGGCTGGCTTCGAACCTGCGAGATCCTCCTGTCTCTGCCTCCAAAGTGCGGGGATTACAAGTGTGCGCCACCACGCCCGGCTACTCCTGCTAATCTTATGGAAGAGGTAGCTTTGCTGGAGGCGAGAGTGACATTTATGAGAGGCATTCAAAGTGACACACTGCTGCTGCCCTGTGGAAGAGTAGGGTCCAAAACAAGGAGCAGCTCATAAACTATAGGTTGGCAGACACTAAGAAGCTAAGATATGTTTAAAAAAAAAAGAAAAGGATTCCACAAGAGCATTCTCTGAAAAGCTCAACTCGTGGATGATCAAAATGCTGTGCTGTTGTTAGAGCAAGGTAGAGAGACTTACATCATTTGGAAAGTTTTCCCAGCTGCATGTATAGAGGGACATTTAGTCTTTAAATTTCTTGATGAAAAATAATAATGTATTTATGTTCAATTGTGTTATTCAGTGATCATAATCATAGGCTACAATATTATTTCATATCAATATATGATGAATAAAACATTTAAATAAGGCAATACAATGTAAGGTGAGAAGTGGAAACTGGAAATAGTGTGGATATGAATAAATCAAACATCCCAAGAATGGCAATTACCTATGGATTTGGTAGGCAGAAATATATAAATATGACAAAATGTTTTTAATGCTTGCTATGGATGGTACACATGAAGTTACAGAATACTAATAGAAGTTTTAGTCTCCACAATAAGGACATGCTGATACCACTGTGGGACCAGGTCAGGGTACAGCTGTACTATTGTTCAATTGTGAGTGCTCCACTGGACGCTGTTCAAAAGGAAAACAACCCAGTAACAAATTAATCCAACTATGCAATGGGAAGAATTATTATTTAGAAGGGTTAGATTCTCATGCTAAGAAAAATGAGATTTAAGAGGGTTATGGTATTGTCAGAATACATTTTAAAGGATTGTACTTATTCTTTATAACTATAAAGGGAAAAATAAAAGCTAAGCCATTTATTTAACAACTTTCTTGAGACTTTGATATCCTCTAGATGTTTGGTATATAAAGCAAATAAAAACAGATGTAATCCCTGTCCTCTGACAGTATAGAATCCAGTACATTAGAAAGAAACCAATCAAATATCCACACAAATGCAAATGAAGAATCATACAAAGGAGGGAGTCAAGGTTAGGAACACAAATAGTACAGGCATGTGACCAAGTCAGGGGGCTGGGAATGACTTCCTCATAGAAATGATTCCTGAAAATATACTTGTAGTCTTCCTAGAATGGAAAAATCACTTAAAAAATCAGTCACAGAATACTCTGTCTCTGAAGAAGTGAGCTTCTCATCCCCAGAGGTCTGTTGGATAACTGCTGGTTGCTTCACAAAGAACTCGCACACTAGGAAAATCTCTACTAGATGAGAACCAATCCAACCATGAGCTTCCTGGAATCTACTGACTGTAGCTCTGGTCCCCAAGAAAGCCTGCTAGTGGGATTTTAAAATGGTAAGATTAAATATTGAACTCCCTATAGTTACAAAAGAGTTGGCATTCTACTGAGTACCTGAGACATTGACACACATGTATACAGACACATACCCATACAGAAACATATTTCTCTGTATATGTGTACACATGTGTACATATATACATATATATATATATAGACATATACATATGAAACATCTATAGTGTAGAAACACATAAAATGCATGTTTTTAATTGTGAAAGAAGTGAATGTTAATATTTCAGCAAAGCTATTGTCCTACAATTTACTTTACCTCTGCTTTCCCACTCTTGCTCTCTTTGGCTTTTCAGACTAGTTAAATTAGTGTATTTTGGCAGGGTGAAGAGATGGAGCAAAGATGTGCTTACCAACATGCATTTCCTTTGAATTTTTATCTTACTACATTAGTTTTATATTTCAGAACAGTGGTTGGTAAACAATGGCTTATGGGCCTGTCTTTTGTAAATAAAACAGTCGCAGTCATTCATTTACATACCACCCATGGTAATTCCAGCAGATCCTTTATGGCCAGCCAAGCCTAAAATATTTACTATCTGGTCATAACAGAAAGCAAGGAAGACATCATAGATGCCTGGGCTGTATCAGCAGCATCCAAATAGCTTGACTTGAGTGTCAATGAGGATGAAAACTGAAATAAATTAAAACAGTAAATTAAGCCCATAAGTTTATAATTATACTTCTAAAATGTGCTGTTCATCTTTGGAAGATAGAGAAGAATCACTCATTATTTTGAAAATGAGTAAAGCAAGGGAGAAAAATTTAGCCTGCCTTTGCAAGGCAATCCATATGTTAGGGTAACCCAAGAATTGACAAGGGTTCCTGTTTACAGAAACTATTCTTCATAAAAGTTGTCTAGCCAATCCGTGAAGAGCTAACAAAAAATTAGAATTTTACCATTTCACAATTTCTAAGGAAGTAATTGATCAGGCAATATTTATCATATCACCAATCTCCATGTATGAAACTTATTTCATTTCTACTCAAACATACTATAAAAATAATTTAAAGACTGTTAGAGAAATGCAATAACAAGTAAATATTTGACATTAGTGGATTTTAAATTTTTACATGCAATAATGACGTCAGTTTTCTGAGCGTTCTCATCTTTTTATCTATATTTATTAGTACATTGTAATTATATATCACCAATTCAAAGTGATACACTAATATACACACTCAACCTCATTTTTTAAGAGTATGTACTAAAATATGCAGATATGAAAGCATATGACACAGGGTTTACCTAAAATTAACCCTTGACAAGGGACAGAGTAGACATAAACAAATACACCTTGTGTTATCATAGTCAAACTTATGACTATAGCCATGTCTTATTTCACAGTTGTCACTAGAATAATATACAAAATTTGATTTCATTGACTTATACATCATTTTTGGCATTGATTATATGTTATGATCTATATTATAATGCCATGAGTTTTAATGAGAAAAGTGTTTGAAATTCTTTAAGTGCTCCTGAGCTTTGGGTCTTTCTTTTGCTCCTGAAAAATTAGACAGGAAATAAATTTGCCTAGATGCCACCAAAATGTTGGCTATTTTCTAGAACAAAGCAAAAGCCGCACAATATGAAGAATGAAGAATTTGGGGAGTGAGCAATTCAATCTATTTTTAAAGCAGAGAACAGATTAAATTGTAGAAGTAAGAATAAAAATAGGACTTCCGGGAAGATGGCGACCGAGAAAAGCGGGGCTTAAGAGCCCCGCTAACAACAAATATCCATTACCACAAAATCAGCGCCTTTCAAAGCCAGAAAACAACATCACCAGAGAAACAAAAAACAATCACCAGGCTCCAGAGAGAAAGCAGACTGAGAACAGAGCCACAGAGGAGATCCTCACGCCCGAGGACGCGGCAGACGTGGCAGCAGCGCCATACTGCCGGCGATTTCACGAGACGGCCACAGCAAGCCGAGGGGAGCCGCTGCAGAACAGCCAGGCGGGATTTCTCGGCGCAGAGGACATCTAAAGCTCCCAGTGTCTGAGCTCAGCACACGCTGCAGGGATTCAGAGTGGAAATCAAAACCAAGAAAAAAAAAAAAACGCCAGCCCAACAGCCGAGGGCGTAGCAGCGGCGCCATATTGCCACCGGCGGCAGCAGCAGCGAATTCGCTACAGCTACATCTGCGTACTCAAGAACAGTGAGTCAAATTGCGGGCCACAGCAGAGAAATCCCAGTACTGTACTCACTGGGACTTGACCCAGTGGGAGAGGGGCGGTGGCAGTGATATCACACCATAGGAGAACATGCAACCTGGCACCCCCCCACGGCCTAAAGCAGCCTCTATCGACTCTCTGGGTTGGAGACTCTGTGATACAACCCAGTAAAGGAGTAGTGGGGTCTGAGATACTACTGACTCGAGATCCAGAGCACCTTAAGTGAAGTCATAGTGACCCAAGGGAAGAACCCAGAGAAGGCACAAACTTCCGAAATCATGGGAAAAAGGAATAATACTGGAGCAGTGAATGCTCACAACCCCACAACATCAGAACCCGATAAAACAGAAAATCAGAGATTTCTAGAAGATCAAATCAGGAAAATAACTGTAGAAATAATAGAGGTGCTTCGAAAAGAACTCAGAGAGAGCCAAAAAGAGATAAAGGATGCAGTTAATGAAGTAAAGGCCTCAATTCAAAGCACAAACAACCGATTAGAACACATGGAGAACAGAATCTCGCTCTTAGAAGATGATCATTCCAAAAATGAACGCATAGTTTCTAATCTAGGAAAAAATATCCGACAGCAGGAATCTGATATTGAAGAAATATGGGCCCATTTTAAGAGAGCTAACCTTAGAATAATTGGAATAGAGGAGGGAAAAGAAAGTGAAACCAAAGGGATCAACAATCTCTTCAAGGAAGTAATAGCAGAAAATTTTCCAGACATAGAGCAAGAGGTCGATACACAGGTCCAGGAAACTTATAGAACTCCCTTTAGACAGGATCGGAGAAGAGGATCCCCACGCCACATAATTGTCAAAATGACCAATGTGGAAGCCAAGCAGAGAATCTTAAAGGCAACAAAAGCAAAGGGCCAAGTGACATTCAGAGGCAAACCGATTAGAATCACTCCAGACTTCCCAAACCAAGTTATGAGAGCCAGAAGGGCTTGGAGTAACATATTCCAAACTCTGAAAGAAAACAACTTCCAGCCAAAAATTTCCTACCCAGCAAAACTTTCTATCAAATTAGATGGAGAAATAAGAAGCTTCCATGACAAACAGAAACTGAAGGAATTTATGTCTTCAAAACCAGCGCTAGAGAAAATACTCAAAGAGATTAACTACAAAGAAGAAATAGGTAACACACTCCAGAACTAGAGAAACAAGATTTTCCACCCAACAGACAACTAAGATTGGTTATCTGTGGAGATTCATTATTTATGTTAGTCTTTTACCTATCTCTAAAGGGTATTGTTTGCCTTTATTGTTGTTAATTTTTAGGATTTCTAGTTGGAATATTAATATACCTTCAGATATAGCAATTGGAAATATGTTATCCCATTCTATTAGTAACTGTTAACTCTGTTTACATTGTCTTTGGATATACAATATTTTTTTTTATTTTTTAGGGAGTTTCTATACTCTTCTGTTGCCTGTGCCATTGAAATCATAACCAAGAAATCACTGCCAATTTCAATGTTGTGAGGTTTTATGACCCAGATTTTCTCCTAAAAGTTTATAGTCTTAAGATTTATATTTAGGTCTTTTTTCTATTTTGAGTTAATATTTGTATATGGGATTAGGTAAGGGTCCAATTTTATTCTTTTCCATGTAATTATTATGTTTCAACAATATTTAGTTAAAAGATTATTATTTCTACCACCAAATGTTCGTGGAAACCTTGTCAAAAATAACGACAATATAGGGAAGAATTTAGGTCTAGGCTTTTATTTAACTCCAATGGTTTATATATCTGCCTTTAGAATAGTACTACACTGTTTCAATTATTGTAGCTTTATATGGTTTGAAATCAGAAAATATATATCTTCTAGCTTTGTTCTTTTTCAAGATCGATGTGGGTACCTAGAGTCCATATTCCATATTAGGATAGATTTTTTTTTCTGAAAAATAAATATATAAATATATGATAGTTTCACCTAAAAAATAGAAAAAATAGATTCTCTGGTAAGAAAGAAAGCAAAAAGAAATATTGAAATGTTATATTTAAGTCATCAAAAGCTTGGTATCAGACAAATGAAACTGTTATGTGAGATTATCATTTTTAATTTTGGATAAATTGCTATAATACTAGATGTCAACTACTAAGCCAAGCATAGGAGGGGGGGATAGGGAGAGAACAGGGTGGGGATCGGGTGGGGGCTGACTGGGCAATGTGTGCATATATGTCTACAAAAGTATGTATCCCACTATGATGTATGAATACAGTGCACCAATTAAAAATAAATATGAAAAAAAAAATTGTAGAAGTAAGGGAATTCTAAGATCAAATATTTTCTCTGATATTTTTAGCATTTCAAAGGTTAGGTTTAAAAAACAAAGTGCTCCAAGTCGGATAATCCTAGTACTTGGGAGTTTGAAACCAGAGGATCATAGGTTCGAGGACAACCTCAACCAACATAGTCTCTCAGCAACATAAAGACCCTGTTACTAAACAAAATATAAAACGGGATAGGGGTGGTATGTCCTTGGGTTCAATTCTCAGTACAAAAAAAAAAGAAAGAAAAAGAGTGCTTTTGTATTCTTTTTTTATTTGATAAAGAATTTTTCAAATAGTTTATAAAGTATGGTCTGATTTCTTTCTCTTAAATTGCTTTAGTTGCCAGTTATAACAAGCTCTGGAGTATAAAAGGAACAGCAAAGACCAGAGAATCTCAATACTCGGCCTCACACTTGGAGCACCCTATGTCATTTGCAATGAAGTTGATTACTTGAGACATTCTTGAGTTTCTCTATTTTAAGATACTAACTACTCTGAAGTCTAAGACATAACTGAGCTTAAGACTTATTCTCCAAGTAAATATGAAGCAAAGCAGTCCAGTTTTTCCAAAGAATCTAATTAACATATTTCTAGTTATAAAAGTAGGAACTTAAAATAATTTAATGCCCTTAATAAGCCCTATATAAAGCTTCAATAATCCTTTGGATTCATAAAAAATAAACTTTTCATTCCTTCTCACCTAATTTCAAAATAATTAGTTATTGAAGCAAAGTTTGAATTATCAGTAATTAGTTATTGAAACAAAATCTTGTAATTTTAATCTTTTTTAAATAATTTAATAAATTATTTATTTGCAAATCAATAAATAACATGTATACTAATCTTAAAAATTTAGACAATACCACATTAGTTATTTATGGATTGTGAAACTGGGTGCCATCTGCAGTTGAATGTTGACTCCACAGCAGGTGCTGCAGACACCCATAGCGCCCCATTTGTAATGCTGTTGAGTAAACAGCGCTCACTGCTCACTACACCCATGCATAACCTACTACTATAACTGTCCCAAAAAGGATGGATTCTTCTTAGTCCATCCTCTCTTCTTAGTCAAAATACTGTAAATCAAAATTAATAAAACTTCATTATATTTGAGGACTGCCAAAGGTAAAGGCATTTGTTTCTTACATAAAAATGTATAGATGGGTAAGTCATGAGGCGATGGCACTTTGGAAGTTTAAACCAACAATGTACTGTTAATAACAGACTATACAAAATCATCCTGTGATCCCATTCTAAATTTACAGTTCAGTTAATTTTACTATCCTCATTTGAATATGTATAACTATCATACATGAGAGAAAACATTGGGGTCTTAAATCAAGGTGGCTATTTTATTTTGCTAAAGATTCTTCTTATAATCAAGAAGTTAATCTACATAGTTAGATCATTTTAGAATGCATCTTTTGATCCTGTCTTTCTTGAAGAAAACCGATGCATCATTTCTGGAGAGAGAGAAGTTGAAACCTTTCCATTTAGTTTTTAAAATGAACAGTTGTCAGGTGGTGGCACACACCTGTAATCCCAGCAACTCATAAGACTGAGGCAAGAGGATTGAGTTCAAGGCCAGCCTTAGCAACTTCACAGAACCTTCTCAAAGAATGTAAAAGGGACGGGGAAGTTGGGAGTATAGCTCAGTGGTAGACCACCCTGGATTCACCCCTCAGTTCCTTTAAAAAGAAAAAGTAATAAGACAAACAGTTCTGAATCAATCTTTCTGAATTCACTGGTTTTTAAATTGGCTGTTGGCCAAGGCCTAAAATCTAGAGAATTCTCGGGAACCATGCCTAGCCCAAGAAGATACTTCAAAGTGTCTTAGAATCGTCTTCCAACTTACAGGAAGTAATAGATTCCACCAAATTCTAAAATTAGGTGTATAAAGGGCCTCATATGCCAGGTTATTTCAAGAAAATTCCACACTTTACAAGGGAGCTTTGAAAAAATTTTGTCTCGAGGGTAAATAATAGCTATTCTCAACTGAAAACTTCATTACTATCTTTCCCTTACTATATATGGGAGAAGCTGGAAAATAAGGAGTACATTTTTACTTACATAGCACCAAATATAACTACCAACTTCTGAAAGAACAGAGAAACTTGAATTGGAGAGTTTCAGAGTATCTAAAATTTAAATATTAACTCTTATACATGTTTTCCTTCTTATATGAAAGGTACTAATTTACATTTAAACATCTTACATTTTTATGAGAAAGTAGAAATTCCTAAAGTGAATATTCACCATTCTTCCTCCCCTCAAAGTAGGTAATTACACCACAAAGAATTTCACAGGGAGATACTTTCTTGCTTTGATAAATGTAAATAAAAATAAAAGCCATCTTGTCTAAATTTTTAGGGTTAGAAATATATAATTCTACTTTTATGGTAAGTCAGCTAGTTGAAATATGTCAACACAATCATTTGAATGGGTTGTCTGCATACTGGACAGGGCCTGTTTCTTTTCTTTAGCTTCTTTGCACCTGTGAAACATGACATAAGATGTCCAGTTTTACCATGAGTGATACAACCATTTTTAGGTTGACCTTGGCAAATCACACAAGGTTCAATGGCATTAAGGGAAAAACCAGATTCCATGTTTTCTTCTTTGTCTTCTGTTTCTTCCCTCTTAATCTCATCAACATCTACTTGGCTACTATAAATAAGGCTACTAGAAGTTGATGGCTGAGAATAGTCTTCACTCTCTTGTGACTGAGAGCTGAGAGGCTGTGTGACTGTATTGTCATCGTTTTCTTCGACACATAACTCTCTGGAATCATTCACTGTGCTTTTGTTTTGTTTTGTTTTGTTTTTTTACCATCAGGCACATCCAAACCTTCTTCTGCCTGTGTTGGGTTTTCTAGTTTTACTTTCCCAAGGATTTCCCCTTTATCTTTCCCTTTATCTTCAGGAAGCCAATACTCACAAAGGGCCCAACACCTGTTGCAATGTCTTGGAAGGGGAGGATTCATTTTTTGCATGAAGTACATTTCCAATAGTCAGCTAAGGAAATTTCAGGATCTTCTTCAAATGAATCTGTGTCACTTTGTCCTGCCTAATACACAGTAACTTGATATACCTCGTCATCTTCATCTGAGAGTTCTTGTCCTTCAGTAAGGCTGTAGTCTTCTGAATCAAGAGTCCAACTTCAAATTCTACACTAAACTGATCTGAAACTGAGTCCTGATGCAACCAATCAGCTGAATGTTCACTCATACCATCATCAAGATCCAGATGTGGTGGTGTCCCCAGAGACTCACTGCCTCTGCTCCTTTCACAGATCTCCCTATCACACACAAAGCCAGGCTTTCATCAAAGGAAAGAGAAATACTATCCGATTTGTGGCGCTTTCTTTGTCGTTCACCAGATAATTCATCTGAATTTTCTTCTGTTTCACTAGTTCCTCTCCTCCTGGATGAGGTAGGTCGTCTAGAAACCAAATTGGAAGATGAAGGCGTCTCTTCCTGTAGCTCTTGCACGGGATCCTTCTGATCACTCCCACCTTCAAGTTGGCGCCTGTTTTCACTCACAGATGTACTGGAATCTGATGACTCTTGTTGATTGACTACTACCAAGTTTCTGTAGATCATTGTATATATTTTCCTATGTTCTTTCACAAAAAAGTTCGGCACTCCAAACAAATCTCCTAGAAGTCCGGGGCCACGGACTTGCACCTTTTCTCTCTCTCACTGATCCAGGTTAGACCGAAGCCATTGATCCTGAAGTTATTGAAGTTTGACAGAGCACAGAAAGATACTTACACTATGAAAGAGGACTTCTTGGGCATCCCTGGATCCCAGGTTAAGAACTTCTGCACTAAAGATCCATGAGTACAATATATTGTACTGAAATTCTGGAATAGAGTTTATATTTTATATTGGCCAGTATATTATGACAAAATGATTATATATAATGAAAGGCAACAACATATAGTGCAAGTCCAAGTCCGTGGTGCCAGATGTCGACCTTGGTCGCCAGTGTCTACAGCTGCTCCTCGCCTTCCGGGGCTTTCCGCACAGGATGGGCCGGGGGTTCCTTCAGGGTGCCCCAGTTTCCTTCACCAGGCATACAGAAAGCCCAACGCCCCAGGCCTCAGCGACCACTCCACTCACGAGACCTCTGAAAAAAATTACTGAGGTTTTCCCTCAAAGTCCATGAATTAAAATGTCTAGTAAAATGGTCCTTGGAACCCAGATTTCCTCTGTCTGGGAAAATCCATTTGTCTGAATGAGCTTTCAGTTCTCCATCTACTTTGTTTTTCTGGTTTCAAATAAGATTCATTAAAATTAAAATACTCTAAGAAGTTGCATGATTTTGCCCTTTCAGTTCTCAGAAGAGATGTGTTTCTATAAATATGTAAACTTATCAAAAGAAATAAAAGAACTTTATGTGCATCCAAGGCCTATTGGCTCTTAGGGACATGAACTTAGTAAATACAACCACTCTGGGAAAATAAAAAAAAAGGTTCCCTGGTGCCTGGATGGCTCCCCAGTGTTCTGCAAAGGGATTTCTCCAGGGGGCCATTTTCACCAGGGACAAGGGATAAATCACTCATACTTAACGGAGTATTAATTTCTTCACAGTGAACAGTTTGCTCCCTGTTTATTGGTGAGATGAGAACAGAGAAGTGCAAGCCCTGGCACATCTGGTGTAAACAAGAACCTGCTTTTGGGACTTTGGACCTAACTCACCTTATAAAAACAGTGGAATAAGGTGACTCCCCTAAACACCACTCTGGACTGTGTCTACTGCTCTTCCAGGTCTCCCTCTCAGCTGTGTCTCTCCGTGTGCGTTGCCTTGATTCTTACAGGCTCTGCTGATGTTGTCTGCTGGCTAGTGCATCCATCGCCTCCCACTCCCCAGATGAGCAAACACACACACACACCCTGAACACCCAGAAAATGACTCTCTTCTCTCTTATAACTGTCCCTCATTAGCTTTCCAAAAAGACCATAAACAAAACCAACAGTGACAGATGCAGAGCAACTTGTCTAAAAGTAAAAACAAAGAAAGCTGAGATAAGTATTCAGCTCTGTTGCTTTACTAGGATCAAACATACAAAGAGATCACTAAGGTCTTCTGCATCTCAGGATCTTCATCTGGTAGCTGTGAAGAATATATAGCAAAGAGTCTCCAAGGGGCTCTCATCTCAAATAAGATCTTGATTCTGACTAAGGTATTACGGGCTACTTAGAACTGGTCCTGTGCCCTGCTCCTAACCCTGGGGGATTTTTATTTAACAATAGCCTTAATACTTTGCTGTATTTTCCCTATGTAATAAAGCTTATCTATAAAAATATAAAGTAACTTAGGAGGCTTAGTGTTTTAGCCATCATTTTTACTGCTATAATCCAAAACACCTAACCAAAATACAATTTAGAGGTAAGAAAATTCATTTGTTCCCAGTTCTGGAGATTTTATTAGTTCAGTTCATGTTAGGCCAAGTGAAGTCTATGGAGCTGAGGGCATGGTGGAAGGCAGAGAGAATGAATGTAGGTGCTCTGCTCTTACATCAAGGAGGCCACAAGAGAGAGAGGGAGGGAGAGAGAGAGAGAGAGAGAGAGAGAGAGAGAGAGAGAGAGAGAGAGAGAGAGAGAGAGAGGAGAGAGAGAGAGAGAGAGAGGAGACTGTATATAATTTGCAAGGCCACACTCCTAGAGACTGTTGGGGTCTGCTCAACCACCTGATGGCATGTAGCGCCAAGTGTGTTGGCATCTGCATAACTGCCTAACAGAACTTCTGATCAATGAGCTACATGTAGCAAGCGCGGGTCTGCACAACCACCAGAACTTCTGATGAATGAACCTGCAACAAATAGCCCTGAGCAGATACAGAGGGTGTAACTACTCTCCTTGCCCCCGCTAGCACAATTTGGTAATGTTGAGCCTTATTGGCTCAAGTAATGCTTCCATGCTTGTAAACCCCTTGTGCATTGAATAATGATTGGCTGTAAGAGTGACCTTTAGTTTGATAGGTTAGAATAGTTTCCTGTTGGAAATCCCCCTTGCGGGTTTTTTGCTTTAAATTGGATTGCCTGAAGAAAAATAAATGAGATCCTGCTTGACATGTCTCCCAGCTCTGTGTGCTATTGTTTGGGGCTGTCGGTACTCATCTTCTGTCCAGCCCCACCACTGTCAGGCTGGCCCCGACAAGAGACCTCTACCCAGCAACCAAACTTCATCTCAAACATGACTGCTTTATCTCTGTGAGGTCTAGGTGAAACATTCTAAATCCAAACCATATACTGAGAAAAGAAGATCGCAAGTTTAAGAACAACTCAACAACTTTAAAAGGCCTTCAGCAACTTATAGAGCCCTTGTTTCAAAATAAAAATGAAAAAGGACTCTGGGCATAGCTTGAAGGTAGAATGCCCCTGGATTCTATCTCCAGTACGTCAAAAGTGAATGAATGAATGAGGCTTTAAAATACCTCAAAAATTATACAAGTCTCTAGATATGTTTTTTTTCCCAAGCATAGCATCTTCCTCTGAACAAATAAAGGATAAGTCTGGAACCTCTGTAGTAATTACTGAATTAACTCTGAAATTTATTTTTAATCAGCATGTATCTTATTCAATGATAGATATTTTAGAAAGTTTTTTAAGCCCTTGGAGAGAATTTGAAAAGAAAATTTGAATAATTTTTATGGAAATTTTGTCAAGATGCAATATTACCTTATTTTTTAAAACAAATTATTTGCTAAGCATGGTGGCATGATATTCACTTCAAGGGCAAGTCTCCAATGACCTAAGTTCTTTCCACTAAGCTCCTGTTCCTAAAGGTCTCACCACCACCCACATCTGGGGCCCAAGCCTTTAACACATGGCCTTGGGGGGGGGGGTCATTCAATATCCAAACTATAAACTGGGCTTAGGATCCCATGCCTGTAATACCAGTTTGTGGAAGACTGAGACAGAAAAATGACAGGTTTCGAGCCAGCCTCAGCAACTTAGCAAGACCCTGTCTCAAAATAAAAAGCCAAAGCCCCAGGGATAGAGTGCCCCTGGGTTTAATTACCAGTACCCCCCATCCTCCCAAACACAATTATGCAGATAGGAAGCATTTAAGAATTCATTAGAACCCTTGAATATATTACAGATTTATAGTAAAGAAAATTTAACTGGGTACATTCACCTAACAAAATATGGATTCAAAGGCCTATTTTCTTTGTCATTTATAAAACAGAAATTATTGCTATTGTTATGTGAACTCACTATATATTCTATGAACTAATCAAATTCCATTCATAACTTTTGAGTAAGTCACACTTTTGGAATTTGATGCAAAAGCATTCACTGAAAAAGACAGATACTCAATGCAATCTGAATAATAATGAATATTTAAATTAACAAGGAATTGTTCACATTTTCTGCTTGATGGGCTCATATGTCATTTATTGTATGCATTTATCCCACATCCATGGTGAGTTTCTTAGGGGAGGAACTGAATTCTGTTTTATTCATGTCCTTCCAGGACAGAAATGGCAAAGGATTCTGATAGACAATGCATCTGGGAGATCCTTATGAACTGCAGAATGACTACCCTGCCTAACCCATCAGGTTCAAGGGTACGCCCATGAGGGCACAATGGATGTCTAATTAGAGGCCACAGAAGTCACAAGGCAGAGATGAAAGCATACTTGTGCCTATTCCCAAATGTCACGTGGACAAATATAAGAGGATCCCATGCCTGTAATTCCAGTTTGTGGAAGACTGAGACAGAAGAATGGCAGGTTTCAAGCCAATCTCTAGAGAATGGCAGGACAGGAAAGAGAAAACTCCCCGGGTCACTTATATGAGGAGCTCTGATGAGGGCTCATAGAGAAAGAGAATGGGGACCAGAATGAGCTATTTTCAGGAACTCTTTACCCTAGAAACAGAGGTCCTTAGAGTTACCAGAGAGAACAGAGCCCTAAATTCAAAACAAAGATCAAGCCTGAAAAGGTATATTAATAAGATTCCCAAAAGTACCAACTCCCTTTATACAGATCTATCCCCTCAAATATTTTTCATGGATCCCCTTCTGAATTTCTCACATCTGCCATGAACCTGCTTGTCAACAGCACAATTGCCACATCTCCTGCTTTGCAAAGTCTTACAGCACAACATCCACTATATCTTAGTGTAAATCCATTAGTTGAACACATGCTATCTATTTTCCTTCTCTATTTCTGGTTCCTGATGAAAATCTCCACTCCTCTCAGCTCTGCCAACAGAGTAACATATCTGTTCTTGTCTGCTGCACCAGATCCTCACCACACAGGCCCAAAATTTTGTAGGCCAAGATGTGGAACCTCCTCTAGAGGTTCTATAACTTTCAAAATAATGCTCAAACTTGTCCCTCTAACAGTTTTTGCTTATTTGAAAATACTCTTGCTGGGCATGGTGGCGCATGCTTGTAATCCCAGCGCTTGGGAGGCCAGGATTACAGGAGAATCATGCAGGTTCGAAGCCAGCCACACACCCTGGCTTAAGAGACCCTGTTTCCAAATAAAATAGTATAAAAAATAGATCTGGGAATGTAGCCCGGAGGTAGAAGGGTTTCTAGGAACCCCAGTACCACCAAAAAAAGAAAATATTCTTTTTTCAAAAGCCTCCTGGAGGATTCCAGTGTGGCAATGTACCACCCTACATTTGCAAGGAGGAGAAGCGAAATGGCTCCATGAGGTTGTCAATAGTCCTATGCCCTCCACAGTGTCTGGATGGAACTGGAAGGGCCAGCCATAGTAGCCTCCTCTTTCTGTATATAACTGACATCTTCTTCTGGTCCAATAACTTCTAGGATCTCTCTCTCTCTCTATCTCTCTCTCTCTCTCTCTCTCTCTCTCTCTCTCTCATCTCTCTCTCACACACACACTCACACTTACACACTCACACACAGACATATACATAAATAATATATATATACGTATATATGTGCAAAGTTTTGTTGCTGTTATCCTAAGACAAAGGCCTGTATCTTGGGGTCCAAATAAAACTGGTCCTGGCCACTCACCTCAAAGACCAAACAGGAAAAGTTAATGATGAAAAGCAGGAAAGGACCTT
Source organism: Muscardinus avellanarius (assembly GCF_963383645.1). Taxonomy (NCBI): domain Eukaryota; kingdom Metazoa; phylum Chordata; class Mammalia; order Rodentia; family Gliridae; genus Muscardinus; species Muscardinus avellanarius. The sequence goes on from NC_137789.1 coordinate 80,682,976, forward strand.
TAATCAACATGGCCATACTGGGAAGTCTAGATGAGATCTAGTACCTCATCTCTGTCTTAGAGTTGCTGACGGGGACTTTAGGTTTTAAAAGAGAAAGAATTTGGGCAGAAGGCAAGAGGTATCTTTTTCAAATTGTGATCTGGTTTATCACTGTCTCAGTTCTGGTTCTGTGAGGTGGCTCCAGAGTCATACTTATCAATTGAGGAAGCAATTTCTGCTTGTTGCTTATGCTGTCTGTCTCTCAGACCTGTGATGCTAGAAATAGACGATGACTGGACATTCCTATGCACAGCTCTAGGAATGTGAAATAAAATGCTGCAAATCTTGCTTTGGTCTTCAAGTGGGCCAAGATAGGTTAGGTAAATTTAGAAACAAATAAACCAGGTATTACCAGCCTCTAGATGAATACTCCTTAAGGGATAAACATGCTTATATGCAGAGCTGACTGGGACCTGACTCAAAGTTTAAGGTAATAAAGGAAACAGATACAAAATGAAGGTGAACATGCCAAGCTTCATCCTGCTTTCAGTTGACTCTAGGACATCTGAAAGCCTAGGTAAAGAGACACTGCTATTATCAAAGGCAGCTTCTCTAAGTTCCTGTTCCAATTTCATGAAGAGTCTGCAATCCCCTGCTATTTCTAAGGCTGCAAACGCAAACAAACAGCATCTGATCTAAGGCTCTGCCCTGCGATTTCACTGCAGGCAATGATAGCATTCACTTCCCAGAATTTGCTCAGAGTCAACCTGCACACACATCATCCATGAGAGTTGTGTATGGTGGGGGGATATTCAAGTTTAGTTGTGAAGTTTCTAGAAGAATTTGAAAACCAACAGGAAAAATCCCCCTTTAAAAAAATACTTCAACCTTAGCTTTCAGACAAATTTCAAAATTTTATCTATCAGACAAATTTGACATTTTTGTTGAAGGGATGAATCTGAGTTCATAAATGTCTTTCTTTTATCTCCAAATAACACTATACCTTTTAGAAAAGAGGACTGAAATTTAAGAGGCCAGAATTCCATTTTTAGTTCAGTCACTACATTCAGCTGTCATGGGCCAGGCACCTTGTTTATAAGTCTCAAACTCTTATCTAGTAATAAAAAAAAGAAGAGCATATATGCGAGACTACTTATATCTATGTTTAAATATTGATATCACCCCTAAAAATATTATCCCCATTTTAGAGATAAAACAAGCTAGCCACAGAGAGGTTAAATAACATACTTAAAATCACACAGCTAAGAACAGTGAACTGGGATTTGATCTCAGTATCCATCACCAGAGTCCATCCTACAAAGCATTAGTGAGATCTGACTGCTTTGTGTTCCAAACAAGATACAGAAATTTGCTAGGATATGAGAGATAAAGTAGTAATATATACTTTTTAAAAAGTGGTGATAAATCTGGTGATAATGAACAAAAACAAATAATCTAAGAGAAATAAGTACCTCTACTTCAATGCAAAGTGTATGACACAGCTGAATTTTATGGCCAGCTCTGGTGCTCCTCCCTACCTTGTCAGAATGTCAATTTATTGTACTTAACTTCAAAATTCCTCACTAACTACAGGATACTTGAAACACTAGCCAATATTGTCACAAATTTCTAGTGTTAATGACATGACACAGAGTTTTGCCTTTTTGTCTCCTCTTTCTATGATGGCACAAAATAAACTATCTTTACAATATGTTGGTGGACAAATAAAGGAACAATAAAAAGGAAATTATTTCTGAAATGCAACATGGTCACAATTGTGCTATTTCACTGACTCCCTCTCACCTCAACTTCTTTCTCCTCCTCATTCTTCCCAATCCAATAATCTACCACCACTATCACCTCTAAAATTCCACAAATTTTCCTTAACATCTTATTCTTAGCAAATACTTTTATTTCTTAGGCCTGCTGAGGGAAATCTCACACTCTCCACTAACTGGAATATCAAACAAAGAAATTCTGATGCCAGATAGTTGAATAGTAACATTTGTTCTCCCTCATTACAATCTGATAATGATATACATAAGGGTGAAAAAAAGAGAGAGGGTATATAGAATAGACAAAGACCTAGCATGCCAGAGAATACCCAGATCTGATACAGTCCATTACTGATGTTCAGTCCCCTCTGCGTATGCCAATGAGAGGTCTAGAAGGAAGCTTCTTAAAGGTAACAACATGGAGGTAAATAACACAGACTAGCAGTTCCTCATTAAGTTTGCATTCTAGAACAATAAATAAATAAGTAGACAAAACTACAGAGATAGTGCCCTAAAGTAAACTAGAGCAGATGGAAGAATAGAAAGCAAAAGTGCCAGGGGGAAGGTTCTGAATAATATGGTAAATGAAGGTCCTTCTGGGAGGCAAATTAGGCAGAGACTGGTAAAGCTAAGGCCTGAGACACTTATGCATCTGGAGGAGAAAGTCCCAGAACAAGGGAGCAGCAACTACAAGGTTGATGAGCATCGAGAGGACTTGGCTGCAGCGGGTGAGCACAGCATTAACAGAGGCCATCATGCCCTGCTCAGTGCAGATTGACCTCCATACACACAGTTGTTTTGTTCTTACTCAGCTAACTCCCTTGAGCATATGACTCTATAGAGATCAATCTCTTCCTTTATGGCATAAAAACAAACTGCATGTTTATATTAGTTAGCTTTTATATTTGTTTATTTTTGCCAAATTAAACCCTTAACAGTTATCAAACACAGTATTTCAAATAATGATTGTTATATCCTCAAATTATTTTGTCACACAAGAATTCAGTCAGCTTGCTTTCCATACCATTTTACTGGAGGATGCTTTCTTAATGTTCATGTAGCAGGAAGTAGATTTATTTAGGAAGGTCCTTTAGGTGATTGGGTGATCATTTAACCTCATTTATTCGTGTGTGTGTGTGTGTGTGTGTGTGTGTGTGTGTGTGTGTGTGTTGTGATTTCTGCTTTCCTTCTCACCATTCTCCACACCCATGTTTCTACCTATTCTTTCTCCTCTTTTTACAAGGTTTTCTACTACTTCCCTGTATGTCAGTGCTTCCCAGGGTTCTCTTTCCTGCCTTTTGTTCTGGTTGCTTTATGAACTCTCTAAAAAATTATAACTTGCTTTTTTAGGGCTCTAGAAAAATTACAATTTATTTTCCTATATTCTATAATGAATGAACAAGTAAACCTTAAAATTAAAAACAATACCACTAACACTAGCACTTTCAAAAGTTAAATACTTGGATATAAATCTAACAAAATATATGTAAGACAAATATGAGAAAAACTACAAAACTCTGAAGAAATAAACCAAAGAACTAAATAGAAAGACATTTCATGTTCATGAACAGGAAGACTCAGTACTGTTAAAATTTTAGCTCTTCCTGGCAATACATTTAATGTAGTCAATATTGAAATCCCAGCAAGTTACTTCATGTATATAAAAATATGGTTCTTAAGTTTATAGAGAAAGGAAAAGGATTCATCATATCCAACTCAATATTAAAAGAAAAAATCCAGGTTGGGAAACTGAGACTACTCGACTTTAGTACTATAAGGCTATACTAACCAACACAACATAGCATTGGTGAAAGAATAAACAAACAAGTAAATAGAACAGGACACAGAGCCCAGAAACAGACACATCAATATTGTCTACTGGTATTTGACCAAGAAGTAAAGTCAATTCAGTAGTGCAAAGATATTATTTTCAACAAATAATGCTGATACAAAAGGAGAGAAAGAAAGGAAAAGAAAGAAAGAAAGAGAGAAAGAAAGAAAGAAAGAAAGAAAGAAAGAAAGAAAGAAAGAAAGAAAGAAAGAAGGAAAGAAAGGGAATATTCTAGATACAGGCCTTCTACCCTTTATGAAAATTAACTTAAAATGGATCACAGATCTAAATTCAAAACCCAAAAATATAAAACTCTTAGAAGACATACAGGAGAAAATATAGATCATCTTGGATAGAGCAACAAATCTTTATATATAACAACCTAAGGTATATCTGCAAAAAATCACTGATAAGTTGAACTTCTTTATAATTAAAAGCTTCTAGTCTGCAAAACACAATTGAAGAAAAGTAGAAGACAAGCCACAAATTAGGGAGAGAGATTTTCAGAAGACAAAACTAGTGAATAACTATTATACAAAATATATAAAGATGGAAACATAAATATTGCATGAAATTACTTATATGTGAAATACTAAATAGTCAGACTTAGAGAAACAGAAAGTAAAACTGCTATTGTCTTGGACTGTGGGCAAGATTTTAAAAAATAGGTAGATGTTGGCCAAACAATACAACTTCAGTTATAAATTATAGAGATTGAATATACAGAATGGTGACTACAATTAATACTTTATTATGTACTTAAAACATGGTAAGGGAGGACCTTTAGTGTTCTCAATACACACACACACACACACACACACACACACACACACACACACAGGTAACTATGTCGGATAATGGACATTTTATTTTTAATGCTTTTATTGGTGCATTATATTCTCTGACACATGGCTTCCAGAAGCAGAGCAGCTCTCCTCTGCCACGCCTTTCCATGATGATGTCCTGCCTCACCTCATGCCCAGAGCACTGAAACCAACTGATCATATACTGAAGCTTCTAAAACTATGAGTCTCAGTACATATTTCTTCTTTATGTTGTTTGTTTCAGGTAGTTTGGTCACAGCACTGAAAATCTGACTAACACACCTACCTGTTTATTTCTCCAATAGAAAGCAAGAATTTTTTAAGGCAGCAAATTTTGTTTATTCATACTTCTATATCCAGTTGGCTACATACTAATAATTCAAGAAGGCTTTTTTATTTTTAGAAAGAAGGAGAGTTAAAAAAAAAGAAGAGAGTAAGGGAAAAAGAAAGGAAATGGTTAAATAAATACATCAAGAAATTGAAAAGATTGGTGGTTTAAATGTTTGGCTTTCATATTGGGTAAATCTGTAGAGCTCATACCTTAAACTAGAATCATACTTTACTACGTAAAACATGTTTTCACAAGTTCTCCAGTTGTATAGAATGAGAGCCATAAAAATCCACAAATTTGATACCTGATATGAATGTCATAGTTTAGTGCCTCAGCCCTTTCTGGTAACACTCTCCTTTGAATATAAGGTGTGATACAAAGAAAATCAGGTATACACAACCTATCCCTCTCTGCAAAGGGCTTTGTGCGATGGCTCTTTGATCACAGTTTAAACCATTCTTACTCAGAAACTCTTTAAGTGCCAATGATTGAACAACATTTTTAAAAAATGAAATTAAGTTCTGCCCATGTAAGATCAATAACCCAATCTTTGTTTTCAGAAGCATGCAAGCCACAGAAATAAAGTATGTTCCTTCTGAGGTACTGACATTTGAGCTTTTCCTTTTCTTCTTGATTTCCCTGAACCGTTCTTGGGGGTGCTTTCTTCCTGAAATACTTTAGGTGATTATCTTTTGATTATCTTTAAGCCTTACTGTGATAGTATTTTTTCTTTACTTACTATCTGGGGGTCAGGCCAGCTCTCCCCAGGGTAAAATCACTTGAGCATAATACATACACCCAAGACTGGGTTACCAAGGGCAGGAACTAAATAAAAATAGTAACTATGACAATATATGACATATTTTGTCTTACAGATTTCATCTTAAAGTTAACTAACTTAGAAAACATTTTCCTGACTCCTCAAACTAAAGTAGTATCATCTATCTATCTATTATTCCTTCAAGACTTTTATAATGGAGTTTCATAATTCCAATACATCTATTGATATTTGATGTTTATAGCACAGATTAAGTGGTCAAACCACATGTGACAAATAAATAACATTGAGTCAATGATTACCAGAGCCTACCTAAGCACTATTGAGAGAAAAACCAGGGTACAAGGAGTTAATCACAAATTTAGGGTTTTAATTAGTAAATAAAATTGATTAACAATAAAGACATATCATGTTTTTTGCATTAAGTAGCTGAAGCTGGCCGCAAACATTCATTCCTCTTGCCAAGGTATATTATTTTTAGTAACAAATTAAGTAGAAAAATTTTGTGATTTTGCAGAATTAAAATTTCTGCCAAGGAAAAGGGAGGAAATATGTGTATAATCTCAAAATTAATCAAAATGAACATTATTTAAAGAAGGTTCGGTTTGGAAGACTCTAGACCTCAGTTTATTTTATTTCTTTATTTCAAATATAATGTAATATATAATATCTGGCACACAATGACAAGATATATTATTTAACTGCTATTTCACATACCTTCCACCTGTTGGGAACAGAGCATCTTTATCAGGTCCTGTCTGTTTTAAGTCAACATCATTCTATTCATCAAGTTGACAATCTTAAATGAAAGTCAGTGTTCTATTTGATTTCCTACCATCATAATGTGCCTTCAGCCACAGCCACTTTCAAATTGCTTTTTCCTGGGGAAGATTGCAATATGATAAGCTCACAGCCAAAAACCTTAATAAATCAACTAGCATAGAGAATAATAGTGAAAAATGAACTAAAGAGGATATCAGATCTCATTTATTTTCAATTTTACTCTTTCAGTACACATATATCTTTTCATGTTTAAACATTATCTCTAAATCACCCATTCAAAAGAAGACTTTTAAAATTTATTTAATTTTCATTTCAAGAACACGCTAAACATACAAAAACAATTTTTCAGTGGCCAGTCTCTCCCTCTCTCTCTCTCTCTCTCTCTCTCTCACACACACACACACACACACACACACACACACCTCTCTGTCTATCTACCTCTCACTATATATATATTTTTTTCTTTCTAGTGTAATATCTGGAGGCTACATTAACTTCTAGAAAAAAAAACCTCATGCACTGTCTTATAACTTGCAAGGTTTTAACCCAAATTTATACCAGATTATCCAGAAGAAATTGTTCTGGACCTGCCAAAAATTTCTCATAACCTTTCATCAATCAGGATCTGTTACTCAGGAGGCAGTTGCAGATGTCAGGGCTTCAAACAGCATTTATTTAGTTGAATTAAGAGGCAGACAATCCCAGTGTTGGTCTCTCTCACAAGCAGTACGTCTGAGGGATTTACAATCTTTACCCTTCCACCTAGCATCCTTAGTATGAGAACATTCACCCTCAGGCTTGTTTCTTTATAGACATCATGTGTTCATACAACAGTATTAGAAGGGAGGAAGAAGGAAAGCAAAGCAAGCTGCCTCCTTTCCCCATCCTCTCTTCCACAAAGGAAATTATCTTTCTCAGAATTCCCAAGAGTGTTCTCACTGAGTTCATTAGTCAGAACTGGTTGCAGGAACACTTCTGGACTAGTTACATGTTGCCATTCCTGAGCCAGCTCATTAACCACAACAGGGCCACATCCACACCTCTGAACAATCACTGACAAGAGAAATGGAGTTAATATGATTAGCCAAATTAATTACAATTAAATCCCTGAAACCTCCACTACCCAAACAAAAGGAGACTTTACTGTTTTCTAAATAACTAAAGGTCTACAAGCAAAACGTATGCATATATCTCTCAAATGTATGTTTGTAACTCATGTTTTAGTAATTTAATCCATTCAACATTGTTACAATTGGGGCCTCAAATATCCCCCAATGGTTCATATGATGAGGCTTGGTTCCCAATGCAACAGTGTTCTGATGAAGGGCTTTGAGGAATCACTAGACCATGAGGAGCTCTCTGACCTCCACAAAAGATTAATCCATTGATAGTTTTATAATTGAATGGACTCTTGGGAGGTGGGGAAAACTGTAGATGGTGAGCATAGTTGGAAGATATGGGGACATACCTTTAAAGGGTATATCTTGTCCCCATTTCTTTCTTTCTCTTTCTCTTCTCTTCTCTTCTCTTCTCCTCTCCTCTCCTCCTCTTCTCTTCTCTTCTTTCTCTCTCTCTCTCTCTCTCTCTCTCTCTCTCTCTCTCTCTCTCTCTCTCTTTCTCTCTCTCTCTCTCTCTCTCTCTCTCTTTGAGGTGTGTGTGTGTGTGTGTGTGTGTGTGTGTGTGTCCCTCCCTCCCTGCCCCTTTCTTGGCCACGGCGAGGTAAGCACCCTTCTCTACCACATGCCGTAGCCATCATGACATCCTACTTCACCTACTTCAGACCAAGGCAACAGAGCCAGCCAAACATGGACTGAAATCTCTGAAATCATAAGCTGAAATAAATCTTTTCTCTTTTTAAGTTTCTTATCTCAGGTATTGGTTCACAGTGACAAAAAGCCAACTCTGACAAACAGGGCCATGTAATGAAGCAGAATTCAAATACAAATAATTGATAAAATACCAGACCTTACTAGTTGAAGCTTTAATAAAAGGTTAAGAGAGTTTTTTTTCTTACTATGAAGATAATCTGAAGTGTGTGATATTTACCTTAATGCATTCATTACTGAATATTAGAAATTTGTCATTTTCTTTCCCTATACTGACCCTTAACATTTACTAAGTGACACTTGTTAAGTTAAATCAGTAAGTTCTCCAGAAAAGAAAATGAAATTGTAGGGAAGTGTCTAAATTTTAATGTCTCAACCCTATGAATAACCTTTAGTGTGGTCTCAACAAAAGCTATTTCATCATTAAATACAACCAGTTCACTATCTCTTGGGACACCAAGAACACCTACTTTCTATGTTGTCACCACAATTATTAAGCATTCCACACAAGCATTTTTTCAAATATAGTCTGTCTAACTTTGTCATCACTTCACCTGTATTTATCATTTTATCTACAGTTATTAAAGGAGATTTGGCAAGCTTCTACTTCAACATAGATATGCTATTTCCCTGATGTACTGGTCCACATTACAGTCTTGCATCACTTCATGATGGGGACATATTCTGAATAATGTATTGCTAGTTTATTTCAACATTGTGAGAACATCACAAAGCATACTTACATAAGCTAATATAGCTTCAACATCACTAGATGGTTTAATCTTGTACGACCACTCATATATGTATTCTGTTACTCATCAAGTATTATCATGTAGTGTGTTACTGTATTTGAGTGAGAAAAGGAAGGAAGGAAGGAAGGAAGGAAGGAAGGAAGGAAGGAAGGAAGGAAGGAAAAAGAAAGGAAACAAACAAACAAACACAGGAATTCTGAAAAGACTTAACCTGAGAAAACTGTGCTGATGCCCAAAACTCAGCTTTTCTTCTTCTAGGTTCTCTCTAACCATGAACTTGAGAATTGACCTCTTTTGCTGACTCAGTCAAGCTCGTCAATTAGCAGCCCACAGTTGGATCTCTTTTGGAGAAGCAGCACATCTTCCTTCCTTCACGTATCTGGAACTACCATGTGTTCCCTAATTCCTCCAATAACACATGAACATCTTTTTTTTCTCTTTTGTCTTCAGACAAAATGCTTCTGAATAAAAAGAGCTCATATTCTTTGTGTCCATATTCTTTTCACTCTGAAATATTCTTCTACCTACCACAAGTAGTGAAAACTGAATGAAGGCTATGTCGTCTCCTGATTCCTTGCTGATATCACCAGCCCAGAGGGTGAAACTCTACCTTTATGCTTTTCCTTGATCCAAACACAATGTTGAAAAGAAAACATAGTTTACCTATTTTCTTTTATTCAGAATATTAAACACCTCTGACAAATTTGTGATGGTCATTATTTCTTGGTTATGGGTCTGTGGAGCTTAATATACTATTCTCTACTTTTTTGAGCTTTACTCATCATTAATATAAATAAAGACTTTCAGTATAAGCTTTTTCCCCCACACCCCAGTGGAGAACCACCATTCTTGAATCCTGACTATTTATTCAATAAATATTTAAGCACCTACTATTAGCCAGGTGTGAGACTAAACACTTTTTAAATGCTATACCTAACTAATGCTATTCAGTATTTTCTGCATTTTTATGATTATAGAATAAATGCAAAGGGAGCTTAATTTTATTGCCTCCGACATCACAGATAGTAAGATGAGAAGTCAAAACTCATATTACCTCCCTATCCACTTAGATTTTATTTTCCTGACACTATAATTAAGAAATATGCTACTTTTTTAACAAAGACACTGATAATATACAATGGAGAAAAGATAGCTTCTTTAACATCCTAGAAAAACTAACTGGGCGCAGTGGCACACACTTGTAATCCCACCATTCGGGAGGCTGAGACAGGAGGATCGCGGTTCATGGACAGCCTCAGCTACTTAGTGAGGCCCTTTGCAACTCAATGAGACCCTGTTTCAAAATAAAAAATAAGAAATTGGGCAGAGGGTGAGGAGGTGTAGCTCAGAGGTCAAATGCCTCTGGGTTCCAGCCCCAGGACAGAAAGAAAGAAAGAAAGAAAGAAAGAAAGAAAGAAAGAAAGAAAGAAAGAAAGAGAAAAATGAATTTCTACATGGAAAAGAATTGAAGTAAATTATTTTACATATTAAATACATGTAAAAGAATTGAATAATTCTTTTACAATTAAGTCATACAGAAAAGTAAACTCAGAATGAATTAAAGACCTAAATGCAAGACCTACATTTACGACCTATATTAAGACCTTATAGTAGGAGCTATAAAACTACTAGAAAAAAATACATAGGGGAAAAAGCTTTATGACATTGGTCTGGGCAAAAATTTTAAGATAGCATCCCAAAAACACAGGCAGCAAAAGCAAATGTAGGCAAATGGGATGGCATCAAACTAAACAGCTTCTTCATAGCAAAGGAGATGATCAAGAGAATGCAGAGACAATGTTTAGAATGAGAGAAAATATTTGCGTATATCAGATAAGGTGGGATCAAATCTAGGGGCATTTTACATCTGAACTACATCCCCAGCCCTACTTTAATTTTCGTTTTAAAACAGGGTCTTGCTAAGTTGCTGAGGCTGACCTCAAAATTTCAATCCTCCTTTCCTGTTTCCAGAGTATTGGGATTACACGTATGCATCACCAAACCCATCGAATAAAAATTTTATTTTGTTGGGCTTTCATTATTTTGTGTATGTACTCAAGACTGAACCAAGAGCATTCTACCTTTGAGCTATACTCCCAGTTTTGCTTTGTTGTTTTAAATTACTATGTGTGGGTGTTTGTGTTTATAGCACTAGGGATTTATCTAAGGGATATTCTATCTTTGAGCCATACCCCTAGTCCTATTTTATTTGGAAATAGGGTCTCAATAAGTTGCTGAGAGCCTAAGTTGCTGAGGCTGGCCACTAACCTGCAACCTTAATTTCTCAGCCTCCCAAATACTGAGGTTACAGGCATATAACACCACATCTGGCCTTGTTTTATTGTTGTTATTTTACAACAGGGTTTCATTAAGTTTCTCAAGGCCTGTATTAAGTTGCTGAGGCTTGCCAGAAATCTGTGATCCTCCTATCTCAGCCTCCTAAGTAATGAGATTACAGGTATGCACCGCCACACTCAGCTTCAGATAAGGTCTTAATATAATTCATTAACAATAAAACATATAAACTGATTTTTAAATGGGGAAAAGACTTAACTAGGCATTTCTCAAAAGAATAGGAACAAATATCCAATGAGTACAAGAAAAGCACTTACCATCACTAATCATAAAGGAAATGTAGAGCTGGGCGTGGTGTTGCACACTTGTAATCCCAGCATTTGGGAGGCTGAGACAGGAGGATCTGGGTTCAAGGCCAGACTCAACTACTTAGTGAGGCCCTCTGCAACTTAGTGAAACCCTGTTTCAAAATAAAGAATAGACTTCCAGGAAGATGGCATCCAAGAGAAGCAGCCCATACCAGTCAGCTGACACCGGATCTCCATTGCCTTGGAAACAGTGTTCTACAAAGCTAGAAAATACTATCAGTAGAGGAATAACACAATAGGTACAAGGCTGAAGAAAATAAAGGCTATAAGACTGATCAGAGAGCAGAAAAGAAACACTCCTGCCTTGCCGTTTTGGGTGCCACAGCAGCACCATCATTTCAATAGATGCTAAAAAAGCATTTGACAAAATCCAATATCCATTTATGCTAAAAGCACTTCAGAGAATCAGATTAAAAGGAACATATCTCAATATCATAAAGGCATTCTACAATAGGCAACAGCCTACATCATATTAAATGGGGAAAAACTTCGAGAATTTCCCCTAAAAACAGGAACAAGACAAGGATGTCCATTATCACCACTTCTCAATATATTACTTGAGCGCCAGGAGTGGCGGCGCACGCTTGTAAACCCCCCGATTGGGAGGCGAAGACAGGAAGATCACACTGGTTTGGAGCCAGCCATGATGGCTTAAGAGACCCTGTTTCCAAATTAAAAAATATAAAATAGGTCTGGGAGTATAGCCCAGAGGTAGAAGGGCTTCCAGGAACCCCAGTACCATACATATATATATACATATACATATATACATATATATGTTTATATATACACATATATATAGTATCAAGTAATATATATGCATATATATGCATTATATATATATATATACATATATATATATATATATATATATATATATATATATATATATATATATTACTTGATACTCTATCCAGAGCAATAAGGCAAGAAAAGGAAAGCAAAAGAGTAGAAATAGGAAAAGAAGAACTCAAATTTTCACTATTTGCAGATGACATCCTATATGTAGAAGACCCAACAAACTCAACTAAAGGGCTTATAGAACTTATCAACAAATTCAGCAAAGTGTCTGGATACAAAATCAATCTTAAAAAGTCAGAAGCTTAAAAGCTGGGCGTGGTGGCACAGGCTTGTAATCCCTGTGCTTGGGAGGCTGAGACAGGAGGATCACGCAGGTTTGAAGCCAGCCTCCCCTAGCTTAAGAGACCCTGTTTCCAAATAAAAAATATAAAATAGGTCTGGGAGTGTAGCCCGGAGGTAGAAGGCCCAGGGGTTCCATCCCCAGTACCACCAAAAAAAAAAAAAAAAAAAATCAGAAACTTTTCTGAATGCCAACCATAAATCCAGAAAACACTTCCACTCAGGAGTTCTAATCCCCCCAAAAAAAATGCAACACTTAGGAATAAACTTAACCAAGGAAGTAAAAGACCGCTAAAAAGAAAATTATAAAATATTGAAAAAAGAAATCAAAGAAGACCTTAGAAGATGGAAAGATTTCCATGTTCATGGATAGGCAGAATAAATATCATTAAGATGGCCATACTTCCAAAAGTAATCTACAGATTCAATGCAATGCCCATTAAATTACCAAGATTATTCCTCATAGATGTAGAAAAATCAGTCCTTAAATTTTTTTGGAATGAAAAATAAATCCAGAATAGTCATAGTAGTTCTCAGCAACAAAAAACATGCAGGAGGAATTACAATACCTGACTTTAAAATATACTATAAAGCCATAATAATAAAAACAACATGGTACTGACACAAAAACAGATACATAGACCAATGGCGCAGAATAGAAGGCTCAGAAACAAATCCACACACTTACAGCCAATTTATTTTTGACAAAGGGGCCAAAAATGTACGCTGGTAAAAAAAAAAAAAAGGTATCCTATTAAAAAAATGGTGCTGTCAAAACTGGTTAACCATATGCAGAAAAATGGATTAATCCCACTTTCTCAGCCTGCACAAGAGTCAATTCAAGATGGATCAAAGACTTGGAAATTAGACCAGAGATCTTGAGGCTCCTTGAAGAGGACATAGGTCCAACACTGCAACACATAAACACATATAAAAACTTTCTCAACAAGACCCCAAAGGCACAAGAAACTAAAAGGTGAATCAATACATGGTGTTGCATGAAACTGAAGAGCTTTTGTACAGCAAAGGAAACTATCAAGAAGCTCAAATTCAACAGAATGGGGAAATATTTTTGCCAACTACTTCTCCAATAGAGGACTAATATCTAGAATATACAGAGAACTGTAGAAACTCAGCACTAAGAAAACAAAAAACCCAGTCAAAAATGGGCAGGTGAACTAAATAGACACTTCATGAAGGAAGAAATTAAAATGGTCAATAAATTTATGAAAAAATGCTCAACATCATTGGCAATCAGAGAGGTGCAAATCAAAACTACCCTGAGATTCCACCTAACTCCAACTAGAATGGCAATCATTCAAAACACAAACAACAACAAATGCTGGCGAGGATGTGGAGAAGTGGGAACTCTAATACATTGTTGGTGGGATTTCAAATTAGTGCAACCACTCTGGAAAACAGTATGGAGGATACTCAGAAGAATGTGAACAAACTTACCATATGATCCAGCAATACCACTTCTGCCCAAAAGAAAGAAAACCAAACTACCAAACTAATGCATATCCATGTTTATAGCTGCACAATTCATCATTGCTAGACTATGGAACCAGACAAGTTGTACATCAATGGATGAATGGATTACGAAACTATCGGATATGTACACAATGGAATTTTACTCGGCCATAAAGAAAAACACAATTACTTCATTTACAGGGAAATGGATGGAACTAGAAGATATTATACTAAGTGAGATTAGTCAGTCACAAAAAATAAGAAATCAGATGCTTTCCTAATATTCAAAAGCTAGGGAGAAAATGGGTCATAGGAGGAACTCTAGACAAAGAAGGAAATTCTATAGATGAGCAAATAAGGTGACCTAACTAAGGGGATGGGAAGGGGGAAGAGGGAAATTTTCTAATGCACATGATATACTTTAACAAACATATTAATATTCTAAGCCAAACATGAAAAGGAGGGAGGGGGATGGAACAGGATGGGAACTGGGTAAGAAGTAAATGGGTGATGTGTACATGTATGTCTCCACCATCTTGTATCCCATTAAAATGTATAAATACAATGCACCAATATAAAATTTTTAAAATAAATAATAAAATAAAATAAAAATTTAAAAATAAAGAATAAAAAATTGGCCTGGGGCTGTAGCTCAAAGGTAGAATCCCCCTGGGTTCCATCCCCAGTACTGAAAAAATAAAAAAACAAAAAATAAAAAAAATTAAAATTAAAATGACACTTATTACTTCACACCAATCAGAATGGTTGGTGTCAAAAGGATAAAAGGTAAGTATGACAAGAATGTGGAGAAAGTGAACATTTGTTCACTGTTGATGGCAACCTAAATTTGTACAAATATATGAAGACCATATACAGTCTCCTCCAAAAATTCCAAATGGAACTACCCTATACCCTGAAATTCCAGGAAATGAAATCAGTATACTCAACAACCATCTGCCCACCCATGTTCACTGCAGCACTATTCACAATGGTCAAGATATGGATCAACTGAAATGTCTACTAACAGACGAATTGATAGAGAAAATGTGATATACATACAAAATGGAATATTGTAGAATTTCTAAAAAGAAAAAAGTCCTGCATTTGCCACAATATAAATGAACCTGGAGGGCAATATATCAGGTGAAAGGAGTAGGCACAGAACTAGATATCCCTTCACTTATATGTGGAGTATAAAAAATTTAAATTCATAGAAACAGAGTCTAATGGTGGAATGAAGAAGATGTTGGTCAAAGGATGCAAACTTTCTGTGAGAAAGGAGGAATAAATTCAAAAGATCTATGTAAAACCTAGAGATCATTTTTAATATTATTGTTGTATTGACTGGAGCCAGGGAGAGGGTCTAAAGGAAGGGGGGGGAGAATAGTGAGGTTCCTTAATGAAATCACGAGCATGGACTATGTGTACTTATGTGAAAATACCAATATAATCTCAGTACGTTGTATTGAGAATGGGGGATATGGGGAGGAAGAGAGGACACCAAATGCTGTGTGCATGTATGTCACTGTCAACATGATTTACATTATGATGTGAGACTATAGTGTACCAATAAAAGCATATAAAATATATGTAATAACTTTTAAATTTTTTGCCACTTTGTGATCCTTTGTCTTTCTTATCTGGCTCTCTGCTGTGGTTAGCACATATACTTTTCATTCCTGAACCCCATGATACCCTCTGTGTTAACAGATGAGCTGCTTCCCGTTTTAGACTTCCCAGTTACCAGCTTCATTGGAATAACTTAGAATTTTTATGGTGACAGTTTGTTTTTAGTGCATATCCACTGCCCCCAAAAGCATATCTCTAAGGCATAGCTACCTCCAAATTTAAAGATCAAAAAGCTCAAGAGAAATGGGGTAGAAAATCCCACTTAAGAGAAGAAGGCATTACATTTCTCTCAGTCTCGGTTACCACATTGCCCAGTGTGCAGGCCTCAACTCTCTCCATGTTAATTTTGAGCAAAGACATTGTGTTTGCTAGCTTTCTGTTACTGTGGCAAACTGCCTGAAATTAACAACTTAAAAAAATAAAATACTTGTTTAGTTAACAGTTTTCATGGTCATTTGGATCTGTTGTTTCTGGGCCTATGGTGAGACAGGATATCATGGTGGGAAGCATAGGATGAAGCAAAACTGCTCACTTCTTGGTAGCTTAAAATAAGAGAACAAGAGAAAGAAAGAGAGCGAGGGACTGGGTACAAAATGTACCCTTCAAAGGAAACCCAAGTGATCCACTTCTCCCAATTAGGACCCACCTCCTAAAGTTTCACCACCCAATAGCCCAATAAGATATGAACCAGGTTAATCCATTAACGAGGTCAGAGCCCTCATGATCCAATCACTTCCCATAATCTCACCCCTAAGCACAGCACCACTGGGGCCAAGCTTCCAACACAAGAGCTCTGTGGGAGACATTAAGATTCAAACCGTAAAGATGGGAAACTCAAGGATCCCCTAAGCCCAACCAACTTGCTCTCTCGTGCTCTGTGAATTCAGTCCTGACACTTTCTAATCTCCTCTCCCCTGTTCAAGTTCCTGTCCCCTCATCTGCGGTGCTCATAAAGCTTATATCTCCTCTGTGCTACCAAGAAAACCAACCAACAAAAATCCCTCTCAGTCTGCTGTTCTCCTGGACTAGCTTTCTGCTTAGTACTTGAGACAATGAAAGCACAACTGTTCAACTTTGTCTTAAGCATTTTTATTTTGTTTCACTTTATTTTGTTTTGAATTAACAAGTAAGAGCATCCATTTAACAGGAGAAGATGGTGGGAAGGGGGTGCCTTAGACAAAGGATAAAAGGTCCAGCCAGGAGCAGGAAGTTCTAGTAGTCTATTGCACAGCATGGTGACCACAATGCACAGAAATGTACTGTGGATTTCGAAGCAGCCAGAAAAGAAGATTTTTTCAGTCTTTTCACCACAACGATAATACTAGAGGTGTTGAACTTATAAAATGTATGCGCTTAAATTCTTCAACACTCATTTAATTAAGCCTGGAATTCCTTTGTAGTATGAGACTTGAAGATAATTTAATGAGGACAGCCAATAGGCAGCTCAGCCAAGATGTTAGAAGCCCAGAATGAAGCCTGATTCCCTGACATGAAATCCTACTTCTACCAAGTTCTACATAACTTTGGGTAAGTCATTCAGCCTCTTCCTCTCTTGGCTTATGTTTTATATAAAATTGGATTTAGAGACTACTCATAAAGGTATTATGAGGATAAAATGAGTTAATACTTCTAAGTGTTTATTAATTGTGGGGGGGAGGTACTGGGAATTGAACCCAATGGGAATGCTCCCTCTGAGATACACTTCCAGTCTTTGTTTTACTTTGTTTTATTTTGTTTTGTTGAAACAGGTTATCAGTCAATTGTGAGAGTCTCACTAAGTTGCTGAAGCTAGCCTTACACCTGGATTACAGCTATGTGCCATCACATCTGCCTTATTAAATAAATTTTTATAAGTAAAGAAATAGCTTTTATTTTTATAGAACCAAAAGAATTTGAATCATTAAGGCTGGAGGGAGGGGTTACTAAAATGTACCTTCCTGTAGATATGAAAGAAAGAACTTGATTCCTTTAAAATACTGCCATGTGTGAGGATTAGCAAAGACATCCATGTTTGGGAAGCATGAAGACAAGACTAGAAAGACAATGCCCCAAGGTTCTTATGTGGATGCATGACAGTCGTGTAAGAAGAAACTGATGGAAAATCTACATCAAACGAGAGCATGAGAAAATAAAGATATAGACTGCTCACACCTGAGGACAGAACCTGGTAGGAAGCAGCTCTGCCCCTGGTGCAGTGTCCCAAATGGCTTACAAAACTCTTATTTTTCATTTATATTGTTCATAAGTGCATCTTAATGAGGAGTCATACTGGCATCCACTAAGTGCTAACCACCTGCTAGGCACTACAGCATGCATTTCAAATACAAACTTACAGAAACACAGCAATATTGCAGGAGGGATATGTGCTTGCCTTTTGCACAGGAATGACTTGGGGTTGAAAGTCAGTAACTACAAGTCACAGAGCTCATCAGAAAATCAAACTCAGACTGTTGCTCTCCCAAAGCTCTGCTACACTGCACAACCTGAGGTCTTACTTTGGCAAGTGCTTTGGGCAAGAAGAATTTTGGATTAGGAGATAGAAGGTGCATCTCCTAATTGTATCACCTCTGTATTCTACTTTGCTACAAACTAGTTGCTCATATTCATTTAAATCAGAGCCAGAAAATCCCCAGGCCTACATGTTATATTCAAGATACAAATCTTAAAATTCTGGTAAGAATGAGCAGGAATATTTAACTTATTTTTATCATACATTTTTAGTATCTTATTTCAACTTATTTCACCAAGTAAGAATATGCTTAACCTGGAAACTAGTCAGTTTCATTTCAAAGAAAAAAATAATTAGTTCAACTAGTGAAGATCTATAAGAAATGAATTCTCGAGCTCATGCTTGTGATCTCAGCGCCTGGGAGGCCGAGACAGGAGGATTGCACAGGTTCAAAGCCAGCCTCAGCAACTTAGTGAGACCCTGTTTTCAAATAAAGTATAAAATAGGTCTGGGAGTGTAGCCCAGAGATAGAAAAGCCCCTGGGTTCCACCCCCAGTACCACACAAAAAAAAAAAAAAGAAATGAATTCTCATTTCCTCCTGGCTATACAGGAGTAGTGTTTGGAGTTGATCAAGATGAAAATTAAACGTGGAGTCCACAGAGAACAGTCTTCTGCACGATGAAGGGAAGTCGCCAAGGAGGGCTGCAGGGTCCTCAGCTGGCGGCATCCAGTGCTCCATTCTCTCTGCAGTTTCTCATGGGTGCTTTCCTGACCTTAGGGGTTGGGCTCTATTCTGGGGGAATTGGTAATCCCTTTTTCTCACACATAAGCCCCTATACTCCCCTCTGGCTTTGGTAAACCAAAGCTGTTTTTTTTTTTTTTTATCTCTGTTTCACATCCTCCCATGTCTCTTAATTGGATCTGACACTAAGAAAAGAGGTGACTGTTAACAATAGCAGCAGCAACACCTAATTTATGCTGAATTACACCCTTGAACTTGGTTTATGGCAGCCTGCACATTGATTTAGGTGTATGTTAGCAAAATGAATGTGGCCATTTAAAAAACAAAAGGAAATGTGAAACGTGTGGTTTTTCTTATTCCCTGAATAATCTCAAGGAATATCCTGGAACTGTATGTAATTTATATTTGCTGTTCATGAACTTAAAAGTCATCTTGTCACTCAGTACTAGTAAGGGTCCTAGTCCCTGCTGCATATTATTTCTGTGGATTTTAGGCATGTCTGTACCTCTTCCTCCCTCCAGTGATATGCTGCTCTTCCACTGATATCTGTGTCTCCGGTCAGCCCTATTGTTTGAGAACAATACTGCTTCTTTTTCCAACCTACCATTTCAGTGATCATATCTTTCTGAGTTAATTGACATTTTCTTTATTAGTCTCTTTATTTAAGTACAAGTATTTGAATATACTTTCAGAAAATGTCATCCCAGACTAGGAGAGTGGATATGTCTGCCCAGGTTGGTCATGAATGGCAGGACAAGGTCTCCGAGTGTGTAGTCAGCAAGCTCCGGGACGGCTGAGACTATAGCAGTTCTGAGGATTCTCATCTGCCTAATTAGGAATTCACATTTATTCAGCAGATACTGGTTCCAACTGTTCTCAAGGGTCCTCCCTACTAAACACACATTAGTTGAGTGGGCTAGTTTATCCAAGCTCTGTATGTAAATGAAATGAATAAGACTCACTGCTAACCAGTCATCTGGAAAAGGGTTTCTTGTGTGATGCTTTAAGTTTTTTCAAAAGAAATCACTTTGTTTAATATCTGACAAATATCACCAAAAAGATAAAGTAGGAAGCCTTTGCAACATTTGTTATTAGAAAACTCCAAACTACCTATAATAGTAAAAGTGTAATAAAAAAGACTTTGTATTAACTACTGTGTGAAGGCAATCCAGAGGAATGCAGTTCTGTCACACTTAACTTTCCTAGGAAACAGCTTTCCCAATTCAGGCCAATTTGAAAAGCAGTTTTGTTTTAAGCAGAGAACACATTGTTTCTGCCCAGGAGAAACTAGATAAATGGAGAGATAAGAGATGTAAATATGAAATAGCCAGAAAATTTTTAAACTATATACATACAAGCTCAACATACACACAGTTTCTGTGAAACACCAATATTTCCTTCACCACACAGAAATAAATCAAATGAACAAAAGTAGGATTTTAGAGATTATTTTCTTGTTTTATTTCTCCTCTTTAAATCACAATTATTTCCTTTTGTCAAAGGTGACATTAGTTCAAGTGAGATTTAATCCCTTAGATGTCTAAATATGTATATTTAAAGTCATTACCAATTATTAGGTAGACAGAAAGGAAACAAAAAAGGAGGGGGGAAATTTAAAAACCTAACTCACTTTAAAGAACTCGATGCCTTTTTTAGTTTACTAAATTCAATCTCCATGCAGAGCTAATCCTGACAAAGTCATCCAGGCATTATTTCCCAGTTGATTCAATTTAGTTAATTGCTACCATTGTTGTCAATCAAACAATCAAATACCAATTAATTCATAAAGAAGGCTGCTGAAATGCAAGCTTCAAGGAAAATTTGTGTTCTACTCTGGGAAGTATGTTTATGTTATCAGTGTTTGTATTAGTCTCATTTGTTTTCTTTATAAAGTTAATCTGTGCTCTTGGTTAACTTGCTGTGGAAGCCCACCTCCCTTCTGTCAGTTAGGAGATTCAGTCCCCGTGAAGATGGGTGTCTGCAGAGTCCTGATTGCGCTGCTCTCCTGCTTTTCTAGTCCTCTGGAAGGATCTTTTGCTTATCATAAGTGCAAGGCAGAAATATTCCATGGGCTTCTCATTTGAATGCCCTAGGTAGCATGATAAATAATATCCTTATCGATATTTTTATAGCCATGAACCCAAATTTCATAAAGTGGTCTTATAACAGTCTCTCAGTTCAAGTTTCACATCCCAAATGTATTATAAGCAAAGTGCACAAAAGGGAAACAAAATCAGTCTGGGTTATCTGTAACTGGCAGGGGTTACCGACACGTACTCTGTATCCTTCTGTTCTCTCATTTCCCGTCTTGCCATGTGTATTACACACGTGTTTCTAGAATAGCATTTTTTGAATAGCTATTCACTCGGTATTATCTAATTTTTGTGCTCAGCTTCAAATTCACCACTTTTTTCCTTTTTTGCCTGCTTTCGTCAGTTTGAATATATTTCTTCACCAACAGTTACACTGTTAAGCTTCGTCAGTAAAGATCACTAGGGAGACACTGGAGGAGTGTTTTGCTTCCTGCTTTTGATAGGCTCTGAAGGGCACGGTGGTCTGCAGCGCCCAGCTGCTGCCCCACACCCCTTCCAGGCAGTTGTTGTGGTAAAGGCTTATTACTCTACAGTTTCTCAGAAAATTTGTGTTTTGTCAAAGCAGAAAAGTTCAGAGTGGAGCATGGCTAGAGGAGGTCAGCGACTGGACACATACCCTAGAGTACTATATCAGTCCCCGTCCCTTTGTCTCTCTGCTCTGACTGCCCTAGGCAGATTTCCTCTACCATACCCTACTGTCATATTTCTGCCTTGGAGTTGGCCAACTATTGACTGAACCTCTGAAACAGTGAGCCAAGTAAGTCTTTCCTCTTCTCTTGTCAGGTGTTTCAGTCACAGTAACAAAACAAAACAAAAAATAATACAAGTACCTCCCCAGAGATGAAAACATGTCTCCACAGCCTCCCTCACCACCTCGGGGGAAAGATTTCCAGTGAATCCCGCAGGGTAGAATTCCAGCAAATTCCAGCAAATTCCAGCAGGGTAGCCTCACAATGACTTGTCTGTAAACCAGTGATCTGGGTGACCCCAATGAGGTTTATCTCTTAACCTTACCTTGGACTTCTATCTCAGTCCAAGGAAGGGAGGTGGCTATTCCTTACAGCTTCCATCCTTTTGTTTTTTACAATTCTGTTTCTTCATAGCCAATTTCTTATTACTCCAATACAGTTAATAATTTTGGTGCATGTGGACAGTTCTGGGGATCAAACCCAGAGCCTCACACATACTAGGAAAATGGTCTACCGATTGAGCTATACTTGCAATCCCACAGTTAGTAATTCTTATTAAACATCTTCTGATCAAATGTATGGATGTTTTTTCTGTCCTGATTAGAACCTGGTTGATATACAGAGTAACTAATAATAACAATATTTAGGTCCTATATCAATAATACCCTTTAAAATTAACCAAAATCCAATGCTTACATTTAACTGTTTTATTTTGTTTTTAAGATAAATTAAATTTTTTAACATTTTAACTACATATGTCAATTTTTAGTTATCTGTAAGTGCCAGATTGGGTAATATACAAAAAGCAAATAGTTGGGAATCTTTATTTTTGGAGTCAAGGGGCCTAATTTCTGTCTCTGGGTGCCCTGTGGTTTAATTTCAGTTTGTTCCATAGACTTGGAGTGGTTCTCCAAGAAATCCCTAAAGGTTGGATCCCATGATCTATCAGACACAAGAATAGGGTTTTATAAGCTATGTCCCCAGCCTTATTTTGTTTTTTATTTGGAAATAGTCTCACTAGCTCTCTGAGAGACTTCTGTGTTGCTGAGTTCAGCTTTGAACCTGCAATCCTGTCTCAGTCTCCCAAGTATTGGGATTACAGGTGTGCACCACCATGCCTAGCTACATATTGCCTTATTGATTGATTGACTGATTGATTGATGCTGGGGATGGAACCCAGGGCCTCGTATATGCTAAGCACCACTTATCCACTGAGCTATATATACCTAGCCAACTCCCAAATATTAGCTGATGAGAGTCTTTCAAAAAATCTTTTCACATGCATCTACTTTGCAATGAACATCTCACCACAACCATCTAAAATGTTTAAAACATTAATCCAAACTACTTCCTTCCAAAGATTCAGCTGGTGACCTCCAAAGTCACCTGATTACTTCCTCTCCCCTCCTCCAAAACACTCTTGGATATTACAGAAACTTTTTATCATTTGGGGCTTAATCCAATGTTTTACTTTGTCTTTATGAATGGTGCCTGTAGTTTCTCACTTTCAACCTTCAAAAGTTTTGCCCATTTTATAGATGAGGTAACTGAGGAGCCTCAGAGCAGTTGAGCAAAACTCAGTTATTTAACTCAGGAATAAAAAAATTCAGAATTCAAATCCATATCCTCTTGGACTCGGGGCCCATTTTCCCTTTGTATTATTCAAAGAATAGCACAGCTTCAGCCGACTCTTTGTAGCTGTCTTGTCATCTGCTACTCCAAAACAACAACACCTTCTCAACTCCAGTGGCCCCTTTTCTATTCTTCTCATTTGTTAACTTAGCCTAATACCCTGGAAATGGATACACATAGAATAATAGAAACCAAAGTTTACAACTGTCTTGGTGGTCTCTAAACTTTTTCTTGGGCAAGTGACATCTTAACAAACAGAAATAAATCTCCTTTGTATTTTTCTCTTTCAAATACATGTTTCTATATCAATGAGCTGCCTAGTGAGCCCTAGCTGAAACTGAAAAGTAGATTTTATTTTTCATCCATAACTCTGTAGAGCAAACATTTTCTTTGATTATCTATAAATAAAACACCTCATTAGAAAAAAAAAAATGAGGAATCCTCTCTGTGGTTGCTAAAAGACTTCGGATGCTTTATCATCTCTTATTGAGAAGATGAGTATTGAAATCTTGTTGGCTTACAAATTGCAGAATTCATGAAAATAGGAATAAATACCCATAACTTGGATTCCATATAAAATTCTGTATGGGTAGGTTTGAATCTTAGTTCTTGATAATTGTTTTAAACGTTTCCTAACTAGCATAATAACACTGTCACTTAAACTCAATACAAAGCATACAAGCACACAATTGCAGAAAATGACAGTTTCAAAAGGGGAAAATCGAAGGGGAGATACTATCGATTAACTCTTTTCTAACAAAGAAAACCATCTCAAACCATACAGTGGTTCAAAGCCTATGAAAATCTTTACACAGAGGGGAAGAGTGGAACAAAACAGACACTAGGCAGCATCATCTCTTCAGAACAACCTAAGACACTTTAAAAATATGGATCAATTCAAACTCAGTCCTCCGAACGACTCAGCACTGAGGGGGCAGAGAACCGCTGAATTCATCCGCCCTCCTCCACATTGCCTGTTCCAAGTCACAGGAACTTTGTCATCATTCTGGACTGGAACGTCACATTTTGCTTTGTACTCTTGGGGCTAGGGAGGCTGCGGCTTCTAACATTCATGCAAACAGCTTGGCCAGCTGAACTGGGAGCAAAATTGAGCCCAACTCCTACATCACCTCGCTGCTGAAACTCAGCCCTGAGTAATTCTTTCAGGTTAAAGCCAAGATAGGAGCAAAATAGTCTCTTTTTTAAAAGTTTTTAATATTGTCTCGTCACCTGCTTTTTAATGCTCTGAGCCATCCAATTTAAATTGCAAACCATGGGAAACTTTGCCCTGCTTTTTTTTTTCAAGGCAGAACATATTTTATGTGTTCTCACATTAGAGTTATGACAATAATTAGTCATTTAAAATCATCAAATAACCTAGTTGTTTAAGAAGAATTTTACTCAGTGATAATTTACATAATTTAGAGACCAAACCACAATGGCTATGCAGGATCAACTAGTTTAATTCAATATTTAACTATGATTTAAATATTTTAAAATGCTTTTAGAATCTGATATCCCTAAATCTATTCAGAAAATTAGAGTCATGTGCTTGGTCATCTACAGTGCCTTACAAAATTTTTATTAAAAGTAACTTGTCACACTTGAAATGGATTCCACATTATTTGTGACCCATATGACAAAAATACAGAAATTATTAGAAATATCAAGGTCAGAGGCTACTTGAATGATGTGTGAGCTCAGGCCCCTGTGATTTATTACTGAAATTCTATTAGATGCCTCTCAAACTTTCTTCTGTGACCTGAGAACCTAGGAGTATAGCCTGGTAATAACTTCAAAATTGTTAATTCTTCAAGGTTTATACTAAACATTCATAAGAATTATCTACTCTATCTCTCATACATCTGTCATTTTGTTTCTGAACAAAGAAAATAATTCATAAATCCTCAAGTACAGCCAACTCTCCACCAAGATGTTTCTTATTTGTGCTGTGGTTTCTCACACCCCCTGGCAACCAGAGCCCACGGTGAATGAGAAATCATAGCACCCTGTTTGAAGAATACAACTCAGTCATATCAGAAGGCTGCCAACTATCTTTGAAAATGTTGTTTTATTGTTCTGACAAGTTTCCTTTTTCAGTAAAAAATTAGGTGTCAATAATTCTTCCTGAAAGAGTTGCCCATGAGGGCAGCATGGAAAGACCCTGAGGAAAAATGAATCCAGATGCAGGGTTAGGGGGCCTGGCCTGCATGCCAGGGCTCCCCTCTAGCCACAGCCCAGCACCCAGACTCCCACAGTGCCTTCTCCAGGAAGGGCCAGAAGTTCAAGGCTCTCCTGCATTTCCGAGGTATGCAATCAACTCTTCAGGAGATGCTCCATATATTTCTGTTTCTGGTGAAAGAATCCTAGTGGCTTCATTACCATTTTAATCCCAGGGCCTAGTAGAGTG
Organism: Muscardinus avellanarius; assembly: GCF_963383645.1. NCBI lineage: Eukaryota > Metazoa > Chordata > Mammalia > Rodentia > Gliridae > Muscardinus > Muscardinus avellanarius. Next base: position 80,708,776 of record NC_137789.1, read on the forward strand.
TCTGGCACATAAGAGGTGCTGATGCTCAGGAGCACAGGAAATCTCCAGTCCCAGGCCAAATGAGGATTCTGGAAGTAGCCCAATTTCTCTCAAAGGTTCAGACGACTGTTTTGAGAATTAATGAGTTCACATACAACGTTTCTCACCTAAGTGACTGTAATTATGCTTCCCCTTATTAATGAAGCCATAATGGAGCAGAGGAGACAGACAGCACGAGGCACCCCAACACCAAGTGGAGAAGCTTGATTGAACCTGCTCCCCTAGTGAGATATATTCAGCAGCTCTAGTTTCCCTAGCGCAGAGGGATGGCCCTGGGCATGGGCTTTCAGTACTAAAGCTGAGACAGGTCTAGGCAAACAAGATGACTGGTCTCCCTGTCTTCATAGTGAGATGGAAGAGAAGCCATAAAATGGGATGTGACCGTAACTGTCAATACTTAACTGTTTTTAACATATCAAAATGATAAATTTGTATGACTCAATAATTATCAGTGCATCTAGACAATGGTTCCAGGACCCAACACCCCAGGATTCCAGCTCCTCCTCCAATACTTGAACCTTTTATGCCAACATCTGAATTCCTAAGAGTTCCTGATGGAATGGTCCATGGTAGCAGGGGAATCTGGATGTTAGTGGTACAAGGGACTGAACCTAGAGGAATTCTACTCCCAAGCTACACCCAACCATTTGTTGTTTGTTTGTGTTTGTTTTTAAATAGGGTATCACTAGATTTCTGAGAGGATTCTTGCTAATTTTCTGAGGCTGGTCTCAAACTTGCAATCCTCCTGTCTCTACCTTCCAAGTACTAGAATTAGAAGCATGTGCCACTTTACCTAGCTAGCAGGGGAATCTTATAAGAATTATTCCAAATGTCCTCTTGTCAAGACACTGAAAGGCCTCACAGTTTTTTGTTTGTTTTTTTTAAAGGAAGATTTTTCTCTGAGTATTCCAGATAAACAAAAGCTGTAGGACTTCCTAAAAGAAGAAGTGATTAATTAGAGACAGAGAGACATGATTGTTCCAACAGGTCATGTCAAGGGCTGCTATCTGAGGTCATCACTTGTGTAGAACCTGCCAGGTGATGTTGAACACTGCTTCATACTAAATTTGGAGGCATTAATGAAAAGGTAGAAAAGAAGTAGGCAGATAGGGCTGCGGGCCATGGTAGAAATATCTCCTTTCCTGAAAGGCAGCAAATGCTAACTTCCAAAGCTCCTGAAAAAGACCAGACCTCCCAAATGTTAAGAGAAAAAAAGAGCAGAAGTTTCCTAAGAGTGATCAAAGCTTCACAAAACTCCATGTGTTTTGCTAATCATATCCAAAAAGACCAGAGAATCCAGGAAACAGTATCTGGAACCCCAACTGAGGAAGGAGACTTAAAAAAGGACTCTAGAGAAATCCCAGAACACTGCCTCTGAGACCCCAATGAAAAGAGGACTCAGAGAAGTACACAAACCCCTAGACCAGCCATTGGGAATGGTTACCCACTCTAGGAACCCCTGCCTTTGGGAGCTTGTCTCTCTCACACAGGTCCTATTGGCTTTGAGAGAAAGTGGTGTACAACTGAAGGCACTTGGCCCAGCTATACTCAGGTAGTGACCTAGAGGCCCCCAATGTACATCAAGGCTAACCTAGGCCCCTAAGGGTGACCTGCACCTCTCTTCTGGACTTTCGGAGAAAGCAGTTTGCAATCAATGGTACTTGGCTTATGCTAAACTCCCTACTTTCTGCCATCTGCATCTTCACTTATCGTAGATAAGAACCCCAGAAGGGAAAACATCCGTTTCATTAACACTTCACCTCTAGGGTTTCTTTTAAAGTACAGAGACTTATCCGTGTGGACCTAGAACTCCTTGGCTGTCCATATCACACACACTAGTTGACTGAAGTCAATGGTTTTAAGTTACAGGTAATTTGGCCAATTGGGAAACCCACCAGGTCTTGTGAGTCTCTGTTACTGCCAAATGGAAAAGGCAGGGAGGCAGGGAGGCAGGGGCAGCAGCTGAACTTGAATTTTCAACTCATTGTTTTGACATAATATAAACAAGCCTGAAGTTTGTGGAGTTCACTTTTTATGAAATATAGTTCTGGACTTCCTTGGAGTAAGAGGTCATGATAGTTGAGATTCAACTGTAAAATGGATTTGGGGTTTCCAAAACTCACTCCCTGGAGCCATTAAGCAACAAAGCATAGCAAGGCAATAAAAAAAATTGTGGCTCAGGAGAGAATTTGATATGATTCAATACTTCTAGTTATCTCCAAGGTATCTGGGGCCTGAAAACAGGAGTCTAAAATCAGAGGGGATTTGCCTACAGCTTGTCCCTATCTTCGGTTGATAAGCAGAAGATTTTCAATGTAAGTCCAGCCAATCTGTTGGTTTTCATTAGCATTTATTAAAACTTCAGGAGCAAGGATCTTTCCTGTGCAAGAACCAACTGGCTTATCTCCAGCAACTGCAAGATGATAATACAGAGAATCCCAATTCTTCTCACAAACATAAAATTCACTGTAAAACCAACCTTCAGTCACTTCCACAGTTCTCTTTCCTTTCTGCAAATGCATAACCTCTTCTCTGCCTGCTCTTCCATGTCTTAGTTGAGTCACATCAGGAAGGAGTTTTAACCTGCCCAGCCATTTTACCCATTGGAAAAATGCATCTAATAATAGTAGGGGTTGTGTGAGAGTTAAACAGACTAATGCATATGGAGCACTCCCAACAAAGCTTGGCATAAGGCCCGATTCCAAAGAAAGATGGCTATATTATTATTTGTCCATGTTCAGCTTTCTCCACTGGTTCAGTAATTCTCAACTGTTTCGTTTTGTTTTGTTTTCTGTGTGTGGTACTGGGGATGTAACCCAGGGTCTTTCTACCTCTGGGCTACACCCCTGACCTATTTTATATTTTATTTGGAAACAGGGTCTCGCTAAGTTTCTGACAGCCTCACTAAGTAGCTGAGGCTGACTTCTAGAATGTGTGATCCTCCTGTATCAGCCTCCCAAATACTGGGATTACAAGTGTGTGCTACCACGCCTGGCTAGTAATTCTCAACTGTTTTAATACATAGGTGTTAGTATTATTTACATGTGGCAAGGTCAACAGACCAGGAGAAGCTGCCATTAAAAATTGATGTTGTTATATTCTCAGATTCTAAGAAGAGGGGTGTCCACACAGAAGGAGCCCATGGGGAAGCATCAGGAATAGTGCAATCTGGAGGAAGGCTGGGGGCATGTGAAGATTTCCATAGGTAAAAAAAGAAAAGACAAGAAAACAGAGTTAGCTGGTTTGAATAACCTCAGCGCTCTGGGGTGTAGAGATAGCCCTAGTGGTCTGGTTTCTAGCTCTGGGGTGATTAGAACAGGAGGTCAATATCCCAGAGTATGAGAACCCAATAAAGGAGGGAAGTTGTGGACTGGTTCGTTTGCTTATGAGAGAGGAGTGCCCAGGTGAGTTGTTTGCCATCTCTAGGGATCTGGTAACCCTGGAGTGGTTGACTTGCAGTCAACAAGATCTCAAGATGTTATCAAGGAAATGAAATGCAAGTCAAAATTACAGTGAGATTCCATCTAACTCCAGCGAGAATGGCAGTCATTAAGAATACAAATAATAATAAATGCTAGCAAGGAGGTGGGGAAACAGGAACTCTTACATGCCCTTGGTGGGGTTGTTAATTAGTACAACCACTATGGAAATCACTATGGAGATTCCTCAAAATTCTAGGCATGAAACTACCATATGACCCACATATTCCACTCTTGAAATATTTTCAAAAGAATTCTAACTTTATGTATACCCATATGTATAGCAGCATAATTTACAATAGCCAAATTATGGAAACAGCCAAGGTATCTGTCAACAAATGAATAGATAATGAAAACACACAATGGTATATTTCACAGCCACAATAAAGAACAAAATTATGCCATTTAGAGGGAAATGGATGGAACTAGAGAATATTACGGTGGGTAAGATTGGCCAGACTCAGATAGTCAGTCATATGCTTTCCCCCCTATATGGAAGCTAGAGAGAAATAAGAAACAAAAGCTACTTCTTATAAATGGGGAGAAAGATCAGTGGAACAGCAGAAGGGAGAGGGAGACAGGATGGAGAAAAAAGGATTGAGGAAGTAAACAGTTAATGTCCTTAATGCTATGTCCATATATGAAGGTATCACTATCAGTCTCACTAAATGTACAGAGAGGGAGGAAGGAGGAGGGAGTAGGCTAGGAAAGCAGGAGAAAACACAAGTGATGTGTGCATGTAGGAATCTTACTGCTTTATAATTAAAATGCACAAGTAAAAGTATTAAAAATAAATGTAAAAAGCAAAGTCTGGAGAAAATAAAAGGCATAGTCCATACATAAACCTTCCTTCCAAACCTCCAAAAACCTGCATATCTAAGTTTATAGTACTCTCGTCCTCATCCACCTTCACTAAAATTCTCAAAGCAATTGCTTTGAACCCCTTGTGAAGGTACAGAGGAGAAAGCGAAAGCAGCCCAGGACAAAGGAGTTGTTCTGCTGAGGACAGTGATTGCTTTCTTCCTTCCGAAATCCACAGGCATCTTCTCTGCCACCATTGAACAGGCACTGCAGTCTTGAGTCCATTGGAGGTAATGAGAGTCTCGGGCTTCCCTGGAAGAGCTCCTACAGGGAAGTGGAAGACAAGCACTCGTTCTTGTTGTTTGAAGACATTATCTTCTGATGCCTACTGTGATGACAGCTCCTTTCCTTGCTCAGAGTTCAGAAATGACTGAGATTCAGATGCAGATGGATGGATGTGAACATATCAAATGTATTGTGAATAAAGCTGAACTAGAAAACTACAGCTTGCATCTGGAGACATAATAGAACATTTTCCTCTTCCCATCAGTGTGCATTCCCCCACAGGCACACAGACAGCTGGAGGACCATAGACCTCTGTGTAGGGAAGATGGAGTGGGTAACTCAGGCCAAACTTTCTGAGAAAGACCACCCCAATGCCCACCCCTAGGACAAGAGTCCCAGCTCCTCCTGGTTTCACAATGCCACTGTTCCTACTCCCTTGGGAATGCAAGTGCAGGGCAAGAGAAGGAAGGGAAATTCTTTTCTCTAAAATAACAAAAAGGAGGTATTTCTGCTTACTTTTATTATCATTATCCCTATACATGAGTGGTATTTATTAGTATGGCCTAAGATGAGATGATGAGGAGAGGAGAGAATAATGATTCCTAAAGATGTTATTTGCTTCACTCATATCAACAGCCTGTCCCTGGTACTCACTGTGCACCAGCTTTGAGCTGCGTGCTGCAATAATAAATTAAGTAAAGACTCTTGCCTAACACTCTAAGACTGGCAGAAGAAATAAAGAAGACTATAAAGGAAACTATATAGAAACAAGCCATGGTGCTGTGCATTTTAGAGGCAACAGCACTGTGAATACTCTAGATTTGTCTAAACTCACTGTTTCACAGCCCTCTTGTTTTCTGAGACCTGGAACAGGATGGCTGACCATTGTGCGAGCACTCGCGCGTGCACACACACACACACACACACACACACACACACACACACATGCTTTGCTGATAGTCTACAGTGACCACATGTAATTAAGGTTCTCCCAGAATCTCCGACTATTTTATATAGAAATCAATATTGAGCTCCTTCTATATGCTGGTCTACAGACATCTAGAGAAGCATAAGGCCCAGTGTTTGCATTTTAGAAAGGAGAAGATATAACACAAGATAAGCATTATTTTTAAGGCAATCACATCAAAGGTAAGTTTGTGGCAAATTGACAGAAAATATAGGCAAGCAGAAAGGAAAAATTATCACAGACTAGCATCATCAACACAGGATTCCAGGAAGAGTTGGGTCTCAGTCTAGACTTTTAAAGAATATGTCTAGACAGAGAAGGAAGGAGACTTACAAATGAGAGAAACAGCTACTTGAAAAGCCCTGGTACAAGAAGGTATATAGCACTTTGGGGAAGGGCTTGGATTTTTGTAGATATTTCATTAAAACCTGGTGTTGTGATTTGAATGTGGTTTATCCTTCAGAAGCTCATGGGCTGGAGGCTTGGTCTGCAGTGTGGTGGTACTTAGGTGGCAGAATCTTAAGAGGTGGGGCTGAGTGGGAGGTGATTAGATACTTGGGGGCACTGCCCTCTAACAGGGATCCTGATTGGTTCCTATGCTCTGAGTTGAGGGTTGTTATTTGTTGTGCATTCTGGCTTCCCAATCACTCACCATGTGAAAACACCATGTGTTCTCTCCCTCTCACATATACTCCCACCATGATGTCATCCACCATGTTATGATGTAGCCACTGGTTCTTGGATCCCCAGAACAATGCGCTAAATAAACTTTTTTTCTTTATAAAGAACAAAGCCTCGGGTGTTTTATTCTAACCACATAAAATGGATGAATACACATGGGGGAGACATTAGGGTGTGTCTGGTGAACTGCTATCCACAAACTGTGAGACATACCCTAAAACTGGAAGGCACCCCAATTCTCTAGTTGATGACCTGATAATCTCTTATGTCTAAACTCAGAGGGCAGGTAGCACTGGAAGAACACCTATCAGTCATGGGGCAAAAGGGAAAACAGACAAAACAATCCTCCAATGGCCCAATCAAGACTGAGCCTGCAAGCACTTTGCAGTAGGGTGCACCAACCTGTTGCATTTGCCACCCAAATGAGCAGTGTCACCAGTCCCACAGGGTACTGGGACAACTCCACTAAGGTGTTTCTGTTTCCTTTAGGAAAAGAATGAGAATGGCATGGAGCAAGCTCTTCACCTTGGATCTACTCTCTAAAAAACCATCTGCCCTGCCTGCTTCCCAGCCCTGGGGAAGGCCACTTTTCCTCTGTGCTCCGTCAGCTACTGTCACGCAGATCAAGTTTCCTTGGATAAAGATGCCCCATACATCTTTCTTTGATGTTCTCATTACATATTCTCTTTCTCAGCTGTGTTAGGGCTGGAGAGTAAAGATTAATCCAGTCTTAATAAACTGCCCCAAGAAGAATGCTTGGCAGCCAATCTATTTTCCTGACAGTTGTAAGATTTAATCTCTTTCTTGTTCTAGGATTTCATGCATGGGATATAAAAAGCGTGGTGGCTTCAGTCTGCTTGTCCCCAAAGTATTGCAGTATGACAGCCTTTCTTGGGAAAGGAGTGAACGCCTCCCTAGAATGTGCCATTGCCACACTTGGGACAGGGTTTCATGAGGGGCACCATTAATACTTTACCTTCTGATAGACAAACTTCCCAGAACTGGCACATTCTCTGCCATGTGACATGATCTCAAACTAAGATTCCTGGTGGGTTTTCTTTTCTTTTTTTCTTTTTAATTGAGGTTTTGCCTGACAATCTAGAAACTGAACATATCCTGACAGGTGAAGCTATTTGAAGCATTCATTACCGCTAGGATATGAAGAGGTGTGAGGCGTGTCCCTTTGCAGATTTACCTCCCTCTGTCCTCATAGAAAGTTTGTGAGCTCTATGGAGCTTATGAACCTCAGGCTCCTGGCTTTGTGTTTCCCTTCTCACATGGTACAGATAAATCTGGCAGTAAGCAGGGTTTTAGAAGACACATGCTCCAACTAAGGATACAGGCAAAGTTCCTCCAAGCATGCACCATGTGCCTTGCACTGTGCTAAGTCCGAGACAAGCATTATTTTGTTTAGTTCACCTAACAGGTCTACAGGGTAAGTATATATTAATCTCTATTGCACTGATGTGGAAACTGAGTAGCTGATAGTTTGGGAACTTGTACCAGGTGGTTGACCCAGTCCCTGACTGCAACAGTGGTTCTCACTCAGAGGAGTTTGCCCCTTGGAGATACTTGACAATGTCTAGAGATGGCAAGGGATGAAATGGAGGTGCTATGGCATCCAGTGCACAGGAACTTGGAAAAGGGCCACACACCCTGCAGTGTACAAACAGCCCTGTTATGGTTTTGATATAGAATGTCTCCTGCAAAAGCTTATATACTTGCAATGCAAAAATGTTCAGAAGTGAATTAATTGAATCATCTAATCTTATCAGTGGATAAAACCATTGATGTACTAATAATTAGAATGTATTCACTGGGTGGTAATTAGGTAGGTAGGATGAGAGTGGAAGATTGGCCGTGGGGATTAGATATGTCCCTTGTCACCCCCACTTTCTCTCTTTGCTCCTGGCCTCCATGATGTGAGAGCATCAGCAGCCCTCCATGCACCCTGCAATGATGCCATTTATGCTTCTGATCCATCCCTATGTGTTTAAATCTTTTAAATCAGGAGCCCCAATAAACCTTTACCCCTCTAAGTTGCTTTTGTCAGGGATTTTGGTCACAGAAATGGGAAAGTTTATTAAACTAAGCCCCCCACACACCAGAGAATTATCCAGTTCCAACTGCCAATAGTGTTGAGCCTAAGAAATCTATTTCTAGGGGTTATGTGGTTGGCCTCCACCCAGTTTTCTGGAAAAGATCTCCTATTATGATTCTGGTTTTCATGGGAAAGGAAAGAAGAAACATGTTTTTCGTTCATTTAACTTGGTCATGATCCACCTAGAACTTTCTTGGAAGTATTCAGTATTCTTGGGAAGCAGCAGGACCCCACTCCATGAGAACCATCCATATCTCTGAGGCCATCTGGAAAAGGTCGTAAGAAATAGAGTTGGGCAAGAAGTGGTCCCCTCCAGGACAACCATTTCAGGACTGCAAACTGCGGATTACTGTCCACACTAAGGAAGATGTTCCAGAAGAGGAGGCAGAAGTCAGTGGACAGCTGGAGTAAGGAGCTAACCTCTCCTACCCATGTACCCTGCTGTAGAAGGGCACAAATACTGCCTACAGAAAATGGCACACCCATTCTTCTAAATGAAAATCAGAACTGACTCAAGAAAGAGGCCCACCAAAAGCCAGTTATCACCCTTTTGATGTTTCCTCCTTATGAACCATGTTTTACTCTCCTGTAATAATCATCTCCTTATGAACCATGTTTTACTCTCCTGTAATAATCATTTCTATTTCCAGTACAAGCTATGGACACAGTTTTTCTTTATATTTAAAGAGTTAAGCACATAGTGGCACTGAATTAATTTATTCTGGGATGAGGGTATGGCTCAGTGATAAAGTACACACAATGTGTCAAGTTCAATTTCCAGTATCTAATAAACAAATTGATTTTTTTCAGGACATTTTATAGAGCTTTTATCAGGAGCCAAGAGCCAGCAGACCACCAAGGGTAGGAAACCCATGGACTCAGCAACATCTTCAGGAAACCTAAGGCATACTGGAAAAAAGATATTAAGAAATAAATGCTGTATACATATAGAGAAGTATCACTTTGAACCACACTATGATGTATTATTACAATGCATCAATTTATTGCAACCTCACAATGCATCAATTATTCATTAGACTTTTGAAAAAGCCAGTTAAGCCAGGTGTGGTGGCTCATGCCTATGATCCCAGTACTTCCTTCCTGAATAAGGTAGGAGGATCACAGGTTTGTGGGCAGCCTCAGCAAGTTAGACCCTGTTTCAAAATTAAGAAATAAAAATGGCTGGGAGTATATCCCAGTGGTAGAATGCCCTGGATTCATTCCCAATACCAAAAAAAGGCAATTAAAAATAAAAACTGACTTTCAGGAAGATGGCAACTAAAGAAAGCAGCACTTACTAGCCCTGCTGACACCCAATCTTCACTGCCTCAAAAACAATGTCCTACAAAGCCAGAGAATGCTATCAGTAAAGGAATAAAATAATAGGTAAAAGGGGCAGGGTAAAAGAAGGTTTGAAGACCAATCCAAGAGCAGAAAAGAAACCTGCCCACCTTGCAGTCACGTGCCATCCTGCTTCAGAGCACCCAACTCCAAATAAAATTAAGAAAACAATCAAAGACCTGAAGTGAGCATCTTCAGACCATCAGAGTTGTAAGCCATCAGTTCTTCTTGTGCAAACACCAGCTACAACTTCCAGCAGTGGCAGCCAAGCTCACCATGCCCTCCAGGGATCCAGAGAAGAGTCCAACACCAGAAAAGAAACCTGCCTGCCTTGCAGCTACCTAAACTGAATCAAGGAAATATAGAAAATTAAAACCAACCAATAGCAGTCAAAGAGATTTAAACAGCAATAAAGAGCCTACCATCAAAGAAAACCCCAGGACCAGATGGTTTCCCAAGTGAAGTTTATAAAACCTCTGTAGAAGAGCTAATCCCAATATTCCTCAATCTATTTTGTGAAATAGAAAAAAAAAAACAGACTCTCCCAAATACATTCTATGAAGCCAAAAATCACATTAATACCAAAACTAAATAAATACAGCTCAAGGAAGGAAAACTACCAGCCTATATCTTTGATGAACTTGGATGCAAAATTGCTAGTAGGCTTCATTCCAGGGATGCAAGGCTGGTTCAACATACAAAAATCAATCCATGTAATTCATCATATAAACAGAGCCAATGACAAAAATCACATGATAATTTCAATAGACACTGAAAAAGCTATTGAAAAAATCCAACATCCACTTATGCTAAAAGCACTGCAGAGAATTGGAATAGAAGGAACATACCTCAACACCATAAAGGCAATCTAAAATAGGCCCACAGCCAACATCATATTAAATGGAGAATTTCCTCTAAAAACAAGAATAAGACAAGGATGTCCATTATCACCACTTCTCTTCAATATAGTACTTGAGACCCTATCAAGAGCAATAAGGAAAGAAACGGAGTGAAAATAGGAAAAAAAAAAACTCAATCTTTCACTATTTGCAGATGACATGATACTATACTTAGAAGCAATATAGTACTTGAGACCCTATCAAGAGCAATAAGGAAAGAAACGGAGTGAAAATAGGAAAAAAAAAAACTCAATCTTTCACTATTTGCAGATGACATGATACTATACTTAGAAGACCCAACGAACTCAACCAAAAGGCTTATAGAACTGATCAACAAATTCAGCAATGTGTCTGGATATAAAAATCAAACTTAAAAAATTAGAAGCTTTTCTGAATGCCAACCAAAAATCCACTAAAAAAGAAATCCATAAAAAAAACTTCCACTCAGGAGTTTCCCCCAAAAAATAAAATGCTTAGGAATAAACTTAACCATGGAGGTAAAAGACCTCTACAAAGAAAATTATAAAACATTGAAAAAAGAAATCAAAGAAGACCTTAAAAGATGGAAAGATCTTCCATGTTCATGGATAGGCAGAATAAATATAATCAAAATGGCCATACTTCCAAAAGTGATCTACAGACTCAATGCATTATCCATTAAATTACCAAGATCATTCCTCACAGACATAGAAAAATCAGTACTTAAATTCATTTGGAACAACAAAAAACCCAGAATAGCCAAAGTAGTGCTCAGCAACAAAAACCATGCAAGAGGAATCACAACATCTGATTTTAAACTATACTACAAAGCCATAATAAAAAAAGCATGTTATTGGCACAAAAACAAATACATAGACCAATAGAGCAGAATAGAAGACTCAGAAACAAATCCATACACTTACAGCCAATTTATTTTTGACAAAGGGGCCAAAAATGTACACTGGAAAAAAGATATCCTGTTCAATAAAAGGTGTTGGCAAAACTGGTTAACCATATTCAGAAAAATGGATTAATCCCACTTTCTCAGCCTGCACAAGAGTCAATTCAAGATGGATCAAGCCAGGCGTGGTGGCGCATGCTTGTAATCCCTGTGCTTGGGAGGTGGAGACAGGAGTATCGCGCAGGTTCAAAGCCAGCTGCACTGGCTTAAGAGACCCTCTTTCCAGAAATAAAAACTAGGTCTGGGAGTGTAGCCCAGAGATAGAAGGGCTTCCAGGAACCCCAGTACCAAAAAAAAAAAAAAAGATGGATCAAAGACTTGGAAATTAGACCAGAGACCTTGAGGCTCCTTGAAGAAGGCATAGATCCAACAATGCAACACATAGGCACAGATTAACATCTTTCTCAACAAGAACCCAAATGCACAAGAAACTAAAGGTGAATCAATACGCAGGGTTGCATGAAACTGAAGAGTTTCTGTACAGAAAAAAAAAAAAAAAAAAACTATCAAGAACCAAGAGAATAGCCGGGCGTGGTGGTGCATGCTTCTAATCCCCGTGCTTGGGAGGCGGAGACAGGAGGATTGTGCAGATTCAAAGCCAGCCGCGCTGGCATAAGAGACCCTGTTTCAAAAATATAAAATAGGTCTGGGAGTGTAGCCCAGAGTAGCCCGGAGGTAGAAGGGCTTCCAGGAACCCCAGTACCACCAAAGGAAAAAAAAAAAAAAAAAGAACCAAGAGATGGAAGAGAATGGGAGAAGATTTTTGCCAACTACTCATCTGATAGAGGACTAATATCTAGTATATACAGATAACTCAAGAAACTCAGCACTAAGAAAACAAATAACCCAATCAAAAAATGGGCAAGGGCATGTTCATAGCAGCACAATTCATAACAGCCAAAATATGGAACCAACTTAGGTCTTCATCAACATATGAATGGATTGCAAAATTATGGGAAATACACACAATGAACTTCTACTCGGCAATAAAGAAGAACAAAATCATGTCATTCACAAGAAGGTGAAATGACCTGGGGAACATTATGTTAAGTGAGATCAGCCAAGCACTGAAACAGAAGGGACATATGTTTTTTCTCATATGCCCAAACCAGGGCATATTGGGGATACCAGAGGGACTCCAGATAATGGAGGGGAAACCTCAGTAAAGCTAGAATGAAAGGGTAGGAGAGGAAGAAGGCTGAGGTTGATTAATGGAAGGGCTACATCTGAATATGTGTAAAAGTATGAATGTAGCATGGTCAACCTGGACAGTCATTGTTGGGAGGGGGAAAAGGGGTAGCAGGGAGGGAGAGAGGGTACCAAGCACTGTCTGAATGTATGCCATTTTCAATATGATCCACATAAAAATAAAAAATTTTTAAATGGGCAAGTGAACTAAATAGACACTTCACAAAGGAAGAAATTGAAATGGCCAATAAATGTATGAAAAAAAATGCCCAACATCATTAGCAATCAGAGAGATACAAATCAAAACTACTCTGAGATTTCACCTAACTCCAATTATAATGGCAATCATTCAAAATACAAACAACAACAAATGCTGGCAAGGATGTGGAGAAGTGGGAACACTAATACATTGTCGGTGGGATTGCAAGTTAATATAACCACGTTGGAAAACAGTATGCAGGATCCTCAGAAGAATGGGAACAAACTTACCATATGATCCAGCAATACCTCTTCTGGGTATCTACCCAAAATAAAGAAAAGCAAAGTACCAAACTAATTTACACATATCTATGTTAATAGCTGTACAATGCACCACTGCTAAACTATGGGACCAGCCAAGATGTCCATCAACAGATGAGTGGATTACAAAACTATGGGATATGTACACTATGGAATTTTTCTCAGCCATAAAGAAAACACACATCATTTACAGGGAAATGGATGAAACTGGAGGACAATATGATAAGTGAGATTAGTTACAAAAAATAAAAAATCAGATGCTCTCCCTAATATGTGAAAGATTGGGAGAAAGGGATCATAGGAAGAAATATAGATGAAAAAGGAGAGGAGATTCTATAGATGAGCAAATGAGGTGACCTAACTGAAGGAATGGGAGAGGGAGAGGGAAATTATCTAATGTGCATGATGTACTTTAACGTATATATAAAAGTCAATCACTAAGCCAAACATGAGAAGGAAGGAGAGGGAGGGAACATGGTGGGAATTGGGTAAGGACTAGTTGGCTGATGTGTACATGTATGTCTCCACCATCTTGTACCCCATTAAGATGTATGAATACAATGCACCAATAAAAAATTAAAAATGATAAAAACAATAAAAAAGAAAACAATGATTACCCAACCACTTAACTAAAGCTTAGAGAAATTCTAGAAAGGAAACTTTGAGATTCCACAGCACTACACAACAAAGGTATTTCATCTGAATCAGAGTCAGAGAAAATATTGTGTAAAAAGTCAATCAACAATCAAAAGCACTTGTCAACTGAGTGAATTTCATTGACATTTCTGTCATAAGGCCAAGCTTTCTTTTATATGTTTAACTAAATCCTAATGTAATCTTGTGTGTGTGTGTGTGTGTGTGTGTGTGTGTGTGTGTGTGTGGTACTGGGGGTGGAACCCAGAGGCTTTCTACCTCCAGGCAATACTCCCAGCCCTATTTTATATTTTATTTTTGAAATAGGGTCTCACTAGGTTGCTGAGAGCCTCACTAACTAGCTGAGGCTGGCTTCGAACCTGTGCGATCCTCCTGTCTCAGCCTCCCAAGCGCGGGGATTACAAGCATGTGCCACCACGCCCGGCTCTAATGTAATCTTAAATGTTTTTATTTTAACTGACAAGTAAAAATCAAATATATATCATGTACAAGTTATTTTGAAATATGCACACATCATGGGTGGACTAAATAAAACTAATTAACATATATATTACTTCACATAGTTATCACTTTTTTGTGGTAATAATATTTAAAATTTAGTCTTTTAAAATTATCAAGAATGCAATGCAGCCAGATAAAGTTGCACATATCTGTAATCTCAGTATTTTGGAGGCTAAAACAGGAGACTTGTGGGTTTGAGGCCAGCCTTAGCACCATATACCTTGTTTTAAGATAAAAAATAAAAAGAGCTTGAGCTAAAGCTTAGAGGTAAAATGACTCTGGGTTCGATCCCCAATACCCCACCACCACACACACAAAAAATGCAATATATTGAATTAACTATAGTCACTCTGTTGTACAATAGATCTCTTCAACTACACCTGGTTCCTTTCAAAGATGGATAGAATAGCTGGGCTTAGTGGCACACACTTGTAATCTCAATACTTGGAAGGCTGAGACAGGAGAAACACAAGTTCACTGCCAGCCTCAGCTACTTAGTGAGGCCCTCTGCAACTTAGTGAGACCCTGTTTCAAAACAAAGGAATAAAATCAGCCTAGTGGTCTAGCTCAGAGGTAGAATGCCCCTGGGTTCCATCCCCAGTAACACACACACACACACACACACACACACACACACACATACATGCACACACATACAAAAAAAAAAAAGGATAGATTGTCAAAAATGAGGGCCTATGCTGGAGTATCAGTTGAATACTCCTGCTTCTTACCTCCCTTTCTTTTTCTCAGGTTTGTCCTCCTTGGGAGAAGGAATATATTAGGAAAGGCAGACAGAAATATACAATTAACATGCTCCTAATACATAGACTCACAGGAAGCCCTTATGTTACAGGGAAGAAGGGCTCATTATAAAGTGGGTGTTAGCTGCTTGGCAACTTGTTTGCACCCTAGTTACAACCCAGAAGCAGGGGAAGAGGATGTGCTCCATCCACCGTAGAAAAGTGTTACTCTAAGCATAAACTGATATAAATCTACAACTGTGCATAGCAGGCAAAATAAAAAAGAATTCGCTGGGCATTCTCCCAAAGTTTCAGAGAAATCAGACTATGTTTTGCAATCTCCTTTGCTGTAGGAATATTATAGTCTCAGAAGCCTCTTGCTCAGCTAAAGGGAAGTGTGTGCTGTTCAAGCAGTGGCTGCTGCATGGAAAGACAGAAACACTACACCTGAGCAATCCCACCCACACGCTGGCCCTGAGCTTCTCTGGGGACCAGAGCACATGTATCCGGGAAGATGTCTGAGGAAGCCTGACGTAATGGGAAGAATGATCACAAAAGTGCAGTTGGAAGGCTTAGTGGACTCTGGTCCCTGCCAGTGATAGGTTGGGTTGGCTCTAAAATTCTGCATTTTCATATCACTGCAGAAAGAGAATAACCCCACCTATCTGTGCAATGTCCCATGCTAGATGTGAAAAAGAAATGCAAGAGAACTCCAGATGGAACCCCTCACAGGTCAGCTCCTGAGACCAGAGCACTTTCCTCTCTCTCTCTCTCTCTGAAGGTTCCACACACATCATTGTGATTGATGAACATGTATGGCCCCAAGTCACACACAGCCTCTGGGACCTCTGCAGGGGGTGGCTGAGAGGCACAAAAAGGTCTTTCTTCTGTCCAAGATGTCCATTTACAGTTCAAGGCCAAGACTTCTTTTCTATTTCCAGCAGGAAACACCAAGAAGACTCTCCCTTCTGAATGCTGGTGGCTCCAATTCCTGTGCCAGGTGCTCCTACATTAGGTTATTTTACCATGGAGTGTGAAGAAATGAATCTCTCTCTCTCTCTCTCTCTCTCTCTCTCTCTCTCTCTCTCTCTCTCTCTCTCTCTCTCTCTTCTCTCTCTCCTTCCCTTCCTCCTGCTCTTTCCCTCCCTCCTCTCACCTCCCTCCTCCTCCCCCCCAGTATCCTCACATCCCAGCTGGGGCTCAGACAATAACAATCTCCACCTGCTTTGTGACTGCAACACCCTGGCATAGGGCGAAATCTAGTCTTGAAACTCCAGTGTACTGCTAAACTGTTTGGCTATGGGACAGTTGCTGGGCTGCAGCGTGAGCACCTCCTCACACAGATGGCACCTGTTTTTTCTCATGGGGAGAAGAGAAGAATTGTTATTCTTTTTAGTATGAGCACACTAGGCTATGCCAAGTAAATTATTCCAGTGCAAGGGAACTGTATGAACTAGCTCCTTCTCCTCCTCTTCTCCGCAGCTCCTGTTCTGTGTTCTCCCATTACACCGTCTTTTCTCAGCATGAGAATGCAAATACCATTTTTTGGCCTAGTCTAAATTCTAAGAGCTTTCTGAATCAAATTCATTAGACAAAAATTAAGATCAATTGCTTATTACACAATCAATTACCAAACTGATTCCTTAGGAGTAGATTGATAAAAGATCTGTTACTCTTTAACATTTCCACCAGAGAAAATCTAAGTGTGAATTTTAGTGATCACCTATTTATCCAAAATAGAAGCCAGAATGCATGAAAGCTACCTCTTTTTCTTATTTCATGTCCAACTACTTATCTAAAAATAATAACTCCTACAGGTAGAGATCTTCATAAAGTATGGGCCAAGAAGCTGGAGTATTGTACCTGAGCATTTAGTCTGTCCCCAGTCAAGGCCATCACATATGTGCACTGTTGGTCCTAGGGATAATGAGGAAATTCTCTCCCTCCCTGACCATAAAGGGGCTCTAACCACCTGCTCAAGAGATGTGGCAGCAAAGGGAGGTCAGGAGGAAGCCTGAGACTGAGTGGAAATGCAGGTGGGAAACTTTCTCTGCCACCCTTCAGCAGTTGGGCTAAACTTCCACTCATCTCCATTTAAATGAGCAAGAATGGCTGCCTCCTTTCTTTGCTTCTATTGATCTTTCCATCCTGGGTCTCCCACCACATCAGCCAGTGAACAGGGAGGGAGGGGAAGACCTTCAGAATTTGCCTGCTCACACTACAGCAGCATCTCCTTCCTCCTCACAGCCTTCTTTCAATCTACGCTCCTCCCATTTCTGCCAGGATGCCACCTGGCTGTTGCGGGATGCATAAGCTGAGGGGACACCTGTGAACCAGTGAGCAAGGCCCTGCTGGAGGGGTCTGTGCTGGCACCTTCAAAGGTGGAGTCCTTTCTACCCTAGCTCAAAGTAATTATCAATTCAATAGAGGAGAACTAGGGCTTCCTCTTTCTAAAGACAGATCTACATGATGATCATGGAAGGAGGATGGGGCAGGGTTTGACCTCACCACACCTTGCTGGGGGAGGTACCTTACAGGGTT
The DNA here is from genome assembly GCF_963383645.1 of Muscardinus avellanarius. Taxonomy (NCBI): domain Eukaryota; kingdom Metazoa; phylum Chordata; class Mammalia; order Rodentia; family Gliridae; genus Muscardinus; species Muscardinus avellanarius. Next base: position 80,726,452 of record NC_137789.1, read on the forward strand.
AAGGGGAGGTACTTTTTCACTACGTCAGAGTCATGCAAACAAGATGGAGGTCATGGGTATAAAAAGTCCGGTCCACGTGTAAGCCCTATGGTGTACTCATTCGAGTCACCCCCCCCCATGCCATTTTGGCATGGGTGGGGCTGTATTTCTATTTTCTGTATTTCTGTCTTTCTAATAAACTTCTTTAAATCTTCAGCAACCGTCCAAGCTATGCATATTTATTCTTAGCTTAGGACAAGAATCCACTGTTTTTTCTTCTGTTTGGGGTCGTTTGGGGTTTTGTTATGAGTTGGGGGAAAGTGTGTTCGGGACCCTCACAGGGGTTCCCAGGGAACAATTTCTTCAAACCATATTCTCCCAATCCGTAACAGGATTAGTAGGAGAATAAACACCAGACAGAAATCACATGTACTGAACCACCAGTAAAGGCAGATAATCAGCTCTCAAATCTGTCGTGGTTAAGTTTAGATAAAAGAAAAAACAAAACAAAACAAAAAACAGAATATATATATATATATATATATATATATATATATATATATATATATATATATATCCAAAGCAAGATACATAAAAAACATGATCCTCTGAGCAAGAACAGATGCAAAGTGGAAAGCTTTAGAAGAACCTGGAGTCTCTAAGTACAGACATGGGCTGAATAGCTATGTCACTCCCAAAGCATACCTTGAAACACCTGCCCCCAGTGTGATGAGTTTTGGAGATGAGAGCTTTTGAAGGTGATTCAGTCATGAGGAGAGTTTGCTTCTCTCCCTCTCCCCATGTGAGGGCACTGTGATAAGACAGCAACCTGCAGCAGAAGAGGTTCCCACCATGCTGCCACACTCATCTCTGTTATGGATTGGGAGAATATGGTTTGGGGAAACTGTTCCCCAGGGGCCCCTGCGAGGGTCCCGGACACACTTTCCCCCAACCCATAACAAAAGCCAAAATGACCAAAAACAAATAAACCACAGGTTCTTGTCCTAAGCTAAGAATAAATCTGCATAGCTTGGACAGTTGCTGAAGATTTAAAGAAGTTTATTAGAACGATAGAAATACAGAAAATAGAAATACAGCCCCATGTCAAAATGGCATGAGGGGGTGACTCGAAATGAATACACCAAAGGTATTACACATGGACTCGGCCTTTTATACCCATGACCTCCATCTTGTTTGTGTGACTCTGAGGTAGTGAACGTCCCTGTAAGGTACCTCCCCTTAACCCTGAAAGGTACCTCCCCCAGCAAGGTGTGGCAAGGTGTCTTCTTTCATGAAGGACAAGGTCAAACCCTGCTCCATCCTCCCTAGATCATCATGTAGATCTGTCTTTAGATAAAAGCCTAGTTCTCTCCTATTGACTGGTTAATTACTTTGGGCTAGGTTAATTTACATTGGAATAGCTTCCTGTTTTAGGCAGAAATCAAGTCCTTTCTTTACCCATGTGTGCCGCCATTTTGACACAACTATTTTGAAATATACCAATTATTTTCTTTTGAAATATATTAATGATCAGAGCTTTCCCAAATTTTCCTAGGCCATTCCAATACTGGTACAGTCTCGGACTTTCAGCTTCCAGAACTGGGTCAAGGAACTTCTTGTTCAGCCATCAGTCTATGGTAATTTGCTATAGAAATCTGAATAGACAGGCGTATCAAAGAAAATTTCCATGCTGTATTGGTCCATTCATTCAACTGATTCTTAATAAAGATGAATCACATGCCAGGAACTATGGTAAATTAGGGCAGAGCAGAAAATAAAATAGCAACCCAGAAACCAGAGAGGGGAAGCCACAACCTGAGAAAGGAGTTAATATAAAGAAAAACAGAAATATAGGCAGAGTCCTAGACTCTAAGCAAGATGTCAGTGTAAAACCCCACAGCATTTGGAAGCTGCATACTGAACCAACCATCAGCCCCAGGCAGGAAGCTGCTCCTGTATTTCTTGCTAAGGCAGAAATCCCTCCCAAGAAAGAACATACAGGAATACCCACCTGCCTGACTTACCCTGTTTATTCCTACCAGAGACAGCTGTCAAAACACCCATTCTAACTGTGCCATCTTCTTTCTTTAAAGTAAGCATATGCATTCATTAAAGGTGAATGCTCAATGTTCTCTTTTGCTTTTATTATCTTTGAACTAAAATTCTTCTATTTTTCTACTTTCTCTCCTCATTATACCCTTACCTATGCAGAGTAAAATGAAAATTAGGACAATAAAAACAATTTTTAATAATACAATTCCAGAAAAAAAGAAGGGGAATTCTAATTACAATAAATAAATCATACAGATGTTGGCACAAAATTCCCCACTAAGCAAGATTTTGCTCTATAGAATGGAAAGGAGGCCTATATCAAATGAACCACTTGTAAAAGTTTCTATTGCTATAGTTCTGTTGATATCTAATTGTCACTCAGTAAGTATTTTATAACAGTACATTGCATTATCAATGCTATACTTGTAGAAACTTTTTTCAAAGTATTCCTTTTTGTTTACTTTTGGTGCTGAGAATTAAAGCCAGGGCCTTGTTCATGCTAAGCAAATGCTCTAACACTGAGGTAACCACCTCCCTTCTCCCACACAAAATAATTTTTTGTGTGCTTGTAGTACTGAGGAGTGAATGCAGGAGGTTTCTACCACTGAACTGCATCCTCAGCCCTTCTTAATTTTTATTTTGAAACAGGGTCGTGCAAAACTATTCCTTCCTTAACAATTTACATTTGCTTTGTTCCAAAAAGGATTGTGGGTATAAGGCAGTATTCTCTGATTTCATGTCCTGAAGAGTTTAGCTTTAGGTCACTAGTTTGTTTTGCATTTACTTGTAATTAGGGCCCAGGTTACATTTTATTATCCTTTAGAAAGAAAATAAAAATAGCGTATAAAATTTAACTCCACTTCTGTTTTCTCAGTCATTTGGTAACATTGCAATGCTTCCTGTACCCCCAGGGAACGGCAGAGTGCATGTTTTGTTTTGTGACAATGCACATCTACCAATGCTTCACAGAACCTGCCAGCACATGTTTCCAGGTCTCACATCTGCTCTGATCAGTTGATGGGGTGACGAGCACACCTTCTGGAAGTCTTTCACTTAGAACTCCAGCCCTCTCTGTCTCAGTCCCACATTGTTTCTCCGCTCCTTGGCAGCAGAGGGCTGCTCCCAGCACCTTGATTTCTTACTTTGTTACTGTTACTCCCTACTTTCTCTCCACCTTGTGATGTTGTTATGGTCAGATATGAAATGGTCACTGAAGAGCTTAAGTTCTGGAGCTGTGATCTCATCGGTAGATAAATCATAATAGACTTATATGGATGGTGGCCTGGGCCGGTGGTGTGGCTGGAGATGGTGGATCCCGGGATGGGGCCCTGGGATTATACACTACCTCTGACCCCTTGCTTGCTCTCTGCCTCTCACCAGTGTGATGAGAGGGGTGCAGCCCATGGGCCCTGCTCCCTTTTTCTCTGCTTCCCACCTCCATGCCCTGGGCTCCAGCTCTGTTTCCTGGCCTCTCATGGACTGAGCCTAGATCTTCAAAGCCTGTAACCAAATAAATCTTCATTTCTCTAAGTTGTGTGGTCAGGCTTATTGGGATATGGCAGTGAGAATACCAAGACAGATGTTCTTCCCAGGATCATGCTTGTCAGAAAACAAGTCCATTGTTTTCTCCTCCTCTCACAAATACTTCTTGCTCCTGGCTTTGGACCCAGAGAGACTGCTATTGCTGCCCTGACTCACATGCAAAAGCTATATAATCCTCAGTCCACATCATTTGTGTTTCCTACTGAAAAATAAGAATTAAAGGTAATTTTAAATTGCTTTTTACTGTGAGCTTTCAAGCATGACATTTGTGTGCATGTGTGTATGTGGTACTGTGCATTAAACCCAAAAACATTCTACCTCGAGATGGGGCCCGGGTCGCGGGACTCTGGGCCCCTGCCGAACTGCGCGTAGAACGCCAGACCCCTGGAGAAACCAGACCCAGTAAGACGCTGGGTTCTGGGCAGGGGTCGCGGGCTGGGCACGCCAGATGGGGCCCGGGTGGCGGGACTCTGGGCCCCAGGCAGAACTGCGCGTAGCACGCCAGACCCCTGGAGAAACCGGACCCAGTAAGACGCTGGGTTCTGGGCGGGGGTCGCGGGCTGGGCACGCCAGATGGGGCCCGGGTCGCGGGACTCTGGGCCCCTGCCGAACTGCGCGTAGCACGCCAGACCCCTGGAGAAACCGGACCCAGTAAGACGCTGGGTTCTGGGCGGGGGTCGCGGGCTGGGCACGCCAGATGGGGCCCGGGTCGCGGGACTCTGGGCCCCTGCCGAACTGTGCGTAGCACGCCAGACCCCTGGAGAAACAAGGCCCAGTAAGACGCTGGGTTCTGGGCGGGGGTCGAGCACAGGGCACGCCAGCTGGGGCCCGGATCGCGGGACTCTGGGTCCCCCCCGAACTGCGAGTAGCACGCCAGACCCCTGGAGAAACCGGGCCCAGAACAGAAAAAGATAAAGAAAAATATCGGAGAGGTGGTAAGAAAGCCGTTATGGATGCCAAGACACTGGAGATGCAGACAAAACTTATCTAAATGCACTGGAACTTATGGAAAAATTCGCCGTGAAAGAGGACTGCTATTTCTCTATATTGTTAAGAATCTCAGACATCACATATAAGGAGAGAGTTTAGCGGAGACCAAGGAGAAATGCGGTGTTGAAAGAGTTCTTCGCGATGGTGGTGGAGACTTGTATTCAGGAGAAGCAGAAACCGGATCTTACCAACTTTATTTTTTTGGAGAAATTACACTAAATGTCGAATGCTACCATCACGCATGCTTAGGAACACTGGACAACATTCAGAGTGGAAAAAGAGCCTGGGAAGGATTTGAAACGGTGGAGGCAGTGGCAATGCCAGTGGCCAATATTCGGGGGAGGCAGAGATCTGATACATTACAACTGGAACCTTTGAAATACTAACCACAGAGACAGTGATCGGAACTTGCTGAGGGGTTAGGCGGGCGCCGGGGCCAGTGGCCGACATCGGAGCTTGCTGTGAGGCAAGGCCACTACTGAGGCCTCCGTGGCCGGGATTGGAACCTGCAGAGGGGTTAGACCGATGCTGGGGCCAGCGAGGCCGGCATCGGAGCCTGCCGTGAGGCAAGGCTTGTGCTAGGGCCTCCGAGGTCGGGTCCGGAACTTGCTGAGGGGTTAGGCCGGTGCTGGGGTCAGCAAGGCCGGCATCGGAGCCTGCCGTGAGGCAAGGCCAGTGTTAGGGCCCCCGAGGACGGAACCGGAGCCTGCTGAGGGGTTAGGCCGGTGCTGGGGCCAGCGAGGCTGGCATCAGAGCCTGCCATGAGGCAAGGCCGGTACTTGGGCCTCCGAGGCCAGGATAAGAGCCTGCTGAGGGGTTAGGCCGGTGCTGGGGCCTCCAAGGCCAGGATAAGAGCCTGCTGAGGGGTTAGGCTGGTGCTGGGGCCAGCGAGGCCGGCATCGGAGCCTGCCTTGAGGCATGACCAGTGCTGGGGCCTCCGAGGCCGGGATCGGAGCCTGCCGAGGGGTTAGGCCGCTGCTGGGGCCAGCGAGGCCGGCATCAGAGCCTGCCGTGAGGCAAGGCCGGTACTGGGGCCTCTGAGGCCGGGATCGGAGCCTGCCGAGGGGTTAGGCCGCTGCTGGGGCCAGTGAGGCCAGCATCGGAGCCTGCAGTGAGGCAAGGCCGGTACTGGGGCCTCCGAGGCCAGGATAAGAGCCTGCTGAGGGTTTAGGCCGGTGCTGGGGCCAGCGAGGCCGGCATCGGAGCCTGCCTTGAGGCAAGGCCGGTACTGGGGCCTCGAGGCCAGGATAAGAGCCTGCCGAGGGATTAGGCCGGTGCTGGGGCCAGCGAGGCCGGCATCGGAGCCTGCCGTGAGGCAAGGCCGGTACTGGGGCCTCCGAGGCCAGGATAAGAGCTTGCCGAGGGGTTAGGCCGGTGCTGGGGCCAACGAGGCCGGCAGCGGAGCCTGCCGTGAGGCATGACCAGTGCTGGGGCCTCCGAGGCCGGGATCGGAGCCTGCCGAGGGGTTAGGCCGCTGCTGGGGCCAGCGAGGCCGGCATCAGAGCCTGCCGTGAGGCAAGGCCGGTACTGGGGCCTCTGAGGCCGGGATCGGAGCCTGCCGAGGGGTTAGGCCGCTGCTGGGGCCAGTGAGGCCGGCATCGGAGCCTGCAGTGAGGCAAGGCCGGTACTGGGGCCTCCGAGGCCAGGATAAGAGCCTGCTGAGGGTTTAGGCCGTTGCTGGGGCCAGCGAGGCCGGCATCGGAGCCTGCCTTGAGGCAAGGCCGGTACTGGGGCCTCGAGGCCAGGATAAGAGCCTGCCGAGGGATTAGGCCGGTGCTGGGGCCAGCGAGGCCGGCATCGGAGCCTGCCGTGAGGCAAGGCCGGTACTGGGGCCTCCGAGGCCAGGATAAGAGCTTGCCGAGGGGTTAGGCCGGTGCTGGGGCCAACGAGGCCGGCAGCGGAGCCTGCCGTGAGGCATGACCAGTGCTGGGGCCTCCGAGGCCGGGATCGGAGCCTGCCGAGGGGTTAGGCCGCTGCTGGGGCCAGCGAGGCCGGCATCGGAGCCTGCCGTGAGGCAAGGCCGGTACTGGGGCCTCCGAGGCCAGGATAAGAGCCTGCTGAGGGGTTAGGCCAGTGCTGGGGCCAGTGAGGCCGGCATCGGAGCCTGCCTTGAGGCAAGGCCGGTACTGGGGCCTCTAGGCCAGGATAAGAGCCTGCCGAGGGATTAGGCCGGTGCTGGGGCCAGCGAGGCCGGCATCAGAGCCTGCCGTGAGGCAAGGCCGGTACTGGGGCCTCCGAGGCCAGGATAAGAGCTTGCCGAGGGGTTAGGCCGTTGCTGGGGCCAACGAGGCCGGCAGCGGAGCCTGCCGTGAGGCATGACCAGTGCTGGGGCCTCCGAGGCCGGGATCGGAGCATGCCGAGGGGTTAGGCCGGTGCTGGGGCCAGCGAGGCCGGCATCGGAGCCTGCAGTGAGGCAAGGCCGGTACTGGGGCCTCCGAGGCCAGGATAAGAGTCTGCCAAGGGGTTAGGCCGGTGCTGGGGCCAGCGAGGCCGGCATCGGAGCCTGCCTTGAGGCATGACCAGTGCTGGGGCCTCCGAGGCCGGGATCGGAGCCTGCCGAGGGGTTAGGCCGCTGCTGGGGCCAGCGAGGCCGGCATCGGAGCCTGCAGTGAGGCAAGGCCGGTACTGGGGCCTCCGAGGCCAGGATAAGAGTCTGCTGAGGGGTTAGGCCAGTGCTGGGGCCAGTGAGGCCGGCATCGGAGCCTGCCTTGAGGCAAGGCCGGTACTGGGGCCTCTAGGCCAGGATAAGAGCCTGCCGAGGGGTTAGGCCGGTGCTGGGGCCAGCGAGGCCAGCATCGGAGCCTGCCGTGAGGCAAGGCTGGTACTGGGGCCTCCGAGGCCAGGATAAGAGCTTGCCGAGGGGTTAGGCCGGTGCTGGGGCCAACAAGGCCGGCATCGGAGCCTGCCGTGAGGCATGACCAGTGCTGGGGCCTCCGAGGCCGGGATCGGAGCATGCCGAGGGCTTAGGCCGGTGCTGGGGCCAGCGAGGCCGGCATCGGAGCCTGCCGTGAGGCAAGGCCGGTACTGGGGCCTCCGAGGCCAGGATAAGAGCCTGCCAAGGGGTTAGGCCGGTGCTGGGGCCAGCGAGGCCGGCATCGGAGCCTGTCTTGAGGCATGACCAGTGCTGGGGCCTCTGAGGCCGGGATCGGAGCCTGCCGAGGGGTTAGGCCGGTGCTGGGGCCAGCGAGGCCGGCATCGGAGCCTGCCTTGAGGCATGACCAGTGCTGGGGCCTCCGAGGCCGGGATCGGAGCATGCCGAGGGGTTAGGCCGCTGCTGGGGCCAGCGAGGCCGGCATCGGAGCCTGCCGTGAGGCAAGGCCGGTACTGGGGCCTCCGAGGCCAGGATAAGAGTCTGCTGAGGGGTTAGGCCAGTGCTGGGGCCAGTGAGGCCGGCATCGGAGCCTGCCTTGAGACAAGGCCGGTACTGGGGCCTCTAGGCCAGGATAAGAGCCTGCCGAGGGGTTAGGCCGGTGCTGGGGCCAGCGAGGCCGGCATCGGAGCCTGCCGTGAGGCATGACCAGTGCTGGGGCCTCCGAGGCCTGGATCGGAGCATGCCGAGGGGTTAGGCCGGTGCTGGGGCCAGTGAGGCCGGCATCGGAGCCTGCAGTGAGGCAAGGCCGGTACTGGGGCCTCCGAGGCCAGGACAAGAGCCTGCTGAGGGTTTAGGCCGGTGCTGGGGCCAGCGAGGCCGGCATCGGAGCCTGCCTTGAGGCAAGGCCGGTACTGGGGCCTCGAGGCCAGGATAAGAGCCTGCCGAGGGATTAGGCCGGTGCTGGGGCCAGCGAGGCCGGCATCGGAGCCTGCCGTGAGGCAAGGCCGGTACTGGGGCCTCCGAGGCCAGGATAAGAGCCTGCCAAGGGGTTAGGCCGGTGCTGGGGCCAGCGAGGCCGGCATCGGAGCCTGCCTTGAGGCATGACCAGTGCTGGGGCCTCCGAGGCCGGGATCGGAGCCTGCCGAGGGGTTAGGCCGCTGCTGGGGCCAGCGAGGCCGGCATCGGAGCCTGCCGTGAGGCAAGGCCGGTACTGGGGCCTCCGAGGCCAGGATAAGAGCCTGCTGAGGGGTTAGGCCAGTGCTGGGGCCAGTGAGGCCGGCATCGGAGCCTGCCTTGAGGCAAGGCCGGTACTGGGGCCTCTAGGCCAGGATAAGAGCCTGCCGAGGGATTAGGCCGGTGCTGGGGCCAGCGAGGCCGGCATCAGAGCCTGCCGTGAGGCAAGGCCGGTACTGGGGCCTCCGAGGCCAGGATAAGAGCTTGCCGAGGGGTTAGGCCGTTGCTGGGGCCAACGAGGCCGGCAGCGGAGCCTGCCGTGAGGCATGACCAGTGCTGGGGCCTCCGAGGCCGGGATCGGAGCATGCCGAGGGGTTAGGCCGGTGCTGGGGCCAGCGAGGCCGGCATCGGAGCCTGCAGTGAGGCAAGGCCGGTACTGGGGCCTCCGAGGCCAGGATAAGAGTCTGCCAAGGGGTTAGGCCGGTGCTGGGGCCAGCGAGGCCGGCATCGGAGCCTGCCTTGAGGCATGACCAGTGCTGGGGCCTCCGAGGCCGGGATCGGAGCCTGCCGAGGGGTTAGGCCGCTGCTGGGGCCAGCGAGGCCGGCATCGGAGCCTGCAGTGAGGCAAGGCCGGTACTGGGGCCTCCGAGGCCAGGATAAGAGTCTGCTGAGGGGTTAGGCCAGTGCTGGGGCCAGTGAGGCCGGCATCGGAGCCTGCTGTGAGGCAAGGCCAGTACTGGGGCCTCGGAGGCCAGGATAAGAGCCTGCTGAGGGGTTAGGCCGGTGCTGGGGCCAGCGAGGCCGGCATCGGAGCCTGCCTTGAGGCAAGGCCGGTACTGGGGCCTCTGAGGCCAGGATAAGAGCCTGTCAAGGGGTTAGGCCGGTGCTGGGGCCAGCGAGGCCGGCATCGGAGCCTGCCGTGAGGCATTACCAGTGTTGGGGCCTCCGAGGCCGGGACTGGAATCCTGCCAAGGGGTTAGACTGGTGCAGGGGCCAATGGCCAGCATCGGAGCCTGGCGTGAGGCAAGTTCACTCCTGCGGCCGCCAAGGTCGGGACCAAAGCCAGCTTAGGGGTTTGACCGGTTCAGGGGCCAGCGAGACCAGAACTGGGTCCTCCCATGAGGCAAGGCCGCTGCATGAGCCAGCGAGGTCTGGATCAGTCCACTGAGTAGCCAGGCCACTACTGGGACCATCAAGAGTGGGATTGGTACTTGCAACGCAGCATGCACAGAGAAATATCGCAGAAAATATAAATCAGACGCTTCTCTTAATCAGCAATAACTAGGAGGAAAAGGGCAACAGGAAGAGGTTGAGCTATAGAAAGGGCCCTATAGTGAAGCAACTAATGTGACCAATCAGAGGGTATGTAATACTGGAGGACGGAGCCTCTTTAAAATGCAGGAGGTACATAAACAAATGTATGAAAGTAAATCACCAAAGAAGTGTGGGATGGAGGGAGGGGGAGGGAATGGGACGGGGGCTGGAGGAGGGCTAATTGGATGATGTGTGCTTGTATATCCTCTCAAGTCTTGTACTCCAATGTGATTGATATATGACTACAATGCACCAATTTAAAAAATAAATTAATTAAAAAAAATAAATTAAAAAAAAAATATTCTACCTCTGAGATACACCCTCAGCCCTTTCTATTTTTTGTTAAAATAGGGTCTCACTAGGTTGCTGAGAGTCTCACTAGGTTGCTGAGGTTGGTCTTGAACCTACGATCCTCCTCTCAGGCTGTTGAGTTCTGGGATTACTGGCATGCACCACCACACCTGGCTGTAGCATGACTTTTATAGCAGAAATTCTGCTCCTTCCTATTTTGTTTTGGAAGTCACATGATACTAAAATTTCCTGGTTGTGATTTTTACCTGGTTCTGAGCTGTATGGGCTTAGCATCATCTGATTAGATTAAAGTCAAGCTAAAGTCATCTCACAAAGCACCTGGGCATTTTCCAGCAAACCACTGGGGCACTGTTCATTTTGCACTTTGAAAGTAACTGACACCTGTTTGCCTTGTACCTTCTGCCTTCCTGACATGTCGAGGTGGAGGGCAGCAAGGGAAAGGCCATCAGTGCCACTCTCCCTGATACAGCCTCACTCAGAAGAATGGCAACTGGATTATTAAGGTCAAAACAAAATATCCTTTGTGGAAGATTATATTCTTCAACCTTCTGACTTATGTTGGGTTAAAATTGAGCTCTGAGCAAGGGACAATCTTGACCAGCCAGGCTGCCTCTGTTCAGGACTCATTGTCACCAACGGAAGATGAAGCAGTGTCTAGGAAACCATACCAAAGCACCAGCCCTGAAGCTGTAGGGAAAGAAAGGATATATCTCTGTCTCCCTTCCCCTTTTATTAAGATGATCTGAATCAACTACAACTCCCAGTAATTTTCATCCAACATTCTAACTGCTGAGTTTTTTTTAAGTATTACAAAAATGTCAGTTTTTCTTACACAGAATTTTTTCCAGGATGGGGTTAATAAATATAAGGCCAAAATTATGTAATGTATATAAAGTCCCCCAGTTGTTTGTACTGCTAAAATAAGGAGATGATCATGGTGTGATTTCAGAAAACACAGTCTATTGTGATTCAAAGATTGTTTTCCTTTTTGTTCATAATGCTTTTTTTTTAAAAAAAAAAAAAAAAAAGGAGACTACTAAGAACAAATACCATAGGGCATAAAGTCATCCCTCAGTGTCCTGGGGTAGGAGTAGATTGGTTCCAGGACTCCCCTCAGACACTAAAATCCATAGATGCTCAAGTCCCTTACATAGAATGGCATAGTACTTGCACGTGACCTTTGCACATTCTACTGAATACTTTCAGTCATATTTAGATTACTTACACTAACTAATACAATGTAAATGACTGTTATAATGGATTATTGAAGGAATAAAGAGACAAAGAACCTTGAATATTCCATACATATGCATTTTTTACTGAAAAAACCTGTGCTTCCTTGAACTCACAGATGTGTAACCTGTGGATGCAGATAGAGAATTGGATACTTGATAGTCAAGGTGCATTAACCACCCCACAGAAAGTCATTTTCAAACCAATTAAAGTCAGTGTGCTCAAATGATATGAAATAAGGCATCCGTGAAAAGTAATATCTGATGAAAGTTTTAGGTGTACCTTTATACAGGTGGTTCTCAGGAGAGATAGCATCCAATGCAGCAGAGAACTATGACTCCATGTAACATCTGTCATGCTGAATACCTTTGTTAGCTCACAGGCTCTCAAGCCAGGGGCCTCTTCAATGTGAAGCATAAGCTCTCAAAGTGTCTGTAAAACTCTTGAGTTTGTATGTACTTTGGGCTCCAGTAGTTGAAGTTAGTAATTGACATAAGAGTCTGATAAGGCACAATGTCACATTCTTGAAAGCAGGAGACAAAGTCCATTATTCTTATCACAGCAAAACATACATTATTCATGTATCAAATATGAGGTATTTAAAAAATCATTTCAAAGCTTCACTACAATGCCATAGAACCTGGTACATATCAGGCACTGGATGCGGGCTGGCTTCTCAGTGAATATTTAGAAAGAGCTCGAGTACCTGTCTATGATTTTCTTTCCTTTCCTAGCTTCTATCTAAAGTCAACAAGTGGCTCCCTTCTGGCATATACCCATAACTAATTCTCCCACTTATCCTAGCATAAAACTTATGGGTGAACATAGCCTCATTTATGCCTCCTTCAGAATAAACTTTGTAAAAGTATCCCTGGAAAATGAAAAGACCAGGTTCTGGCTATTAAAAGTGCGTCTTTTTCACCACTGCAAAAAAAAAAAAAAAAAAAAAAAAAAATTCTCTTTGTCATATCCTTATTTTGAAAAAAAGTTAACTCTTCCAGAATCATTTTAGTTCTTTAGCTTTTCAAAAACAACATCTTTATTTGAATTACAACAGGAGCTTAGCATTTTTTATTTATCCTTTGTTAAATACTCCAAAGGAAACAGCTTGGCTAAGGTCATATGTTCAAAGATTTTCATGCAGAAGTCTGCTTTGGCCTTTGAGAATACTGATACAGTTTTCCATTTATAGCTAAATGACCAAAGTGTCCCAAAGGTACCAACTAAACACACAGGAATGAGGAGCATAAGAAAGACATGTGAAACATAAAAGTTAGGCATTTAGATGACTGATCATCTTCCAAAATTAATTTGAAGTAAAAAATATTAAAAGATGCAACTACATTCATCAACACAGTGCTTAAAATAACTTTTTCCAGAATTACAAAAAGAATAAGTTCCTTTAGTAGTATTTCCAGTGGTTTTATAAAACTCACTCCAGTGGTTGAGCTCATTTAATAGAAGGCTTCCTTTTTTATCTTCTCTTTCCTAGCCTTAGTATGTCTAACATTGTTCAGTTTTCAGAGATACTTGATAGATCCTCAGGCTTTCTAGGAATCTCACTGTCCATCTGTTTTCCCACCAGTTCCATACATGGCCCTTTTCTACAGCATCAGCATTGGGATGCAGAGTAGTACCTTGGCCATTCATCACCTTCCCAAGAGGGTAGTTCATTTCCTCCTGAAACGGCTTATTTCACATATATGGCTTTGTGCTTCAGAGTCATCATATAGAGATTTTACCTCTACCACAAGGAACTATAAATCATATACCCGTAAGATTTAAAAGACAAGTATTATCAGTTTATATGAAAAATATATAAATTTGGTCCCAACTTATACCATTTTTAAAGCAGAAAAATATCACCCAGATTTAGGTATTATTCATAAAAGCAAGCATCATCTTTAAGGATGAGAAAGAGGTTTAAATAATGCCAAAACTATTCAAAAGTTCATCAGAACTAGAATGGCAATCATTCAAAACACAGACAACAACAGATGCTGGCGAGGATGTGGAGAAGTGGGAACTCTAAGACATTGTTGGTGGGATTGCAAATTAGTGCAACCACTTTGGAAAACAGTATGGAGAATCCTCAGAAGAATGGGAACAAATCTACCATTTGATCCAGCAATACCACTTCTGGGTATCTACCCAAAAGATAGGAAACCAAACTACCAAACTAATGCATGTGTATCTATGTTCATAGCTGCACAACTCACCATAGCCAAACTATGGAACCAGACAAGATGCCCATCAACAGATGAATGGATTAGAAAACTGTGGGATATGTACACAATGGAATTTTACTCAGCCATCAAAAAAAAAACTCAATTACATCATTTTCAGGGAAATGGATGGAACTGGAGGACATTATGCTAAGTGAGATTAGTCAGTCACAAAAAATAAGAAATCAGATGCTTTCCCTAATATGTGAGAGTTAGGGAGAAATGGGTCATAGGAGGAACTCTTGAAAAAGGAAATTCTATAGAGGAGCAAACAAGACACCCTAAAGGAGGAGAAAGGAGGGGGAAGAGGAAAATCTCTAAAATACACAATGTACTTAAACATATCGAAGTCAATCACTAAGCCAAGCAAGGGAAGGAGGGACGGGGAGGGAACGGGGTGGGAATTGGGTAGGGGTTAAATCAGCGATGTGTACATGTTTATACATATAAGTTTTTTACCCCAATATGATGTTTGAATATAATGCACCAATAAAAATTTTTTTTAAAAAGTTCATCAGATGATGAGTAACAGAGCCGATGCCAGAACTCAAAACTTTCTCTTCTAGTAACTCTATTTAGTAACTTCTCATTATACACCAATCGACCTCAATTACTTCATATAACAATACAGCCATGTCTCAGTATCTGATTGGATCCAGGAACTCTGAGGATGAAAAAAATCTGAGAATAATCACGTCCTTCATTTAAAAAAAAAGGTCAGTGTACATTCTCCTTGTTTACGCTGAGTCATCTCTGGATTACTTATAATACTTCATATAAGTCAAGTGTGATGCAAATATGTGTCTCCTATGGTTTTCATGGTTCTATACATTTTATATTTACTAAATTCCTGATAAATTTGTGTTAAAGAAAAGGCTTAGGGAAAAACACACCGAATGACAAATATTTTAAATTTTTTAACTTTTTAAATGTTTAAATATTTTTATTGGTGTATTAGTGTTATAGACATACATGCACACAGAACTTGGTGGGTTTCCCTCTGTGTCCTACCCTGCTCCCAACCCCTCCATTTACATATTCCCTTCACATATATATATTGAATTATTTGAACTGTTTTCTTCCATCAGTTCTCCTTTTTCCCCTCCCAAGTCTCTCCCCCAATTCCCTTCCATTATTCTACTAGTCTCTCTCTTCAATATCTAAAGTCCCTTCTTGTTTCCAATTTTCTCTCTAGCTTTCACATATCATAGAAAACATTTGACTCGACTTTCTAAGACTGGTTGATCTCCCTTAGCTCTATCAATTTTCCTGTAAATGCCATAAATGTATTCTTTTTTATGGCTGAGCAAAATTGTCCTATGTATATACCACATTGTTGTTGCACTGTATTTTTAACAAACAATAACCAAAAGCCTATACATGTTTACTCAAGACACATTTTTTCTCAAGTAGCTTTAATCCACAGTTGGTTGAATCTGAGGATTCAGAACCCATGTATATAGTGGGCCAAATGTGTACACATCAAATGACAAGCCTAGTTAGGACCAATGGAGCATTTTACTCATTGATATGATGAGAATTTATGACTATGAAGCCTAGACTTTAGATCTTTACTTTAGAAAAAATTGAAAAATATAGCAGCCAGTTGAATAAAACGAGGCAGTAGACCCTTCCTGGTTCAATTTAGTAACTGCCTAAGAGAATTACTGAAATCTGTAGGAATGACATCTGCTTTGAAAGGGAATAAGGAGAAGAAGGCTCTCCATGTCCTTCTCAATCCTTAGAGGCCCTGATTCCATCAGTATTCCCTCAGCGTGTCTATCAGGTCTCCATGAGTCTTCAGTTTTAAGCTATGTATTGCCTCTTTAAATATTACAAAGGAAGTTTACTTTATATACCAATTCACATCACAATAAATTAGCCTCTTTGAGCTGTGAACATCTTTCAAATAAAACTCTAAGCAAAACTTAACAATTTCTGAGTTGTACTTCATTTTCCCCACAATGATTCCAGAAATTTCCTTCTGAGGAAATATACCATTAATTAGCAAACTAATTTAAATTGGCAGGATTTTTAATGACACTATATTATGTTGTGTCTCATATATCAGTAGGTTCTCACATTACTCAGAGTTTTTTGAGTCATAGGAAAGTTAATTATAAAAGCCTTAATTATTTCTCTGCAACAATAAAAATGAACCCTGAAAAATACCATGGAGAGGGTTAATGTTTGACAGAAGAATAAAAGCAGTAGTGATTTGTTTTAATCCACTGCATTAAATCACATAATTAGACACAGAAGTTTCAGGTGCAATTTGTTTTTGTAACTGTGTTCTAAAGGGTAGAATTTTTAATTATATACAAAGAGTTCAACGTTCATTCTTTGAATTTTTAAGGTGCAATTTTCTTTTCTACCTGCAGCTTCTTTATTCAGGCTTACCTCTTTTTTGACATGGGTTATTTAAATTCCTAACTCAACAATAGCTCCACAGCTTTCTTCATTTTACTGTGGATTTGCAAGATGAAAAGTACATAGTTTTTGGAAACATACCATAGCCCTAAAGATAAAAGTAGTAATAGCTTTCTTTAATGAGGAAATGTCTTAAGAATAGTGTGTGCTTTTTTCATTGTATAGGTAAGGACCATCTGCCTTCAATACACAACCCAATTATATGGATCTAGTATGACAGCTGCCAACTTTATACTCTCCCAAAAGGAAAGTTCACACACTTCTTTGCCCTGCCAGGCTTTAATACACCAGGAGGTCCATGGCCATGTTCTAAGTGGCTGATATGGCCATTGTCATCTCTTTGAACCATAGTCTGGCTCCATTCCACAGGAAATAAGTAAGGGTCTGAACAAGCACTTGCTTATACAGCTCATCTCACACCAGAATGATTGGATGAAAGCCAACTTAAAATGGAAAACCATACTTTCTAGTACAAAATCCTGCTGAGTATCAACATTAAGAACTGCAGATATCTTGGGGATAATAGGTGATAACAATAATAATAATGATATAATAGTAATAATAATAATAATAACAAATAGCAGTAGTAGCATTTAATAACTGACACAATGGAAAGAAAGGGCCATTATTTGGAAATGTCTGCTAGAACTGAGTCTTCATCTCCACAGTGAATCTAAGAATGCTTTGAGCCCGTTTCTTTCCCTTCTCCATTTTTCAGAACTGGATTTGTTTTATTCTTTATTCTGACTACAATAATAATGTTGTTTCAACATCTGCTTTTAGGAAAAATATAATTGATAAAATCATTTTTATAAGATTTGTAAAATTCATGCAAAAATAAACTTTAGAATGTAGTGGAAAAAACTAAAGACATATGTTACTGTTGAAAGATACCAAACTTCAGGCTGGGCCTGATGGCCCATGCCTGTAATCCCAGTACTTGAGAGGCCAACATCAGCGACTTAGTGATACTCTCTGCAATTTAACAAGAGTCTGTTTTGAAATTAAAAATAAATCTAGGCATAGTACTGCTTGCCTGTAACCCTAGAACATGAAAGGATGAGAGAGAAGGATCACTGGCTTAAGGCAAACACACAGTAATTTAGTGAGAACCTGTTTCTAAATACAAATTAAAAAGGGCTAGGGTTATAGCTCAAAGGTGGCGTGCCCTCAGGTTCAATTCCCACTATGGAAGCAAGGAAGAAAGAAAGGAATGGAGGGAAAAGGGAAGAGGGAGAGGAAGAAAGGAAGAAAGGAAAAAGAAAGAAAGAAAGAAAGAAAGAAAGAAGAAATTAGGCATCTACAGATTATTAGGCAAGAACGCAGACAGAAGATAGTCTAGCCTCTAAGCAAACAAGGTGATGGCAATCTCCATGCAAGTTCTGGAAGCCACAAAGAAAGGAACAAGTAGCTGTCTGCAGAAGCAAGATAACCTTCTCAGAGGAGATGTCCACCCACCGTGCAAAAGAGGGCAATAGGAAATTTCAGGAAGGAAACTCAGAATACACACCCTAGGCTATACCTCCTTTGGGAACAGAAGATCAACATGCCCTGGATTTATCTATCTCCCCTTAGAGACCGCCAGTTGGAGTTTGTTTTTGGGGTTTTGTTTTTTTTTTTTTTTTTTTTTGGTGGTACTGGGGGTGGAACCCAGAGGCTTTCTACCTCTGAGCTATACTCCCAGACCTATTTTTTTATATTTTATTTGGAAACAGTGTCTCACTAAGTTGCTGAGAGCCTCACTAAGTACCTGAGGCTGGCTTCGAACCTCCCCGATCCTCCTGTCTCAGCCTCCCAAGGGCAGGGATTACAAAGGTGTGCCACCACGCCCGGCAGCCAGTTGGAGTTTTTATTTCTCCAGTGCCTGACACGCACTAGATGTGTAATGTTTACTGACTTAACTTGGGTTGTGAGGTAGAGGTTGTAAAGGGCTCTATGGCCTGCTAAGCTCGAACTTCATCTTAATCACACTAGGGTGAAAAATAAGGTTCAAAGGAAGATTTGAAACAACATGATGAAGAAATAGCATCTCTCTGGTAAGGAGGAAAATCTGCTGGATGTGTGTTGGTGGTGCCAGGGAACAGCTATGATAGTGAAGGACTGGAGACTGGAAGGAGGATGGTGAGATGACGATGACTTCCCAGATTTAAGATGCTTTTCCCATGAGCCAGGCACTATGACTCCTGCCTGTAAACCCAGATTTATTATGCTTATCCCATGAGCCAGGCAGTATGACTCCTGCCTGTAAACCCAGCAAATGGAAGGCTGAGACAGGAGGAAAACAGGTTTGAGGCCAGCCTCACCAATTTAGTGAGTTTCTGTTTCTAAATAAAATAGGGCAGGGGACGTCACTCCGAGGTAGAAACTTCCTGGGTTCAATCCCCAGCACCACAGCCACACATACATAAAAAGATACTTATGCCAGAGAACTGATAGTGCCTGTTGACCAGGGAACTACTGAGATGTTGAAGTAAATAATAACTATAAAAATGGTTGGCTGGCAGGCATCCCCCAAGAGAAATAAATCAATTTTAAGTGGGGGCAATACCCTCAATTTTGAATTAGCTTAAATTCACTTTTATGTCTAAAGGGAAGAATCAGGAGGCAGCTTGACACCTGCACCTCAGACTCAAGAAGAAATTGGGAGTCATGCAGAGTCAAATGGAAGTCAAGAAGAGGAGCACAGAGATGGCCCCAGAGCCACAGAGAGGGCTGAGCAGAAGAGGTGAGTAGGGGAGGATAGGAGGGAGAGGTCCAGAGTCCTTCATGCAAGTTTCAAAGGGGCCGAGGGCACGGGACCCTTCAGTGAAAATGGTTTCAGGAGGATTGTTGTAATAAGTTGCCAAGTGTATGAGAAATTGTGGAGATTAAGAAATTGAAACTCTAGGAAAGAAATTTAAAGTAAACTAATGTCTCTTCTACATGTGCCACAGAAGATAGTCCAGATCTCCTAACATCCTGATTGTATCAATACCTGCATCTAATTCTCTTGCTTTTGCCTTCCTTTTTCTGCAAGTCAGGCTCTGAAGCAGAAAAATGAAGGAAGTACTTGCATTCCCCAATAAAGAGGAACAGCAAATCTCCCAGTTATAAGAAGAGGAGAAAAATCCATCTGCAGTTTGCATTGATTCTTTCTGTGGCCAGCTAGTTTTAAATTGCACTGATTCTTCCTGTGGCCAGCTAGCCGCTCCAATATCTGTCACCCTGAGTCCAGAAAACATTAAGCAAACCCATCCCAAGCAGCATTCCTTTCTGTGTGTTTTCTTGGTCCATGCATTGGGCCTGGTTTAGATCCTCTGGGCACAGAAGAGATAAGCCACTTCTGACAGAACAGAGTTCTGCAAATTTATTACTTGGTCACTGCCCATATTCTATAGCCATGTGTTTGTTTACTCTCATCTCTTTGCTATTCATTCTGCACAGCAAAACATTGAAAAGTAAATTTCACCATATTGCCATAATTAAAAATACCCATTTATTATATATAATGGGACTCTACGATAAGCTTATCATAGACTCATTGTTCTAATATAAGCCTGGGCACAAATTTCCCTTTAGCATATTAGGTAATATTTTTAAAGCTTTAATAATCTTAACTATGTTATTGCCAAAGTAACATTATATTTCAGTAGCAACCATTTAGGTAAAAGAAAGAGAACTCTGTTATTTCAAAAAAGAATAAAGCCTGTCTGAGTAATAATTCTGTCATGCTTTGAAATTCAAAGCAGTACATTTGCTATCTTTATCAAAAAGATTAAAATGCCACCTTATTTTGAGAATTATTCAGAACTTATTGGAGAACAACAAAGTGGAGCACAATGGCTTCTGTGCAATAAAAGAGATTCAATTCATAGACTTTTGGGGAAGAAGGATTACATCCCTTCAAAAATGTGATTTCAAGTGACATGTACATTTGTATTTCATAACTGCTTTTAAAATAAGCCTATAAAAGCCTGTAGAATTGAGGCAAAACAAAAAATCAGGCTCACATGTGTATTATTAATCAACTATTAATATTAAGTCTGTATTTTGTTTCTGGTTGAACAACAGCTCCAGAGGGGAAAAAATAAAATCAAACAACAAAACAGAAAACTCCATTCTGATTATCCAGTCCAGCATAGAGCATTGGCAAATCAGTTCTCCTACTTATCTGCACCTAATGTAGATAAGTCCAGATGGGATCAATGACTTCTCACAAGAGCAGACATTTAAAGAAAGGTTCAGTGGCTTAAAGATACACAGTCTCTTCATTGGTGACCCAAATCAGGCCATTCCCTGAAGGCAAAGGCTTTGCATTTGCTATTTCCTAAGCTCAGAACACTTGTCTTCTGGTTCTTCCACCTCTGGGTCCTTCTTGTCCTAAACAGTGAGATCCACCCCTTCAGAAAGACCTTTCTGAATCACTTTACCTGAGGAATACTGTTCAGTGTCTCACTATGGTTTGAATGTGTCTCCCAAGAGTTCATGTGTTGGAAGCTTAACACTCAAATTCCTGTGCTAGTGGTATTTAGAAGTGAAGAGGCAGTTAGGATGAAATCAGACATGAGATGGTCCATCAGGTATCAGTGTCATTAAAAGGACAGGAAGAGAGATCTGAGATAGTACCACATGCATGCTCTGTCTTGCCATGTGACAAGTTTTGTCATGTTATAATGAAAGAAGGCTCTCAGCAGATACCAGTGCCCTGCTCTTGGCTTTCTAGCCCCCAGAACCATGAGCTCAATAAGCCTATGGCACTCAGAGATAGAAACCAAAAAATAGGTCATATATGTCTCAATGGCTCTACTCCTTTTCTCTCATTATATCATTATTCTGCTTCTAGAATCTAGAATGTCTCCTTCTATAAAACATAAGCTGGTCCAGAACCAGAGCTATCTTGATCTTATGATTAAGCACCATCAGAGCCTGGAGCAGAGGCTGACATATATAGTACAGGCATCCAGTAGACTTGTGTACTCTACTAAAGTCATGGTCACCACCAAAAAATATTTTCAAACATTTTACCAAGAAGGTAGGTTTTCTGCGCTCAGTTTCATTCTTAGATGTTCATGCTCCTGCCTGGACCATGTCCTCTTTCTGAACGTAGAGTCCACTGGGCAGAAAATATTTCTCCAAAAGTTGAAATATTGTCTGGAAAGTCTCTCGTAAAGAAGACAGAGGACTCTTCCAGAAAAGAAGGGCTTTATCCCTATGACTGACTCTTATCTCCACCATCCCACTGAGAACCAGAGGCAAGCTCCTTGGAGAATACACCTCATGTGGCACCCTCTGGGCTTCCACACAATGAAAGCTATGTTCCTTCCTCATGCTAAGGATGATTTCAGCCTTTAATGTTTCAATGTCTCAATGACTTGGGAAACAATATGAGGTGCTATGATTTAAATGTGCTCATCAAAACTCATGTTGAAATTTAATTTTTATAATGATGTTTTAAGAACTGAAATCGAAATCATCTGGGCATGGTGGTGCACACCTAGAATCTCAGTACTTGTAGGCTGAGACAGAAGGATCTCAGGTTCATGGCTAGCCTCAGTAATTTAGCAAGACCCTCAGCAATTTATCAAGACCCTGTTTCAAAATAAAAAGGACTGGTGGTATAGCTTAGAGGTAGCACGCCCATGGGTTTAGTCCCCAGTACTAAACCAGGTGGGACCAGGTGGGACCTTTAGATGTAATCAGGTCATAAGGATGGATGGATAGATGGATGGATGGGTTAATTCATTAGTGGACTAATGGATTAATTAACTAATAAGTTATCTTAATATTAGGTATTTAAAAAGCCAGTTTGCCTGTCTGCTAGATGTGTTCCTCTTGCCATGTGATATCCTGTGCTGACCTGGAATTTTATGGAATCCCTACCAGCAAGGGTCTCAGAGACCAGATGTGGCTCTGAGCTCTTGGACCTAACAGCTTCCAGCACTGTGAGCTTTTATTCCTAGACTCTGCCATTCAGTTATAGCAACAGAATATGGACTAAAAAGCCATCTGTGTTCACAGTACACAGTACTCTTACCAGACCACAAATGCATTGTCATTTCCTCAAATACATACTTAGATATCAATACCTGTGAAAGGAAGTCACCTCCTTGGATCCTCACAAAGCTCATATCTTAATTTGAACTTGTTCCTTGGAGACAAGTCATAACTCCAGTGCTCCCTAACACGGCATTTATTTTCTGGATTTGAGGTTTCATTCTGCTTCAGATATTTTGCACTATTGGTAAAAAACAATCTTTAAAGAAAAGAAGATAAAATTGTACCATAAATTCAATATTACTATTGTTATCCTTCTCCTCCAGAAATGGTAGACATTATCTAAAGAAAGGTAGTTTTAAAAAAAAAAAAAAGCAGGACTTCTAAATTCCAACATCACTTGAAAAACCACGACAGTCCTCACAGTGATCACAACAGCCATCTGTGCAGTTTGACAGGGGTGTGTAGGAGAGGTAGTGAGCAATGTGCTTCAGGTATTTGTAGAACTTCTGAGTTAAAAATAAAAGATAAAATTATCATCAAAAATACAAAGTATTTTTAACCCAACATATATTAACAATGTGCCCATTTCCATTTTATTGCTATTGTAATTATTATGTCCTCTGAAAATATCGAGATTTCCAGCATGAATTGACTATTTTAAGAATTGTGCTCTGTTGTGTGTGTGTGAGTGTGTGTGTGTGTGTATAAGTACTAGCTATCGTTTTTTTACTAGCTAGCTGCTAAAATCTGATATTCTCATATTTTATACTCTAAACAATTGGATTGTTTATTGGTGATTGTTTTCATTATCTACCTATTAGTCTATTTGTTGGAGAAAGTTTTCAAAATACCTTAATAAAAATTATATAAGGAAATTGTGGTTACCAACACATATTGTATAGAAATACCATATATACAGCTCAGAAAAGTTAGCTTTAATGTCCTCTAAGACTTTGCTAGATTTGAGGTACAAGTCCATTAGATCAGTGCTTGTCCAGAGACATGTTACTAGGCCATAATGTCTCCTAGAAGTAAATTGTTATACAGAAGTTTTTAGTTTCTCAATTCTTGCTTTTTTAAAATTTGTGCATTGTAGTCACACATCTTAATGGAGTACAAGACGGTAGAAGCATACATGCACACATCACTCATTTAGCTCTTCCCCAATTAATTCTTGCTTTCTTCTGAGAGAAAATTTCAAATGGAAAACACAAATATGGAGCATAAGGGCTTTATTTAGGGAATTGGTGGCACATTATACAAGAAGGCCATTTGAAAAGGGGGTTAAACTATAATACACCAATTGAAAAAAAGAAAATGGGGTTTCATGTCAAAGAAAAGGGTCCCTTACATTTTGAGGAAGGAACATGAAAGAACTTACCACTTCCCTGTGGGTAGAAAATAGCATGGAACACTCCAAAGAGAGGGTACATTTCTGGCTATTATGAACTATGCTATTGTGAACAAAAATATGCATGTACTATTATAATATTTTTACCTCAGTCCCTTTAGAAAGATACCCAGCAGTGGCATAGCTAGATCATATGGTGGATCCATTCTCAATTTTCTGATGAATCTCCACTGACCTTCATAGTGGCTGCACTAACTTGCAACCCCACCAACAGTGTAGAAGAGTTCCTGTTTCCCATGTTCTCACCTGCATTTATTGTTGTTTGCCTTCTTAATGATTGCCACTCAGGAAACCATTAAAAGTCTCCAGAGAGAAATGACAAAATGGGAGAAAATTTTTGTCAGCCACTGCTTTGATAGAGGACTAATATCTAGGATACACGAAGAACTTAAAAGACTTAACACTAAAAAAAATCAAGAAATAGGCAATTGAACTAAGAAGACATGTAATAAAAGAAGAAATACAAATGGCCAATAAAGGTATGAAAAAATGTTCACCATCATCAGCAGTCAGAGAGCTGCAACTTCCTGCAGTTTCCTAACCAGGTTCTGTAACTGCAGCCAGATGGGGATTCCTGTATTTCCTTTCATAAGGTTCTGCTTAACTTTTTCCTCAGGCTCCTCACAATCTCACCCTCCTGCTCATGTCAACCTAGCTACCTAACAAAGAGATGAACTGAAAAGTAAAACTGTAAAACCACAAGCCATTTTAGAAACTTTCTCATTTCTTTGTACTTTGTGCCAAAGTACGATGGTACTGCCCCCTCACTAAGCTGTGTGGAGGGGCCTCCAATGCAGCACCTGCCCCGAGAATGCAGCCTCGCCAACCCCAGAAGGTTTCAAAGAGGACTGGCTCCAGGTAATACAGGGTCAGAATTTCTAAATCCAAATAGAGCTTTAATGTGTCTCAGATTCTAGCAAAATAGAGAAGCATCTGATAGCTCTAGGTCTGGAAAGGGTTTTCTGAAATACTAAAAACTTAATACTTTATAAATCCTTCAAAAGTAGTTTTTCATTTTGTAATGCACCATTAATTGCTTAAGCATTTCAACTTGCACAGAGGCTAGAGTTTGACGTTTGTATTTAAAAATATATGTATCTTTCATGAAAAGATGTTCTTCATCACTGGCCATCAGGGAGATGCAAATCAAAACTACACTGAGATTCCATCTAACCCCAGTCAGAGTAGCAAGCATAAAGAAATCAAACAACAACAAATGCTGGCGAGGATGTGGGGAATGAGGAACTCTTTTACACTGTTGGTGGGAGTGCAAACTAGTTCAGCCACTATGGAGATCTGTGTGGAGATTCCTAAGAAAGGTGGGAATAGATCCACCATATGATCCAGCTATACCACTCCTGGGTATCTTTCCAAAGAGGTTGAATTCAGAGAAATACAGCAACATATGCATACCTATGTTCATAGCAGCACAATTTGTAATAGCCAAAATATGGAACCAACCCAGATCACCATCAACAGATGAATGGATAGCAAAACTGTGGGAAATACACACAATGGAATTCTATTCAGCCATAAAGAAGAACAAAATTATATCATTTGCAAGAAGATGGAAAGCCCTGGAGAACATCATGTTAAGTGAGGTCAGCCAAGCACAGAAGGAGAAGATACACATGTTTCCTCTAATATGCCCAAACTAGAAAACAAAAAGGATACCAGTGGGACTCCAGATATTAGAGGGGAAATACTAGCTAAGTTTTAATGGGAAGATAGGAGAGGAGAAAGGCCGATCTTGATTAATGAGGGTCTATACCTGAACATGTGTAAAATTATGAATAAGACATGGTTAACCTGGACAACCATTGGTGGGAAGGGGGAAGAGAAAACGGGGGCGGGCGGGGAGAGGGCACCAAATATAGTGTAAATGTATACTATTTATGTTCAATAAAAAAATTGTTAAAAAAATAAAATAAAATAAAATAAATATATGTATCTTTTTTTCTAAAGAACACCTATTTCCAAAATGGTGATTCATACCAGGATTATATATAAGACATCATAAATGGATATCTCCAATATACTAACTGTAGTGTGTTATTTATTCTGCCATTACCCAAGCAGGGATTTGTATGACTTCATCTCTCTTTCAGCTAAATCAATAATATATTTTACTGAAATATACAATTACTACATATATATATATATGCCATAATACACCATTATATATGTGAATATTGAATTTATTGAACTTGGCTGTAGTAGTTTATTTAACATTCTATCAAACTTTAAGAATGTTGGAATCTACATAAAATCTAAGGAAATGTTATTCAAACACAAAATACAGTGAGCCACTTCTAAATGACAACCTGGTCTTACAGTACACATAATGGTCAAAAGAGGAGCCTCTGATAGTCCCTCATGTAAACCTGTCAACTTATTCATAGATTTCTAAGCCCAGAGCCCAGTCTACACTTCATAGATGACATGCTTACAGAAAATATAAATGGATTCCAGTTAGTACAACTGAGAAAGATTAAATAGTCAAGAATAGTCATGGGTAATTGTAGATGAAAATTGTGTCATACTCATTTAGCATCAGTGTTCATGTCAAGTTTGATCTGGTTTTAGAAGCTTTCTTCTATAGTCCAATTATGATAAATGCTATAGATATACTGATAGAACCTCAGAAAGGTATTCTGGCGAATTCCCAAATTAAAAGGTCTCTTAAACAGAGCTGAGAAGGAAGTGGAAGAAGAGGAGGAAGAGAAAGGGGAATTGGGCTACTTTTTTTATTAAAGACACAATAAGCAGTTAACATTTAACTGCTGTGTTAAGAGGTATCATGACATCAGAAGGAGACTGTGTCTAAATATTAAGCAATGTGATCAGCTTACATTATCAGCCATCAAGATGAGTGAACTTGTTTTTCTGCCCCTTTACATCTTGTATAATTTAAAATTATCATATAATTTTCTGGTGCTCTATTTCTGTCTTAGATATATTATTTTTATCCTTTATCAAATCTCAAGAAATAGTACCACTAATGTAATTTTACTCAATCATAAAGAAGAATGAAATTATGTCATTGGCAGGAAAATTGATGGAACTGGAGAACACCATGCTAAGTGAGATCAGCCAGAGTAATGTTCATATGTGGAAGCTAGAGAATAAAAACAAAGAAAAAGGATCTCATGAAAATCAGGAGAAACTAGTAGAGTAGTTGAAGGGGTGAGGGAGGAGAGATGGGAAAGGGGAAGTATGGGGAAGGAAACAGACAAAGTAACATTATGTGCATGTATGAATGTATTACTATAAATCTTACTATAGTGCACATTTACAGTACACCAATAATTCTTAAAAGAATGCAGGATTGTTACAATTTCACTAAATCAAGAAGCAAATTCCTCTTCTCCTTACTCCATGAATACCTATCCTGAAGTTTCTAGCAGGAAACTGTATAGCAAACAGTCACAGAAAGTGTACCCGGGTATTCAGTGTTTAAACTCTAAGAAATAGAATCTTGGCAAAATTGTCCCCTAGAAAGTAATCTTAGATCATTTTATTAAGTCTGTTTCTCTTTTTATTTACAGTTAAAAAAAAAAAACTGGTGCCAAATAACTCATAAAAGCACACCATGTCATGTCCCTTCTAACCAGTAGTGGATCTAGTCACTGGGTTAAGATGTGTAGCCCTTCAGAATCTGCCTCTGCTTTTTTTCTAGAAAAAATAATTCTTCCCAACAACTTCTGCCACATTGTCTTCCTATACTTTTCAAAATTAATCAGAGGGAACTAGAGATGTATATAGTTTAGTGGTAGTTCTTGCCTGTATCGTGTGAGGCCCTGGGTTCAGTCACCAGTGCCTCCTAAACGCCAGCCAGGCTAATTTTTTTACTATTTTCCCTATTCATGATTATTCTTGTCCATATTTCTTACATCTGAAATGGCCTCTATCTTTTCCCTATATGCTCCACATCCTATCCCTAGCGTCAACAAGACCCTAGGTTGGAAGCTGGGCATGGTGGCACATGTTTGTAATCCAGCATTTGGGAGGCTAAGACAGGAGGATGGTGGTTCACGGAGAGCCTCAGCTACTACTTAGTGAGGCCCTTTGCAACTCACTGAGACCCTGTTTCAAAATAAATAATAAAATATAGGGCTGAGAGTGTAGCTTGGAGGTAGAAATCCCCTGGGTTCTATCCCCAGTACTGGGTTGGACTTCAGCTTTCCCACCTTAGCAGCTGTGAAAATGATACAACTCTGAACTCATTGATGTCATTAAAGGATATTATATTCTAAATGTGCCTGATACAAGGGAGACTCAGTAAATGTTAGTTCCCTCCCTTGCTTTCATTTGTCAAAACCCTGGCCATCCCAGCCTTGTACAGATGAAAAGCAATAATTCTTCCATACTTCTTCTGTGGTTCAAGATGAGTTTAGAATTCTTTGGTAATTGTCTTCAAGAGTGTGTTAAGAATCTATTCAGCTATAAGTCCCAGATAAATAGATGCTTAATAAGTCAAAGATATTTTGCTCATATAATCAGACATCCAGAGGCCAATATAGTCCAGGACTGGGATGGAAGCTCCATGATGCTGTCAGGCCCAGTTCCTCCCACTGCTCTGCCCAACCACTCTGAGAATGTAGCTTTGTTCTCAAGTGTCCTTATGGTTGAAATCGACTGATAATCCTCCATATCCTGTACACTGGTATGGAAGAAGGAAAAGGGCAGAAACCTTTCCCCACCTCAGGCTTTGCCTTTTCATTAGAGAAGAGAATCTTCCCCAGCAACTTCTATCTGTAGCTAGTGATCAGGACTGCATTGCCTGGCCACCCCTAACTTCACACAGTGGCCAAGGAATTGAGTATTTCAGCTTCTAGCCTCTATAAAAAAGGAAAAGCAGAAGACTGATATGCATAGTGACTAAGCAAACCTACAGTATCTGCTAAAGCTTTATAGCCACTTTTAAAGTATACACATTTATCAAAGAAATAGCCCTAAATCTGCCCTTGAAAAATATTGTAGTAACCATGGATGTTCAAAAGGATGTGTTATGGACTCTGAAGGCAATGTCAAAGGAAAAAACTCAAAAGTAAACAATAGCAGCAGTGTTAGAATAAGTAGATATTCATATCCAAAAATTTTTTTAAGGAACTCAAAACTCATCTAAACAGACGACATTTCTTATTTCCAGGTTTGAAACCAAGTCACACTCAGAAGTTCAAGGCCTGACTCAGTGATTTAGCAAGAACCTCAGCAATTAGTGAAGCTCTGTTTCAAAATAAAAATAAAAAGGGTTACCAGTATAGCTCAGAGGTCAAATACCCCTTTGTTCAATTTTCAATATCACAAGAAAAAAGCCAGCAGATCAGCTTAGGGTGACATGCATATACTCTTATAGGGCATGTGTACACATGTGGTCTTCCAAAAAAAAGTAGGAAGCTCTTTGAAGTTGGTCTGTGTTCAGCGCCTTTTCTCTATCCCTGTTGCAGCAAGCAAGACACACCACAGAATTCTTTGAGGTCTAAGGTTTAATCGACTATGGTGAGCAGAGCACCACATCACAGAGAGAGACATCTGAGCCTGAGAGAGTGGAGCTGCAATCTCTGCAGGCACTTTAGGACTCAGCACAGTCTTCCCTCCCACTGCTGACCACAGTCTTCAGGAGCTGGAGATGGGCAATCGTAGGGCATCCTACAGACATGAGAAACCTCTCTGTAATGTGTACATGTTCCAGGCTTCTGACCTTCCAACTTTCTTCTGTTTGGTTGTCAGCTGCTCTGCTGAGTGTGGTAGGGAAAACAGGTAACAGGAGGATCAGTCCCAGCATCACCCAGCTCCAAGAACAACCTTCACCTGAAGCTGACACCAATGGCACTTCTGTAGCTGTGCTGCATACGACCATGTGACTATGCACCACTTTCCTTTCAGGATACTCCAGTGGACATGGCTACTGTGCACTGTCCTTATTTAATAGCCGAATGATAACCTAGAAAGAGAAAAATATTCTACAGAAACAGACCTGAATTCCAAGGAATCTATTACTATTGCTAAACAGATCCATTTCTACACACTGAAAGACAAGTGTATGTTCTCCTTCAGATGAATAACCTATAAAGTTGGTAAATTTTGACATTTTCTCACTGTGATGTTAGGGATTGGGAGAGAGACCCAATATCATTGCCTTGTGATTTGTATGCTAACTATTGTTATAAATTTGGATTTGACTAAGAATTTTACGAAAGTTCAATGGCATCCAAGGCCCAGCACACCCCACTGAATTCAGAGTTTTCACCACTTAAGTCCCCTTGTATATGGTTTTACAGAGATGGAATTTCAGTGTGTCTAGTAACTCAGGAGAATCCACTGTGAACCCTTCAAGGCTTTTGCAAGCCACTTCATCACATGATGGCAGCTGGAACTTGCCCATGGTAGAACCATTTATGCCAGAAATCCACAAATAAGAACTTTTATTTCTTACTTGGTTGGTAAAGATTAATGAATAACGACCATGTGTAAAATGGTTAGACTCTATGCAAGTTAAAATCAGGAAAAACAAGGCATCTCTACAACAAGCCCTGCTGATAGAAAATCATCAGACTATAGGAAAAATAATCTAATGGTCAGTAAGTATGGAGCATCCACCCCAGGCTAAGTCCTGCAGAGATAACACCGGAAGCTTAAAGCCAACTCTCTGACTTTGAAGTGCTTCCATCCAAATAATGGGAGAACTTAATGTTCTCTGTTCATTGAGCACTCAGTGAACCCTGGCTTTGTATCAGATATGTGTTACCTAATCTTATTCTCAAAACCTCATGACATTTATTCTATTACTAGCCTCATTTTGTAGTTGAAGCAAAAGAGATTTAGATAAGATGAGTGAATCACTTAATTTCTTTACCCAGAAAGCAAGTGAAGCTGAGGATCTGCCCAAAGCAGGCAGGACCACCTGACAATAACACCCACAGTACAACTGACAATGTGCGTGGGGGCTACCAGTGGGCAGAGACACCCTGCTAAAGCCATGCAGGCTAGATCAAGGGTGCCCCAGGGTCACAGGGAAAAGAGAGGAGACCCAGACAGTGGAATAGGCAGGCATGACAGTGTGGGAACAGGGGAGAAGAATAGTTCAGAACTGGCATGTAAACGTGGGGTGTATCTTGGTAAGTATAGGGTGTATGTTGAGCCTATGATTGGGGCCTGACAACAGAGAAGCTTTCCTACCCAGATACTTCACAAGACCTCTCCAGCAAGCCTTCTGAGGCACAGGTTACACATACTCCTCAAGAGAAGTGAACAGAGATAAAGCTTGATCAATTGGCACATCTCCATTGGATGAAGGTGTATATGTGCTAATCCTTTTTCTATGAAATTATCTTCTTGTTGGGAACTCTAAGCCATTACCCCAAATTCCATCCCACGATCAGAGTTGAGCTAAAATTAATGTTTTCACAATGTACCAAAGCATATTTTATGGTCTAATTCCTAAATCTCTGATGGTAAAATTATATTCTACATCTATATTACGATTCAGCTGACGCTGGTGATGCTGGAAATTATAGTATGCTAATGCATGGGCAGACAATGAAGTATTAATGATTTCATCTCTTTGGTGAACCTGACATCTCATTAATCAAATAACAACAATCTTTAACTCTTTCAAAACATGATTTCTTATCTTCCCAGGAACTGTGGATTGTTTTTTTGTTGTTATTGTTGCTGCTGCTGTTGTTGTTGTTGTTGTTTTAACACTGGCGTGTCTCCACTTCAGGGTCAGCAAAGTGTTGCTAAGTGAAATCAGACACTGCAAGCCAACTTATGTTCTCTGAGATATATGAACACCATATAAAAAGGCTTTATGAAAATGGCTATTAAAGTACCTATAGTATTTTTCTACCACAAATGCTAGAATTAGCAAGGCACCTTCTGACTTTATAGATACCTAATGAAGTAGAGAGACAAAAAAAAAGTTGTTTTTCTGTGAAGGGTGGGGAAAGGGGGATGAAAAACAGCTTTCCCAGGCTTCTGTTCTTCCTCTGAGAGCAAGCAGTCTGGAAAGAGATAAAATTAATTCACTTTGCAAACATTTTGTAGGTCTGTCCCAGTCAGATGACAAATTAGAACACAATCATCCCTGGGTTTGAGTTATCAGAGGAACCACAAGTTGATATAATCAGAGACAGACTAAATTGTGAGTTCAAGACCACTCACTAAAGTAAACTAATGAATATTTTAAAATAATGAATATTTAAAATAATGAATATTTTTTTAAAGTAATGAATATTTAGCTGGGCGTGGTGGCGCACACTTGTAATCCCCACGCTTGGGAGGCAGAGACAGGAGGATCGTGCAGGTTCGAAGCCAGCCGTGCTAGCTTAAGAGACCCTGTTTCCAAATCAAAAAAGTATAAAAAATAGGTCTGGGAGTGTAGGCCAGAAGTAGAAGGATTTCCAGGAACCCCAGTACTGCCAAAATAATAATAATAATAATAATGATGATGATGATGATGATGATGATGATGATGAATATTTAGAAACAATAAAAAGGCCAAAATAAAGTAATTCAATTTCATATGGCATGGTATGTGATATAGCCACTGAAAATCATGTATTTGAGAAACATTAAATCTCATTGTAAAATGTCACATTATGTTAGGTGAAAAAAGTAAAATTCAAATTTTATAATTCTAAACTTTAAAAACAATCTGTGAGCATATAAACATTGCAAATAAATAACTCATGCTATTTTGTGCATATTCTTCTTGTATTAAATATATGCTAAATATTTAGTGCATAAACATAATTTAAATATTATTGTACTAAATACCACATTTACACATTCCATTTACATTGTAATTAAACAATATATGTGTTAGAAATAGAATATATACTTGCATATAATACATAAAATATCCAATGACAATCTCTATAAATGTTATATATTTTATATTGGAAGAATATATAGCAGATGCTGCTAATATTTTTTCCAAGTAGCTGATTTACAGGAAAGTTTATATTATCCTTATATTCTGAATGTTAATTGCTAGTTTATAGGGAAGTTTATATTATTTCTTATATTCTGAATGTTAATTGCTAGTATTTTATTAAGAATTTTTGCATCTGTTTATCATGATATTAGTTGGTATTTTTTTCCCTTGAGGAATCTTTATTCAGTGTTGGGATCAAGGTGATACTGGCTTCATAAAGTGAATTTGGAAGTACTCGATCTCTTAATTTCTTTGAGTAATTTGAGGCTTTGGGCTTAGTTTCTCTTTAAAGGTCTTATAGAATTCAGATGAGAATCCATCTGTTCCTTGGCTTTTCTTGATTGAAAGACTTTTTTTTACTGGTCCAATCTATTTACTTGTTATTGGTCTGTTTAGGTTTTCTATATCTTCTTGGTTCAATTTAGGTATATTGTATGTGTCTAGACATTTGTCAATCTCTGTGGTGATCTCTCCTTTTTTCCCTCTTATTTTATTTTATATTTTATTTTTTGTGTTATGGGGGATGGAACCCAGAGGCATTCTACCTCTGAGCTATACCCAGCACTATTTCTTATTCTTTTTTTTGAAATAGGGTTTGAGTTAAAAAGGACTTCACTAAGTAGCTGAGGCTGCCCATAAACCATGATCTTCCTGTCTCAGCCTCTCAAATGCTGGAGAGTGGACATTTGTAATCCCTCTTATTTTATTAATCTAGGTCATTTCTCATTTTGTAGTGGTGCTTTGTTTTGTTAATCCTTTATATTGTTTTATTTGCTATTTCATTAATTATAATTTAAAATATTTCCTAATCCTTTATAATAAGTATTCACAATTTTATAGTTAAGTAACAATGAAGGTAGCTAGATGAGGTGGTGGATTCCTGTAATACCAATACTTGGAATGCTGAGACAGGAGCATTGTAGGTTAGAGGCCAGTACAGAAGGCTAACTTAGTAAGACCTTCTTTCAAATAAAAAATTTAAAATGACATCAGAAATAGAATGCCACTTTGTTTAATCCCCAGTAAAACACACACACACACACACACACACACACACACACACACACACTAAAATTAAGAATTTATTAATTATTATTAATGTGTGTGTGTGTACGTGTGTTTTACTGGTAATTGAACTCCAGGGGTATTCTACTTCTGAGCACCACCTCAGCCTAATTTATCTTTTATTTTGAAATAGGGTCTCACTATGTTGTAGAGGGTCTCACTAAGTCGCTGAGGCTGGCCCTGAACCTGCAGTCCTTCTGTCTCAGTCTCCCAAGGACTGGGATTGACAGGTGTGCACCACCACACTGAGCTTGAATCAAAAACTTATTACGGTGTTATTTAGGAGATAATTCCTTTTTGATATTGTTTTTTCATAAGGCATTTATATAGTCAAGATTGTATTTAAATCATGATCCAAACCTGCTTTGTTTAACATTTTGTTGCCTGGACATTTCACCCCTAAGAAGAGGGCAGGCCACCCCAGTGCCTCATCAGGACATGTTCTTCCGTGTCTTCACCTGTGAGTCTCTTCCACCATGCTTGCTCATCTCCCAAGATGGCTCAAGGAAAAGTGTTTTGGCTATGAGTCCTGCTGTGTGTAGAAGAGCTTATAGCTATGCCCATGAGCATCTGTATCAGAATTACTTGTGGTCCTTAAAAGTTGTGTTTTGGGACTCTGTGTAAAGCCCACTGAATCCAGAGTCCTGGGTCTTAACTCTGAGGTCTCTGTATAATCCACATCATAGATAATCCACATGTACCTTAAGCTTCAAAAACTGCTTTCCAAACCTAGATATTGTTCAGTTTTGTGATTTGAAAACTTCTTTCTTGAGCTACTCATTTTCTTTTCTTTATCTGTTTCAAGTTTTGAGGACCGACCCTTGTTTCTTAGTATAGTTTAAAACTTTGATGATGTATTTCATTGCAGTTTTCTCTCATTTGCAATAAAATACAGAGCTCTTAAAAATGTGCTTAAACTAAAACATTAAAATTAAATCCAACTTGAAGTCACCCTGAGTCATTATGGGTGAATTTCCACAGTGTCATGACTTCCGGGAAGATGGTGACCAAGGGAAGCAGCACATAGCAGCCCTGCTGACACTTGATCTCCATTGCTTTGGAAATAGCATTCTACAAAGCCAGAAAATACTACCAGTAGAGGAATAACACGGCAGGTACAAGGGTGGAGGAAAATAAAGGTTAGAAAACCAATCAGAGAGCAGAAAAGAAACCCGCCCACCTTGCCTTGTGGTGGTGGGCACCTCATACACTAGACTCTGGAGACAAACAGGAAAACAGCCAAGGACCTGAAGTGAGCAGATGCAGATCATCTGAGTCGTGGGCCATCAGTTCTTCCCATGCAAACACCAGACAGAAGGATTGCACAGGTTAAAGGCCAGCCTCAACTACTTAGTGAGGCTCTCAGAAACTTAGTAAGACCCTGTTTCCAAATAAAGTAAAAAAAATAGGACTGAGTGTAACCAAATGTAGAAAAGCCCCTGGGTTCCACAAACCCCCTCCCCAAAAAAGTGGGTCATTTGTTCCTTCTGTGCAAACATTGGCTACAACTTGCAGCAGTGGTAGCCAAGCTCACTACACCCTCCAGAGATCCAGACCTGCGCCCAAAAACACCAAAAGTGAAGCCTGAGTCCCCGCAGGAAAATGCCTAGTGTGGTGCACCTAGGACTTGCAAAACCATGATAAACACCCTGGGCCTGTGACTTTACAGTTCAACCCAGCAAAGGTGGGGAAGAGGTCTATAAGGTACAGCAGTGGTGGCAAAGTTTACCACACCTGCCAGAGATCCAGTCCAGTACATAACAACACCTTAAGTGAAGCCTCTGATCCTGCAGGAGAACACCCAGCGCAGCACCCCCAGAGACTCATGCTGCTGCGATAAACTCCCTTGGTCTGAGACTTTGCAGTTCAACCTGAAGGTGGGGGGAGGGTCAGCTGTTGAACATAGCAGATGCTCAAACAAACACAGACTTTGCATCAGTGTAAAGTGGGGGGGGGTATGCTTAAGACAAGACCCAACTAGTAGGATCTCCAGGATCACCACAGACCACCCAATCATGGTGAATGGGAAGAAGTCAGACTAGATCAGCCCTAGCTGTGGAAAACAGAGACACATTTAGCTTGGTCTCAGAGGCATCCACCATCTATGGAGGTAGGGAGAGACTGAGACACCACATTTGTAGAAAGCGTAAAGGGTGACCTGCACTTAACACTAGATCCAGCCCCATTGATACTTGCCATCTGCATAGACTGAGAAAGACTTAGAGAACCAGGCTTGCAGCAGGAAAGGTGTCAGTGGCACTGGTGTCTGCACAGAGTGAGACTGCAGAGGCCCAGTCTTCTGAGTATTTATCTATTTGTCATATTGCATTAATTTGTTGGTGTGGTTTTGGTTTTCTGTTCCTTTTGTGTGTGTGAGTGCATATGCCTGTTTTTTTACCCTCTCCCGAAACCCTCTCTCAAG
Organism: Muscardinus avellanarius; assembly: GCF_963383645.1. Taxonomy (NCBI): domain Eukaryota; kingdom Metazoa; phylum Chordata; class Mammalia; order Rodentia; family Gliridae; genus Muscardinus; species Muscardinus avellanarius. The sequence goes on from NC_137789.1 coordinate 80,762,332, forward strand.
GTCACCACTTTTCTTTTTTCCTCTTTACTAAATCCACTTTATATCACTTTACTAAAAACTCTTCATTTGTTTTTAGAATACCACTACATATTCACTATCTTTAATTTCTACTCTCTACTACCTTACCAAACCCATACTCTCATTCTATTTAATCCTATCTGTGGCTCTACCCTATTCTAGCATTTACAAGTTCATTTCCCTCCTTACTCAACCTTCAATATTAAGTACAACAGAGCTGGCCCTTGGATACACCAGCTGGCACCTAGAGACTGAGATAAATCTATTAAAAGCAATAGATACAAACTTCTGAAATCATGAGATTAAGGAATGGGCAAGAAAACAATGAACTCCCACAACATCACAATAACAAAACCTGACAACAAAGAATTGCAAGGATCTCCAGAAGGTCAAATTAGGAATGTAACTGTAGAGATAATACAGGACTTCCAAAAATAATTTAGAGAGAGTCTGAATAAAATAAATGATCCAATCATTGAAGTTAAGGCATTAATTCAAACTATAAATAATCAATTAGAGCACATGGAGAATAGAATCTTGCTCCTAGAAGATGATCACTCCAGAAATGAACACATAGTATTTAACTTAGAAAAAACTATTTGACAGCATGAATTGGACATTGAAGAAATATGGGCCCATTTTAAAAGAGCTAACCTAAGAATAATCACATAGAACAGGGAAAAGAAAGTAAAACCAAAGGGATCAACAATCTTACCATATGATCCAGCAATACCACTTCTGAGTATATACCCAAAAGAAAGGAAACCAAACTACCAAACTAATGCATGTGTATCTATGTTCATAACTGCACAATTCACCATTGCCAAACTATGGAACCAGCCAAGATGTCCATAACCAGATAAATGAATTATAAAACTATGGGATACGTACACAATGGAATTTTACTCAGCCATAAAGAAAACACAATTACTTCATTTACAGGGAAATGGATGGAAGTGGAGGGCATTATGCTATGTGAGATTAGTCAGTCACAAAAAATAAGAAATCAGATGCTTTCCTTAATATGAGAAAGCTAGGGAGAAAATAAGTCATAGGAGGAACTCTAGATGAAGAAGGAGATTCTACACATCAAAGTCAATCACTAAGCCAAGCATGAGAAGGAGAAAGGGAGAAGAAATGGGGTGGGAACTGGGTAAGGATGAGGAACTGGGTAAGGAAAAGGGTGATGTGCGCATGTATGTCTCCACCATCTTGTATCCCATTAAGATGTATGAATACAATGCACCAAAAATTTTTAAAAATGAAGTGTAGTGTATATAACCACAGAGCTAATTAGTGAGTCTAGATTTTTGCTTCTGGATTCCAAAGTTTTCTACTAAAATCTTCCATTTCTTTTTTTTTTTTTTTTTGAGATACTGCAGATTGAACCCAGGGGCATTCTACCTCTAGCTACACCCCTAGCCCTATTTTCTATTCTATATTTTGAAACAGGGTCTCACTGAGTTGCAAAGGGCCTCACTAAATAGCTGAGGCTGTCCGTAAACCGTGATCCTCCTGTCTCAGTCTCCCAAATACTGGGATTACAAGTGTGTGCCACCACACCCAGCTTAAAATCTTCCATTTCTGATGTTTACCCCTGGTGCTTTTCCAAAACTGCAATTCTACTCTTCCAAATGACCTCAATAGAATATAAGAGAGTTAAGAGATGGCAAGGATGGTAATGACAGCTACACTTTCAACGGCATCTTACTGCTAATACATGGTACCTCCTTTAACTTTTACAATAACCCTCTGAGGTCACTGGTATCATGTCAATTTTATAGTTGGAGAAAGGAAGGGCCATAGAGGTTCAGACCACCCAGTTAATAAGTTGCAGAAAATTGATGTAAATACAGTTCTGACTCTAAAGACTGACTCAAGCCACCAACTCATATTTCCCCCATCCACAAAGTCTAAGGTTCTTGAGTATCTCTTATTTATTCTATAGAATTAGGCACACATGAAACAAGCTTAGAGGAAGAGAAGTCTTTTTTATGTGCATGTGGCATTCATGTATGTAAACATGTGTAATGGCCCATTATGGAACTGAGTATGCTAACCTGCTTCATGGATGAAGCCAATCCTATCTGTCACTTCTGAAAGCTCTCACTTAAATAAATGTCGTAGAACAGGTTATATCCCCAGTATGTAAGTGTCAAATGATGGGCTTCCTCCCACTGATGCACAGAAAAGTCACTTTTTAGGGGGAAGGGTGGCACTAGAGATTCCATTCCGGAGTACTCTACCTTTGCACTCTACCCCAGTGCTTTATTTTTTTGTTTGTTTGTTTTTTTAAACAGAATCTTGCCAGGTTTCTGAGTCTCTCTAATACTGCTAAGGTTCTCCTTAAACCTAGGATCCTCCTGTCTCAGCCTCCCCAGTACTGAAATTGCAGGCATGCTACCATGCCCAGCTGGTGGAGACTCACCTTTTACACCCTCCTCTTTAACCACATGCAGGCCATGGAGGAGATGAGAGGAAGAAAATAAAGAGGATACATACTTGACACTTTCTCGAACAGGCCTTAGGGTGCTCTGGAATCAAAGTCAGCTCATGTCAGGGCACATAAAAAAGCCCCAACATCTGCATCACTTTTAAAATGTGAACCAGTGGCAGGGAGAGGACTTATGACAATTCCTTCCTCAGAACAATGAACCTGTGAGAGCAAAGTGGGAGGAATAATTGACAATAACATGATGCCTGTCAACTTTTGAAAAATTGGAATCAGGAAATTCAGAAGACAAGTTCAAAGAAGACAAATTAGGTATATCAGGGTTGACACATCTCTGAATACCTAATAATGAAAAAAAGATTTCCATTTAACTTTAAAATCATAAAACATTTCCATAAAGCATAAAGACATCTTTAAAAAAAAAACTTTGCTAATACGAAGATGTCATGCAACAGACACGTGAAGCTGATTCTCTAAAAAAGGAAACAGCTCATTCTCAAGTCTGTTTTTTTTCTAAAGCTTTACTCCAAACATCTGAGTTAGAAGCAGAGCAAGGATGCTTAACACATGCCAGCTCTGAGCATCATTGCTGTTTTGTTGCAAGTCTCAGGAAGTGACGGCCATACTCTGACTTCATGGCTTCACTGCAGCAAAATTGTGTCTAGGTTTTCCAATTTGCATATCTTCCTCATGGGACTGAAGTGCAATTTGCCAGGGTAATAGGCTGAGTGGCCACATGACTTCTTAAACTTGATTTAACATAGACTAATGCCAATGCCAGCAGTCACTTAGATCACAGGAGACTAGCTCAGGATTAACCCCAAAACCTACACACACACCATAAGGTCCCACTCTTGGATGGTGAATGTTCACATCCAACCCAGGGGCATAGTTTGGAGTGTTTGGCCATGGAGTTCAGGAGTCCTTGGCATCAATCTTCCCTAACTCTTGCTATTTCTATAACTTTGAGCAAGTTTCCTGACATCTCCAAACTTCAGCTTGGTGTTTTTCATGAAAACAATGAGATAAAATATATAATATGGCCCTGGCACCTCAGAAGCCCTAAGTGATGTTAGGTGAATGCTAGGGAAACTTTTTTTCTGTCTTAGATAGATGGTATGAGAAGAAGTTCTTCTTATTCAAGTTCAGCCCTCACTCATTCTTCTTGTTTTGCTGGGAAAAGAAATAGCTAAAATATTTCTGTAAGCATGTGAATGCTTGATAATTAAAGGAGTAGTTATCATAGAAGCTTCAGAAAAAATATCAAGCATTCAAATGTTGGCAGTTAAAAACACATTTCATGTGAATCACAAATATTTCAAAGACTTGATCTCTAATTGTAAATTATCCAAAATTTACATATTTTCACATAGTCCCTTTGTTTCTCTCATGCTCAACACTGAGATCTCTTCCCTTGCAGGAGAGAAAACTTGAGAAAAAGAAAAAAAGATCACCCGATCAACTTTATTCTTTGTAAGTAGGTTTTTAAATTACAATACAGCTACTTGGAACTTTGTATTAATGATTTTTGAGAATATTATAAAACAAAAGAAAGCAATTGGTAAGGTCAGAGATAAAAATGTATTAATATGGTTTTAAAATTGACTATTTGCATATGACAGTATTAAACACCTATGGCATCCCTTCTAAAAAAAATAAATCAATAGAAAATTATAACTAACAACAAGCTAATTAAGTTTTAATTAATACTTCAAAGCTAGTTTTCCAACATACAACAAAGAAATAATTTTTAAAAATAGAGGGAGGAGATTCAAAATGGAGATTCCGGGACACAGAACATCTCAGTAGCTGAAACAAAGTTCAACTACAGAGATGGCAGCATCTTTTTTATTTATTTTTTATTTTTTTATTGGTGCACTGTATTCATACATCATAGTGGGATACAAACTTTTGTAGACATACATGCACACATAGCCCAGTCAGCCCCCACCCGATCCCCACCCCATTCTCTCCCCATCCCTCCTTCCCATGCTTGGCTTAGTGGTTGACATCTAGTATTATAGCACTTTATCCAAAATTAAAAATGATAATTTCACATAACAGTTTCATTTGTCTGAAACCAAGCTTTTGATGACTTAAAGATAACATTTCAATATTTATTTTTGCTTTCTTTCTTACCAGAGAATATTTTTTTTCTATTTTTTAGGTGAAACTATCATATATTTATATATTTATTTTTCAGAAAAAAAATCTATCCTAATATGGAATATGGACTCTAGATACCCAAAATGATCTTGAAAAAGAACAAAGCTAAAAGATATATATTTTCTGATTTCAAACCATATAAAGCTACAATAATTGAAACAGTGTAGTACTGTTCTAAAGGCAGATATATAAACCAGTGGAGTTAAAAACAAGCCTTGAGCTAAATTCTTCCCTATATTGTCAAGTTATTTTTGACAAGGTTTCCACGAACATTTGGTGGTGGAAATAATAATCTTTTAACTAAATATTGTTGAAAAATAATAATTACATGGAAAAGAATAAAATTGGACCCTTACCTAATCCCATATACAAATATTAACTCAAAATAGATAAAAGACCTAAATATAAATCTTAAGACTATAAACTTTTAGAAGAAAACCTGGGTCATAAAACCTCACAACATTGAAATTGGCAGTGATTTCTTGGATATGATTTCTATGGCACAGGCAACAGAAGAGTATAGAAACTCCCTAAAAAATAAAAAAAATTGTATATCCAAAGACAATGTAAACAAAGTTAAAAGTTACTAATAGAATGGGATAAAATATTTCCAAATGCTATATCTGAAGGTATATTAATATTCCAACTAGACATCCTAAAAATTAACAACAATAAAGGCAAACAATACAATTTAGAGGTAGGTAAAAGACTAACATAAATAATGAATCTCCACAGATAACCAATCTTAGTTGTCTGTTGGATGGAAAGTCTTATTTCTCTGGTTCTGGTATGTGTTACCTATTTCTTCTTTGTGGTTAATTTCTTTGAGTATTTTCTCTAGCGCTGGTTTTGAAGACATAAATTCCTTCAGTTTCTGTTTGTCATGGAAGCTTCTTATTTCTCCATCTAATTTGATAGAAAGTTTTGCTGGGTAGGAAATTTTTGGCTGGAAGTTGTTTTCTTTCAGAGTTTGGAATATGTTACTCCAAGCCCTTCTGGCTCTCATGACTTGGTTTGGGAAGTCTGGAGTGATTCTAATTGGTTTGCCTCTGAATATCACTTGGCCCTTTGTTTTTGTTGCCTTTAAGATTCTCTGCTTGGCTTCCACATTGGTCATTTTGACAATTATGTGGCGTGGGGATCCTCTTCTCCGATCCTGTCTAAAGGGAGTTCTATAAGTTTCCTGGACCTGTGTATTAACCTCTTGCTCTATGTTTGGAAAATTTTCTGCTATTACCTCTTGAAGAGATTGTTGATCCCTTTGGTTTCACTTTCTTTTCCCTCCTCTATTCCAATTATTCTTAGGTTAGCTCTCTTAAAATGGGCCCATATTTCTTCAATATCAGATTCCTGCTGTCGGATATTTTTTCCTAGATTAGAAACTATGCATTCATTTTTTGAATGATCATCTTCTAAGAGCGAGATTCTATCCTCCATGTGGTCTAATTGGTTGTTTGTACTTTGAATTGAGGCCTTTACTTCATTAATTGCATCCTTTATCTCTTTTTGGCTCTCTCTGAACTCTTTTCGAAGCACCTCTATTATTTCTACAGTTATTTTCTTGATTTGATCTTCTAGAAATCTCTGATTTTCTGTTTTATCGGGTTCTGATGTTGTGGGGTTGTGGGCATTCATTGCTCCAGTGTTATTCCTCTTTCCCATAATTTCGGAAGTTTGTGCCTTCTCTGTGTTCTTCCCTTGGGTCACTATGACTTCACTTAAGGTGTTCTGGATCGCAAGTCTGTAGTATCTCTGACCCCACTACTCCTTTACTGGGTTGTATCACAGAGTCTCCGACCCAGGGATTCGATAGAGTCTGCTTTAGACCCTGGGGGGTGCCAGGTTGAATGTTCTCCTATGGTGTGATATCTCTGCCACCGCCACTCCCCCACTGGGTCAAGTCCCAGGGAGTACAGTACTGGGATTTCTCCTCTGTGGCCCGCAATTTGACTCACTGTTCTTGAGTACGCAGATGTAGCTTTACTGGACTCGGTGAATTTGCTGCTGCTGCCGCCGGCAGCAATATGGCGCCGCTGCTATGCCATCGGCCATGAGGCTGGCATATTTTTTCTTGGTTTTGAGTTCCACTCTGAGTCCCTGCAGCGTGTGCTGAGCTCAGCCACTGGGAGCTTTAGATGCTCCCTGCACCGAAAGATCCCGCCTGGCTGTTCCGCAGCAGCTCACCTCGGCTTGCTGTAGCCATCCGGTAAATTCACCACTGCCGGTGGCAGTATGGTGCTGCTGCCGCATCCTCTGGCGTGAGGCCAGTGTATCTCCTCTGTGGCTCTGAGCTCTGTTCTCAGTCTGCTTTCTCTCTGGAGCCTGGTGATTTTTTTGTTTCTCTGGTGATGGTGTTTTCTGGCTATGAAAGGCGCTGATTTTGTGATAATGGAGATTGGTTGTTAGCGGGGCTCTTAAGCCCCGCTTTTCTCCGTCGCCATCTTCCCAGAAGTCAGATGGCAGCATCTTGACAAACAAAATAAATAAATTTCACAAACAAAAACAGAACCAGGAACCACAGTGGAAAGAATCCAGTACTCTGAACTGCAAGATCCACTGCAAACAGCCTGAGCGCGTGACAGCCCTGCTGAGGATCCAGCCCAGCTGCTGGTGCCATTGTAGCCACTGGCCCAAATTGTGAGTCCCATCTCTGGCTGACAGTCCCAAGAAATCCAGAAAAATAATCCAAGAGCTTGAAAGAAGCCACAGAACTACATCTTAAGTGGCGACCAGCATCACGCTTCAGGGACACAGAAAATAATCCAAAAGCCCCTGTGCTTACCAGAAGCAGTACCCACAGCATCACAGAGCCCTCCACAGACATGGAGCAGAAGAGCCAGATAACCACTAGCATTACTCAGTACTCGGCATAAGACTGCCCAGAGAAGCCATGAGACCTGGCAGGCTAGTCCAGTTAGAATCTCCAGAGACACAGGAAAGGTGGTGCTCAAGGCATGAAAACTGCACAATGTCACAGGGTGTCTCTCCAAGACTACACTGGATGCCCTCCGCCTGCGCGGTTAGGGAAGTGCAATAAACTCACAGCCAAAGACATTCATAGGTTGAAAGGGAAAGGATAGAAAAAGATATGCCATGCTAACAGAGACCAAAAACAGGCAGGGATAGCAACACTGATATCCAACAAAACAGACTTTAAGCTAAAATACATGAGAAGACAAAGCAGGGCACTTCCTGTTATTAAAAGGAATAATCCACCAAGAAAATATAAGGATAGTAAAAATTTATGCACAAACATGGGTGCACCCACATTTGTAAAACAAACCCTCCAGGACACCAGATCTCAAATAGACCCAAATACAATAATATTGGGAGACTTCAACACACCGCTCACACCACTAGATCAATTTTCAAGGCAAGAGTCAAGACTCCAGAACGAAAGGAAACAAAACCAAATGGACCTAATAGCCATATATAGAATATTTCAACCAGAAACAGCAGAATACACATTATTCTCAGCAGCCCATGGAATCTTTTTTAAAATAGATCATATCATGGGCCACAAAGCAAGCACCAGCAAATTCAAAAGCTATAATATATTTTCCTGCATCTTTTCAGACCACAACAACAGAATGACCAAAAGAAACTATTTAAATACATGGAGATTGAATAATACACTAATGAATGATGAGTGGGTAACATCAGAAGTAAGGGAAGAAATAAATTTCTGGAATTAAATGAAAATAGAGAAACAACTTACCAAAATCTATGGAACACTTTGAAGGTGGTGTTAACCCCAATCAAAGTAGCAAGCATAAAAAAAATCAAATAACAACAAATGCTGGAGATGTGGGGAAAGAAGAACTCTTTTACACTGTTAGTGGTAGTACAAACTAGTTCAGCCACTATGGACATCAGTGTGGAGATTCCTTTAGAAAACTGGGAATGGATCCACCGTATGATCCAGCTATACCACTCCTGGGTATTTTTCCAAAAGGGTTGAAATCAAAGAACTATAGTAACATATGCATATCCATGTTCATAGCAGCACAATTCGTAATAGCCAAAATATGGAACCAACCTAAGTGTCCATCAACAGATGAATGGATTGCAAAATTATAAAAAATACACACAATGGAATTATACTCAGCTATAAGAACAAAATCAAATCATTCTCAAGAAGATGGAAAGACCTGGAGAACATTATATTTAAGTGAGATCAGCCAAGCACAGAAAGAGAGGGACATATGTTTTCTCTAATATGCCCAAACTAGGGACTACTAGGAATACCAAAGAAACTCCAGATAATGAAGGGGAAACCTCAGCACAGCTAAAATGGAAGGATAGGAGAGGAAGAAGGCTGAGGTTGATTAATAAAGGAGCTGCATCCAAATATGTGTAAAAGTATGAATGTAGCATGGTTAACCTGAACACTCATTGTTGGGAGGGGGGAGGAAAGGTGAAAGGGGGGAAGGACACCAAGCACAGTCTGAATGTATGCCATATGCATTATGCTCCACATAAAAATAATTTTAAAAATAATAGAGATTATATTTACATTTAGAAAAGATAGTATTGGGAATAATTGTAAAAAGATTAATATATTAAAATCTATGTGATAAAAATCATAAAACACTTTTTTAAAAGTATAAAGCTTAATAAAAAAACTGAAGCACATGGAGTGTACTTTGTTGGAAAAACTCAATTCTTTAATATTGTCAGTTCTCCCTAAGTTGACTTATAAGCTTTATATCATGCCAGTAATGTATTAATAGCCTTTTTTTCTGGCAGTATAAAAGGTGGCTTGAAATTCATTTAGAAGAGTATACAAGCAAGAGGAAATCTTAAAAGTCTTGTCAAAAAAGCATAGTGGCTTAATTCCAGTACTTGAAAGGCTGATACAGGAGAATCACAGGTTCAAGGACGGCCTCAGCAAGAAGTGAGATTCTCATCATCCTAGTGAGTCCCTGATTCAGAATAAAAATAAAATAGGTTTGGGGTATAGCTCAGAAGTAGATAGCTCCTGAGTTTAATTCCCAGTGCCATAAACAAACAAACACAAAGCATAGTTGGTCAAGTGGATGCAGAAATTCTTCAACTATACATGAAATTACATTATAAATAACAATGTGATTATATAAGTGATAAAACTACATAATTTAAAGTAGCATAGTTTTGATTCATGAATACATGGAAAAACTAATGGAACAAAATAGAAAAGCCAGAAATAAGTCAAGTTGCATGTGGAAAATTTTTGTATAAGGACAAAATTTAGGGTCAATGAAAAAAAATTAATTAATTTCTCTTTTTTTAATTTTTGGAGTTTTTCAGGGTTAAACCAGAACCTCATACAGGCTCAGTATGTGCTTTATCACTGAGCTAAAACCTCAGACCCAAGAATGAGATTTTTACCAACTAAGTAGAGATATGAAAGATGATGAAATAGGATCTACTTCTTGAGTACTATTCAAAATCAATTAACAATTTCAATATAAGAAATAAAACCACAAGACTATGAGAAGAAAACCGGAGTAAATTCTTTATTACCTGAAAATATGTACTCATTTCTAATCCCAATTCTAAACACCAAGCAACCAGGAAATGCTGATCAATTCAATTGTGTTGAAGTTGAGATGTGTTTGCAGTAGTAACAGACAAAATGACAAACTAAGGAAGTATATTTTCCACACATATCATGAACACTGACAAGAGCTAATATCCTCCATGTGCAAAGAGCTTCTCAAAGTAGAGGGGAGAAAGCCCAATAACCTGATAGAAAAACAGGCAAGAGGTAACAATGAAAAAGAATATCTGGGAAAAAGAAATACAAATGGTCCTCAGTATTAAAACAAGGTGCTCAACCTTGCCCATAGAAAATAAATATATTAATTATAATGTACTCTACTACACTGGCAAAAATCCAAATATTTAGCAATATATCACCACTACTTTTTTCCTCTAGTACTCAACCAGTAATCATAACATGTGTAAGAAAAAATAACATATGAAAATTTATAAAAATATTTTCAAATAATTTTATACCACATGACATTGTCCATTATTTCTTAGCCAAAATAATATTAAACCCAAGGAAATAAAAACTATTCTTACTAGATACAATGCTATTCTCTCCTCTAAAACTAAGCTCTTTTGTATTTTCAACTTAATAGGTAATAAATTTCAACCATGACTTTTGCCTTTTATTAAGTCAACCAATATTGATTGCCTATTATGTGCCAGATACCACCTACTGTTCTTTTCCATTTTTGAAGAAGCATTATTGTTGTCAAATTGCCCTAGAAATGCATAAAAAGAGGCAAGTGGGGAGAGTTACAACAGGCAAATGGAATCCATACACACAGAAACCACCCAATGATGAGGCTGAACGTCTACATCCTACACAGAGGAAGTTCAGGAGCTATCTCTGAAAATGGTTTGAAGGCTAGAAAAGTTCCCTATCAAAATTCTTCAGTTTCCAACAAGGTTAGAAAGCCATGAGAAAGAATGTTAAGCCCTTGGAAAAGTGGGAGGAAGGGAGGAAGGAGGTAGGCTGGTTGAATCCAAATGTAGGGGAAAAGGACTAGAGATTGGAAGAGTCACACAGCTATAGCACTTCATCTTGGCTGCCTATCAGAATCACCTGGGGAACATGGACAATCCCAATAGACTATTTGACACCAAGTAAACCAGACTTTCTGAGAGTGGGGCCCTGGTTCCCTGGGTTCCTTTACATATGCTGCCAAGCTTGGGAGACCCTTGCTTTCTGGATGGCAAGGTGCTGCTGCAGGTTGGGCCTTGCTAACCAAGAACTGGCTTCTCTCCCAGCAACCACACCCAGGGCTCATCGTAATCTCACTGCCAGTCCCAGCCCGGCTGAGGAACACAATGGTTTCTCTGGGGGATTTCCTGAATGGAGCACACTTTCTTGCTCCTCCAAAACCAGCTGATGTGTGGAATACTGTTGGTAAATACGATAGTGTCTGGATGTTGATATTTTTCCTTGAAACTTTCTTGCCCATCAAGAAAAATTGAAAGTATCTATTTTGAAGCCCCCTCTCACCTTACCTCCAGTACCATTCCCTTCCCTAGAATTTGATTCATTCATGAGACTTCTTTAAAACAATGCAATACTTGCAACTTGTGTAAATAGCCCCGTCTTTCAGAGTTATATTATTTCCACATTTGATATTTCTATAGGATGTATATAGTTCAGAGGATTTTGTTTTTAGAAAAGTAAACATGTCTATTTATTGCTTGAATAAACTCAAAGAAAAATAAATACATTTTCAACCAAAATAAACATCTTCAGTGGCTGCTCCCTTCCCTTGGCCTCCTCACAGCTGAGATTATACTGTAATTTCTTGCTTATTTTGTATCTACATGTAGATCTTCACTCCAGTGTATGATGGAGATAATCACTGTCCTTAGATCTTTGTCAAGGTTGTAGCATCTCTATACCCCCAAAAAAGTGACTTTCTGTTTAGATAGAATTATTTTTTACCTTAGGGCCAGCCTACCTTTCAAGGAAAAGGCCACATCAAACAGCACAGTAACATTTTAGTTTTGTATTTTTAATTATTCAAGTTGTTAAGGACATTGGGAACTATGGTGGCTCCCCATTTCTCAGAAGGCTGAATGTCAATCTATGAACTCCTCCCTTCTGCCACCAAGGGCACAGGATATCATAAAGCAAATGCTCTGAAATGGGCCAAAGTGAAAAGAAAAAAAAATCAGAAGGAAATGTTCTGTACATAAACATTCTATCTCAACTGGACAAATGTAGAATGTAGGGGAAGTTTACTGAAGTATGCACTTCTATAATTGGAGCTGGTATTTTTTAGTCAAAAACTTTGCAGGATTTGGCTCTTTTTGGACATTTAAAACCAAAGTAGCCAAATCTATTATTAGAAGATCAGGTTTGGGACCTTTCAAATTATTATTCACAGTTATTAAAACAGTTCCAGGAAAAGCCCTTGGGATAAAATGGTGCCCAGGATTCACCACTGTGAGAATGAACCGACAGGCATGTTGGCTCTGGTGACAATGGCCACCAGCAACAGGACAGGAACCCCACAGGGCATCCATGGGCTCTTCCAGAACTCATGCTCATGGCCCAGACTCTGGGCAAGAATGAGAAAGGAAGAGTGGGGCTTTTATGTGAATTGAAGGAAAACTTGATAATAAAGCTCCCTCAAAGAAGGAATGGCCTGAAGCTTCCCAGCTAATTTTGTTTGCATCTTTAGAATTTCTTCTGCTTTCAAGTTTGAAGTCTTTCAGCTGTGGCATGCCCTCCAGGTGTGAGGTGTACTTAAACTCACCCTACTTGTGAAGTGAAAGGACAACTTTGTTGGATGGCATCACTCTCAGCAGCCAAGAATAAAGGCTTTATTTTCTCCCTTGATCATTACCCAAGTTTGCTTTTGATAGATCCCACTCACCAGGGTCTGCCATCTTGGCCTTTTATAAGAGATGTTTATTTCCTTCTAAACATCATCAAATGCCTTAGCCCCAAGGCAGCAGTGAAAAAGAAATCTGTGACTGGAAACTAGCACATTGCTGACTTGGATGGATGTGTGCAGCCTAAATTAGAGAAGGTCTGTATGGAAAACAGCATTGCTTTTCCACTGGGGTAAAAAAAAAAAAAAAAACCAGACAGTCCTGTGGTGAGATAAGCCCAAACAAATCCTTCTTTCAAAACACATTTTTTACGTGCATTGTAAGAGCTATTCATATCATATATTAAACATTTTTGTGATTTCCTCATAGGGCTCATTCTCAGCTATCAAAATTTATTCCCAGGGCTTTCAGGCAGCAAGAGGCAAAAAGGCGTTACATTAAAAATGTTGTCACCTCAGGGGAAAATGCAGCAGAGTTCACAAAGCTATGCAGTACCATACACCACATCATTTCTCAGTTCCCTATTATTTCCTCTAATGAAAGGCAATATTGAGTTTTCTTCCTCCTTAGCCACCCTGAACAGCATATGTTCCTTTGTAATCCATAATCACACTCCTTTTCTAATTCCTTGAAGTCACCTTGTCTATAAGAAGCTAGGTTAATTTTCAGGGCTTTTCTTTCAATTTATTTGACACTTGTTTAGAAGTATCTATGATTTTCATTTTCTGCCCTTATTTCGTTATTATTCTAGGTTCAGTTGGATAAGACCTTAGGGTGCTTCTATGAAAAAGTTGTGTGGTACTATCTGGATAAAGAGAGAATGCAGATATGCCATTGAACAATTCTATATTGTCTAGAGTTGGCTAGGGAAGAGAAAGGCACTAACTAGATGGTAGCTCTATCACATCCAGGAATTTAAAAGCTTAATATGGAAAAAATTCCAAATGACCGTGGCATATTTCTACTTTTCTCTCTAGTTTGATTTTTAGTTATCTTCACACAAGCCTATTAGATGTTGCATCAATTTCTCTGCATAATGCATCAGTAACTTTCCTTATATAAGTATTTTCTAATTAAAAATGCTAGTGCTGTATCCTTTCACTAAGTTACACAGTGCAATGAAAAATTGGTACCAACTATAGATTTGTTCTCTAGAAACATGATGGTCAGGCTATTATAGCAAAAACAAAGGTGAAATCAAGTTTATGCTTTGTAGACTGCTGCTTGTCAAGATATGTTTCAGCCCCTCAGAAAAACACATATAACTGAAATAACAATACCTCTGTTCATCTGAAAGATAGAATGGATATCAAGGTTCGTTTTTATTGAGTTATCCCAAAACACAGGAAATAAAATGATTTTAGTGTCACACAAAATATACTTCTTGACTTATATATTAATTTTCAGGTTAGACTGTTTATAATAATACTTACTTCATTATAAGCATTTTAAAGATATTCAACTAGTATTTATTGAGTTATGCTAAATGGAGTAAATTGCAATTCCAAGAAAACATGTTTCAATAGGAGCAGTAAGATTTTTTAAAATACTACATTGCCTTCTAAAGAATAACAGCCAGTCTTCTCAGTTCTTCCTTAAATATTATAATTTTAAGTCAACAACAGAGAATCAATTCCTAGAAATAAATTAATAAAAGACTTTTGAAAACTCAATGGTCTGGGAAATATGGACCACTCAATCCAGTGGCTACCTGTATGGCAGCTTGACAGGTAATCATAAGAGACCTCCAAGAAGAAGAGAACAAATGCTCCTTCCCACCTGCTCTGCTCAAACTTGAACAATCTGTTGTTTATACTTAGAAATGAAGTGCAAAATCATCTCATGCAAAAACAAGCCGTAGGCACCATCCCTGTCAAAAGGTGAACACCCACTTTCTCTCCATCAAGGCCTCACACTCTCACCTGCCCTTTGGGGGATAGAGGGGAAAACTCCTCTCACATTCATCAAAGATAAGCCCCACGCCCCTCCTCCCCTTCTCCTTCCATTAGACGTACAAGGGCAGCTCTTAACAGAGTTGATATGATTTGTTGATCCAACTTTCTACCATTTATATTTCTATACCTCTAAGTAGGCATTGATGACACATTAGTTTTATATTTTGGCCAACAATTTTGATGTCTTCCTTTGCAATAGTCATATTCACTTGCTTCAACTTTGTGGACTCCCCTTTCCCAATGTTGAATGAGGAGGGAGGGCTAAAAATTTACTAAGATACTTTGATGTCAGGCCTTCTACTTCCCCAGGACTCAGAAAACAGCAATTTTCAAAAACTACCTAAACTTTAGTTCAATATAACAAATAACCAAGTCTCTCTTGTGTATGTTATATAATACTAAGCACCCAGAAGAGAAAATCAGTGAGTTGACAGAGCATAGAGGTCTCATGGAATCCCCACTCTCTGCTATATGGTTATTATTAACTATGATAATTACTATATGGGACTGTGAATGAGCCATGAAAATATAAGATACTAAGATCCTCAATGAAGAAAGATAAAATATAAAATAATGAAAGCTAAATAAAACCATGTACCATTATACAAATTCTTGATACCATAATAATTCTTGTTCGCTGAAGTCTACAGAACATGATGACCCTACTGATCAAAGGGGCATTCCAAAAAAATGTTTATCAATGAAAAAAATCAGAACTCCTTAAGAAAATAGTTAATCCCCAGTTTAGGACAGCATATGTCAACGAATCTCAGAAAACAGGAAGCTACAGGTGGCTGCATCAAAAACAAATCAACTTGGAGGAACTCCCTATAGCCATTGACAGGCTGACCAGCAAAACAGTAATCCTCAGATTAAAAATATAATGTAAGGTATATAAATTATTAAAGTTTCAAACTAATAATACTTCATTTGACACTATTACTAGTGCTTTCATTTATTTTCCCCATAATTGAAAATAAAAGCATTGGTCTACCTTTCTTGTATGCTCTGAATTTTAGATCAGGTAAATAATGGATGAGTGAAAGATCTTTACATAGAGTTTCACTAATAAGTGCAGAAAAATGACAGAATTTGAAATCACAACTTTGCAGTCCTTGAGAAATTATTTACCTGGACAATCATAGCTAAAACCCTTTGGTGAGAAGGTGATGGAGAATTTTGATTCATGGCTCAGTCTCACAATACCTAGCTCTGATCACTGTTCATATCACCAGAAGTGGGATAACCAGCATTAGTACTGCCTGATATGGTAAAATTTGGAAGTATACACACCACCTCTGACAGATTCTTGACAAAAAATGAAATGGTATTAGACAGGCTTTCTAGGTACATTTTCCATTTTACTAAAAATATATTGAATAGGGAAACCTGTTAAACAACACCTCAAGAAAGCAATCATTCAATATGCAATATGAAAAATTCTACAGAAAAAGTACTTGATTTTTAACTCATAAATATTAGAATAAAGAAGTATAGATGACTGAAATATTAGAGAAAATATCTTTACAAAACATGGTCGACCAGATGTAATACAGATTTTTTTAAACTAGAGGTTGAATCCAGAAGCTTTCTACCTATGAGCTACAGCCCAGCCATTCTTTTTTTTAATACAGGGTCTTGCTAAGCTGCTGAGTATCTTTGCTAAGTTGCTGAGGCTGGCCTTAAACCTGCAATCTTTCTTTTTCTTTTTTTTTTTTTTTTCTTTTTTTGGTGGTACTGGGGTTCCTGGAAATCCTTCTACCTCCGGGCTACACTCCCAGACCTATTTTATATTTTGAAACAAGGTCTCGTACGCCAGCGCGGCTGGCTTCCAACCTGCGCGATCCTCCTGTCTCCGCCTCCCAAGCGCGGGGATTACTAGCTTGCGCCACCACGCCAGGCCATAAACCTGCAATCTTTCTTTCTTAGTCTCCCAAGCCCCAGGATTACAGCTATGCATTGCTGTGCCTGGCTGAAATTCCTTATTTTGATTCTAATATAAAAAGTACTGCCAAATGTAACTTGTTTGAGAAAAACTAAAGATAGTCTGAAGGTTGCAGGATATTAAGAAATTATTGTTAACATTAAGTACAGCAATGGCATTTCTTAACATCTAGAAATGCAAACAGAAGTATTTGTAGGAGAAATAATATAGTCTTGGAGTTGTTTTAAAATATTAAGTGAGCCGGGCATGGTGGTACACTCTTGTTATCCCAGTTCTTGGGAAGCTGAGACAGGAGAATCAGGGTTCACGGCCAGCCTCAGCTACTTAATGAGGTCTTCTGAAATTTAGTGAGACCCTGTTTCAAAATAAAAATAAAAAATAGGTCTAGGGATGTAGATTGGAGGTAGAATACCCCTGGATTCAATCCACTTTCCCAAAAAAATAAAATAAAATATTAAGTGATTAAAAAGGAACGTAGATTAGACCAATAAAAAGACAAAATACTGGTGCTGGTTGAAGTTGGCTTTCTGCATATGAGAGTTCATTTTATATTTTATTTTTATATATGATTGAAAGTTTCCACAATGAAAAATATAAATAAGTAGGTGTAGGTTATTGTGAGGTACTATAAAACATTTTAGTTGATACCACTGTAATACTCTAAAATAATTCAGAATCATAGGCAAGATGCACAGAAAAAAGAATTTGGGGCTTGGACACTGCATTCTCTGGGAAACATCTATAACCTGGAGCTAGTCCTTTTTCTTCTCAGCATCTCAGTATCCTCATCTGTATAATAAAGGGTTGAACTAAAAATTTCCTTCCAGCAGTACTGGCCTCAGAGGGTCCCCAGATCATAGCAGACAACAGATGGCATAGCTCTTAGGGGTCAATCTTCTCTATATATATGTACTTGGATTCCAGCTCTGCTGCTGCAGGTGCTCCAGACATTTAGGAGAGGAGATGCTTCTTGAAGATGCCCCATGCAGTATCTAGATCATTGTACAATTGCACATTATACAATGAGCATTCACCATTAAATGCCAGAAAATAATTAATTTTAAATGTTAATTCTAGAAATAGAAATGCCCATGGTAACGTGATTAGCCTATAGTATTGTACAGATAACAAAGCTTAGACTCTAAGTTAGCTTTCTGGTATTTTTCTTTTAAATGTTCTATAAAACATGCTATGAGCCAAGGTGATCGTAAAGAATTTCTAAGAGAGAAATCAAGGAATCCTGTTCAAGAAATTTACTCAAGAAAAATAAGAGCAGGAACGATGTAGGGTTCAGCGTGGGCATGAGAAGCCTCCGTGTATGCAGGACATGTAACCAAATATAATACAGATTATTTATTTTGATCTAATATAAAATAAAAACTTCTGGTAAATGTAACTTGTTTGAGAAAAACTAAATATAGATTGAAAATTGGATGATATTGAGAAATTATTCTCCCTTGCTCTTTTGAGCTACAGATTCTGACCTCCTGATTGTGCTTCTTGCTGGTCTTTTTGTTTCAGGCCACCTAGAGAATCCCAGTCACTCCATGAAACCAGGTAGATCTTAGTCTAGGCTATAGATTTTAACCCCAGATCCACTGGTATCTATTAGAGGTGTGGTAGGCAGCTAGAGGATCACAGCAGCTAACAGATCAGGAAACCCAGTGGCCTGAAGGGCACAAATCACTTAGTGAGCAGCAGTTATTTATAAATAAACCAGTTCAAGTATATGGAAAGCTTCCTTCTAGAACAGTTGTCACCTGGACATACTGATGACTGAATACTTGAATTTGAACTGAGTTTACAGAGAAAACATAGTACCCTATACATAGCATACAACCAGCATATAATGAGTGATTAAATTAATGCATGAATAAATGGCAAAACAAAATTGGAAGTCAACATTTCGACCTTGCTTAATCTCAACCTGTGTACTGGAGGGCAGGGATGGAAAGGCAGGGCGCTACCCAAACAAGCATCAGAGACTCGTTCGTGCATAAGTTGACTTTCAGTATCACACTTTAAACCATAAAACAGACTACTAAGAATTGTATTTGATTTGCTATAAATCTTAGGTAAGAGAATAAAATAGATTGGCTTAGTTTATCATATAAAATGTAGAGGAGAGTAGAAAATATTTCAACAAAATATAATTAAATAGAAGATTCTAGGTAAGAAAGTAGGGAGATTCTTAGCCTTATGACCAGACACCATCAGTCTGTTCAGCTGCTGATAATGAAAGCTAAAGATGCTTTCTATTCTTTTTTTATGGCAGTGGAACTAATTTTAGTGTTCTCATTATTTCTGACCTCACTAAAACCCAAAGGACTTCAGAGCAACTCTTCTGAGGACTTACTACCCCAGTTAGGGATTGAACCCAACTACTCCATGAGAGAGCTTGGTTTTCTAAACAACCTTTGGAATTAGCTGAGTCATTTTTCCTTTCCCTTCTATACCGCAGGGGCCCAGATTCCAGTGCTAGAAAAACTAAGCTTCCTCTCTACCAAGGAATTTGTGGGCACCAGCTGAGCATGGTGGTGCACCTATAATCCTCATACTTGAGAGGCTGAAACAGGAGGATCATAGGTTCGAGACCAACCTCAGCAACATAGCAAGGCCCTTAGCAACTTTCTGAGACACTGTTTCAAAATAAAAAATAAAATACAGCTGAGGTTTAGCTCAGAGGAAAAACACTCCTAGATTCAGTTCACAGTAAAAAAGGAAGGAAGGAATAAAGGACTTAATTCATGGGCACAGACAAAGAGAAAAATGACAAATTAACTCATGATTATTTCAGGTAGTATTCTCACTGCCATGATCTAAAACAAATTAGAGGAAGAAATATTTATTTGATCACAGTCTTTGGAGGTTTTAGCGATTCAGTTCATGTGAGGCCATGTCTGCAAAGCTCAGGGCATGGCAGCAGGAAGCAGAGAGGAAGAGAGCAAAGGTCTGTTCTCACATAATGGAGGCCGGAAGCAGAAGGAAAAACAAGCAGGGGATTCAACAATACGAGCACAATCCTTAAAGCCACAATCCAGAGACCCACCTTCTCCAGCCACAACTCACCTGCCTAAATCACCATACAGTAAATCCATTATAATGGATTTGCCTACTGATGAGATTTCAAGCCTCATGATTTAATTATATCAACTCTGAACATTAATACATGAGCTCTGGTATCCCCAATGCTCCCTAATTTGGGCATATTAGAGAAAACATATGTCCCTTCTCTTTCTGTGCCTGGCTGATCTCACTTAACATAATGCTCTCCAGGTCTTTCCACCTTCCTGTGAAAGGCATGATTTTGTTCTTCTTTATAACTGAACAGAATTCCACTGTGTGTATTTCCCATAATTTTAAAATCCCTTCATCCATTGATAGAGACCTAGATTGGTTCCATATTTTGGCTATTACGAATTGTGCTGCTATGAACATAGGTATGCATATGTTACTGTAATTCTCTGATTTCAACTCTTTTGAAAAAATACCCAGGAGTGGTAGAGCTGGACCATATGGTGGATCTATTCCCAGTTTTTTTAAGGAATCACCACACTGATCTCCATAATGGCTTAACTAGTTTGCACTCCCACCACCAGTGTAAAAGAGTTCCTCTTTGCCTATATAAACTAGGAAGTATTGGGAACACCAGGGGGACTCCAGATAATGGAAAGGAAATCTCAGCAAAGCTACAATGGAAGGAGAGGAGAGGAGGAAGGCTGAGGTTGATTAACGGAGGAGCTACATCTGAATATGTGTAAAAGTATGAATATAGCATGGTTAAACTCATTGTTGGGGGGGTAGGGTACTGTGGGAGGAGAGGGCACCAAGCACAGTTTAAATGTATACCATTCTCAATAAAAAAAAAGAAGGGTTGGAATATTGGATATATTAACATGCAACAAAACAACTGGGTGGAAAAAAACATGTTCTCAGTATTCCTCAAATTCCATAAGCTAGATATTCACTTGAACTAAAAATCATGAACTTTAAAATATAAAAAATAAAAAAAATAAAAATATTTTCTTCACTATTATAAATTAATACTATAAAAATACATGAGCTCTTCAGGAGACATTCTATATCCAACCATAATTATGTCTTAATTTCTCTATTATTTATGAAGAAAAAAAGAGTAAAGAACAATCCACCAAAGGAACCATGAGAATAAGATTAGAAGGAGAATATGAGAAAAAAAGGAAAGATAATAAAATTGTGAAACCAAGTTAACAGATATTGCTAGATGAACATCTCCACTTAAACTAAAAAAGCAGTTTGGAAGAAATTTCTTGGGCAGGGAGCTAAGGTGGCCCTGGCTCATAAGATGGGCATCTATTTAGAAGTGATAGATGTGTGGTCCTGATAGGAAAATATGCTGGGAAAAGTGTCCAGAGGAGAAAGATGAGCAAAAGAAAAGGCTAAAAACTCAGAAATATAATGGTTAAGTTAATTAATGTGAGATACTTGTGAGCAAAAAGGGTACAATAAAAGAGAGATAGGAAATCTGGGTCTACCTATGTGTTTGCTTACATTACAGTTGACTGTTGGTGAGCAGGAAAGGCCTTTAGGCTTGCTATATAATTCTATCTACTGCCATAGTTCCCAAACTGAGTTCTTCAGTTTGCAATAGTGTTTTCAATCCCCAGGCAAAACACATTTTATTAGCTAATTAGATCTCTGTCTTGTAAGCCACAAAAGTAAAACAAACAAACAACAACAACCAAAAAAATGGTAGCAGCAACTTACTGAGTTTTCTTAAATCCAACAGGTGGCTTCTTCCTGGATCCCTGAGTGTTGGTAACATAAAACTCTGCAATAGCCAAGTCTAGAACATGACCCAAACAATGAGCTTCTTTTTCTTGGTGTCGGTTCAGCTTCCTACAAACAAAATTAAAGCAGCATTTGGTTTGCAATTGGAAACACATATCAAAGGAGAAAGCTTAACTCAAAACAGATTTTCCTAACTGTCTTCATTGTGCTGTATAGGAATAATGCATCTTTTATTTGTAGCGATGCAAATGCCAGTGATTATAAACATGTGCACAACAGCTTGCCAGCAATTTGTTCTTGCCTTTGAAGGATGAGACCAATACAGAATCCAGGGCGGAATGTGGAACTCCCATTGGCCTCAGCATGAAATACAGATACATGTATGGTGGCCACAGGCAGAGACCCTGAGAAGTCCTGTAATAATAACCCTTTGAGGGAAGGGTTATTCTGCAGTCCCCACTTGGAATGGTGAACATATATCTTGTCACCGAGATCAGGACTGATTGAAAAATACCAATACAAATAAGTTTATTTGAGATACAAAATAACTTTTCAAGGATTGGCAACAGAGGCAGCATTATGAGGTGAGGCTCTCAGATGGAGGGAGGCGCTGAGGAAAACTTCGGGTAAGTTCTGTCATGCGTCCCTTCTTCCCTTTCAGCAACCTGGATGCCTTTGCATTTTGCTTCCCAAGCAGATGCTAGATTTTATGCCAGAAGGAAAATAAATGTATATTCGCCCCTTTGGGAAGTAAAAAGTGATAAAGTGATATCCTGTCTAGGAATATATAAGAAAAAATTAAAAACTTGTGGTTGAAGATGTGTTTGAGATGATATCAGTAAACAGTCTGTTGGTTTTTGTTTTAGTAAAGTGTAGCTGCCAGTTCATCCATCTGTAAACCTACTTATGGATCCTCTCAAGAGAATCACTGAGCTATTTTGTTTGTAGAAGCAGCTTCCTTGGGTATTGTTTACTTTCTGTTACTGAAGTGGGGAACGTTTTGATCCTTTTTCTGAGCCTCATGTTTTGTGCACACTCTTATTTTGATGAGGTTCGTTCCCTGTTGGAAAATTTTCTCTTTTTCATTACTCCAAATCCTTCAATGTTTTCAGGGTCCAATTCAGACTCCGGGAGTCTTTTCCAATCTTCTCTTCTCTCCAAGGCTTCCCCTTTCTCTGCGTACTTATTATTCAAGGTTGCAGCACTGGGTTACCAGTGGCCTCATATTCTAATATGTATAAGTCTATCGATGGAATCAGGTAGGAAGGCCCTTATGTGACACATTCCCACACATTGCTCCAGACTTAAGGTTTGGTTTTGTTGTTTTATTTTGTTTTTGGTACTGGGTATTGAACCCAGGAACATTCTAAACCTCCAAGCTAAGCCCCACCACTTTTTTTTTTTTTTGAAACAAGGTCTTTCTAGGTTGCTGAGCATCTTGCTAAGTTGCTGAGGCTGGCCTCGAACCTGAGGTCCTCCTATTTCAGTCTCCCAAGTACTGGGATTACAAGCATGCGCCACCTGACACCAAAGAGGTTCTCCCTCAAGTAAGAATTTTCTATTCTTCACAAATTTCCAAATGCATAGTTGAGCAAATAGATTATCGGGATACTTCACATTGATTACTTGATGGAAGTAGAGCAAAAAAATGCAACAATAGGGAAATTCCTGTGTTCATTTAGGAGTTCTGATAATTTGAGGAGAAAAAGGTGCAGTCAATGTGTAAAACAAAAGTGCATCAACTATTTAACTGAAAATGAAAATTGAAAATTGAATGGAGAATTAGGTTTGGGAGGTGGTGCAGATGTCTGGAAGGCGAATTTTTCAAAGAACTTTAAATTTTGTAAAAGTTGTAAACTTTAAGTTTTTTCACTCCTTGAAAAAAAATAATCCAACAATTTATTTAAAATTTTGAAGCAAAAATAAACAATAAATAAATACAGAGACTAAATCAAAAACCAGAATCTTCTTGGAGACTGAATTTACAGCAATGTGATGGCTCACCTGTGAAGAGGTACTATTCCTGCCAAAACAAAAACAAAGGCTAAAATAAATATAAAGTATTCACAAATATACAAGCAAGCTTAAAATGTAGAAAAATCCCCAGGTGTCATATATTAATAAATGAAGGCAAAGTTTGAACAAGAAGGAGCACCCGATGATATTGGGAGCAAGGGGCTCGGGGCTGGATATCAAGGTCAGTATGCCATAGAAGGAGAGGGAACATGGCTGCTAGCCTGGACTGGGCAGAGAAAGGAACTCCCTGAGTTCTCACATACACCTGCTTACTAACCTTGGGAAGCAGTAGGAATGTAGTTTTATACCCAGACTGTGAAGGTACCATAAAGGCATCTGTCGATCTACACCAAGCACTGTTCTGATAGTACGCTACTTCTTGTCATGCAAACTTCAAGCCAATGGATGAATACAAAAGCTTTCAGGGCATTGGTATCTCCACCCCACCCTGCCTTCAACCCGAGACCCATCAGCAAACTAACATAAGAATGTTCCATAATGCAACTTCCACACCTAGCGCACTCTCACAGAATACACACAAATATATACATGCATATATTCCTCCATAAAAGATCAATTCAGAATTAAAAGCTACAAAGCACACAAGGAAACCGGAGAGGCACTTCACAAGACAGACATTGTCTCCCAAGGTATTGCAAATCACTGGAAAAGCTTTGAAAAAATTCAAAATAATGTCTTAAATGATGAAAGACAAAAAATAAGCAGAACAATTTGAAAATAAAAAGGGGGGTCTTAAAATAAGAACAAAATAGGATTCTCAAAATGGAAAATGAAAGTATAACCCTAAACATAAAAAACTACTCAATGGATAGAATAGGACAGATTAGAAACAGATGAAGAAAAAATGGGCAAGTTGGAAAATGACTCTGAGGTAGTGATCTAAGAATCAACACAAAGAGAATAAGTAAGAGAAAGCATAAAGAGTATTTATGATACTTGGAGAATACATATTCATATAATATTTCTCTGAATATAATGCAGTAGGCCCAACTATTAATCTGAAAACATAGAAAAATAATGTAAAACAAGCACATGCCTATAATACCTTACTTCAGAGTCTGAGATAGGAGGACTGTAGGTAGGTTCAAGGCCAGGCTCAGCAACTTAGTGAGACACTGTTTAAAATATAAATAAATAGCCAGGCATGGTGGCACACGCTTGTAATCGCAGTACTTGGGAGGCTGAGACAGGAGAATCGCACAGGTTTGAAGCCAGCCTCAGCTACTGAGTGAGGCTCTCAGCAACTTAGTGAGACCCTGTCTCCAAAGTTAATAGAAAATAGGTCTGGGAGTATAGCCCAGAGGTAGAAAGACCCTGGGTTTCACCCCCAGTACCACCAAAAATAAATAAATAAATAAATAAATAAATAAATAAATAAATAAATAAATAAAATATAAAGAATAAGTCATGCATGATGGTACACACTTGTAATCCCAGCATTTGGGAAACAGAGACCAGAGGATCATGGTTCGTGAACAGCCTCAGCTATTTAGCGAGGCCCTTTGCAACTCAGTGAGACCCTGTTTCAAAAAATAAAAAGAATAAAAAATAGGACCAGGGATGTAACTTGGAGGTAGAATGTCCCTTAAATTCCATCCCAGTACCGCAAAAAAAATAAAATAAAATAAAATATAAAAAATAAAATAGTGTCAGGGGTATAGCTTGGAAGTAAAATGCTCCTGAGTTCAATTCTTTGTACAATTACTACCATCAACAATAATGAAGTATATATTATACATTTTTTATTAATGATATTAATTGCATGAAATTTAGAGGGTATTTTAAAATGATGTTGGTTTGGAGGTTGAAGAAAACCATACTAATCTTTTTTTTTCTTTCTGTTTTATCTTATTTTATTTACAGTGTTGGAGATCAGACTCAGGGGCTCACACATGCTAGGCAAGTACTGCGTCACTTAGCTACACCCCAGCCCTGTCACTTTTTCTTTTTTTGCAGTACTAGGGATAGAACCCAGAGGCATTCTACCTCTGAGAGACACCCCCAGCTCTATTTTTTATTCTTTATTTTGAAACCGTTTCACTGAGTTGTAAAAGGACCTAAGTAGCTGAGGCTGTCGGCGAACCATGATCCTCCTATCTCGGCCTCCCGAATGCTGAGATTAACAAGTGTGTACCACAATACCCAGCTCTCATCACATTATTTTTAAAAGGTGCTTTTTGTAGTTGCTGTATATTTTAACATTTACTTTTTATTTATTTATTTTTATACTTTTATTGGTGCATTATATTCTCACATCATAATGTAGTTCACAATGATACTGGCATACATGCAATAGCACTTGGTGGCTTTTCCCCAGCTCCCTGCTCAGCAGAATCAAGTTACATTTTGCACCATGGCATTCTCCTGCAAGATAAACATCGAGAAGGAGGAGGAGATAAAGAGAAACACCAACCAATGCCGGCCTAAAAACCACATTGTAAACGACTGCTTCAGGTACTTCTAACTACAAATAACACCTCTAAACTTGGGATTCTATCATCTTAGTATCAGA
Organism: Muscardinus avellanarius; assembly: GCF_963383645.1. Taxonomy (NCBI): domain Eukaryota; kingdom Metazoa; phylum Chordata; class Mammalia; order Rodentia; family Gliridae; genus Muscardinus; species Muscardinus avellanarius. The sequence continues at coordinate 80,788,542 of NC_137789.1, forward strand.
TACATGAAGTTCTGATCTTGGAACAAACTAAAGATTCCTAGAAACGGAATGTACATTAACATAGACTGGTCCCCTTAAAGAGGTAATGTATGTAATAGGTGACTTCATAAGTGGAAGGCTTCCTCCCAAAGCCTTCAGATGAGAATCCATGACCAGACTTACATTTGCATTTTAATATGTCTTCTCATTAATCTTCTTTTCTTTTATAATAGTCTTAACATTTTCTTCATTGTTAAACACCTCAACTGTGAAATTTGATAAGTGGTATCAAAATGCCATATAAAATATTAGTAACCCTCATGCATTCATATACACAAACTATATTCCAACCTCAATAATTACCTACGGTTATTAATATTTTCAAAGGTTTACAAGGAACTCAATAAATAACATAAAGGAAACGGACACAAGAGACAGGGATTATAGCTCAGTGGGAAAGCACAGGCTTGGCCTGTGTGAGGCCCTGGACTCAATCTCCAGCACCAAAATGAAAAGAAAAAGGGAAAATGACACAAGAATACTGATCAGACTCCAGTCTAGTTAATTTCATAAAGCTATATAGTAATCACTATATAATGCTTTAATTCCAGTCAAGGGTTATTGTTTTTCCTCTCAAAAATTAGAAAAACTAAGCCACGCATGGTGATATACGCTTGTAATCCCAGCATTTGGGAGGCTGAGACAGGAGGATCACAGTTCACAAACAGCCTCAGCTACTTAGTGAGGCCCTCTGCAACTCAGTGAGACCCTATTTCAAAATAAAAAGTACAAATAGGGCTGAAAGTATAGCTCGGAAGTAGAATGCCCCTGGGTTCTACTCCTAGTACCAAAAAAAAAAATTAGTAAACTAAATTTAGACATATATTCTGAATATGTTCATCTGATCTTTCTAAATATTCTGAAGAAATATTTTATTAAGAATCAGATGTGAAAACTTAAGATAACTACTAGCAAAAGAAGCCCATAAAGTGGTCCTACACAAAATTATTATATCAAAATCAATGTTACCTAGAAACTTGAATCAATCAGGAGAAATAGCATAAAGAAGGCTCTCATTCACAATAGCAACAAAGTGTTAAAGGTAGGAATAAATAAACCATATTCAAGAGCTGCAAAAGAAGTTTATAAAACTTTATAGAAAGACATTCAATGATCAGCTAAGTCGAGAGATTTATCATCCCCATGACAAATCCATTCCATCAATGTTGCAATATATTCAAAACTTAATTTTATTAACCTTGCAATATGCCCCAGCCTCAGCAACTTAGATCCTATTTCAAAGGGGGTGGGGGGCTGGAAGAGGTGTTGTTCAGAGGCAGAAAAAAACACATATCATAAACTTGTACATTATATGAACCTAAATGGAAAAAAACATAAAAAATATGGATAAAGGATGACCATACACTTCCAAACATGGCTTGCTCTAAGGAAAAGATAGGAAAACAACAGGAAGTAGGAGCAGGGGGAAAGGCTTTATCTCTTAATAATATGTACCCTTAAAATAGAAATGTGGCAAATGATGGCTATTATATCTAGGTAATGGGTATGCATGTTTTTGTGTTACTAGTTTGTGTTTTTCTATAAATATTCACATGAAGCAAAGAATATGAGTTGCTAAAGGAGCACTTAAATCCCACACTCTCCCATGGGCTGGAGCCTGGAGCCAGACTTCTGTCTCATTTCCCTGCATTCAGAGTCCCTATTCATGTCGTAGGCAAATAAGATACAATGCTGAAAAATTCAGATCATTCTTCTATTATAACTATCTTTCCATTGCTGCTTACATATATAAGATTTTTTTTACTTGTACTAAACACAGATTGCCAAAAAATTTAGTTTAACCACCATTTAAGAAAGAGAGAGGTTTGGGGTTTTGGTTGCCTGCTTGCTTGCTTGCTTGCTTTGTTTTGAGAATTCCAATGATAAACCACTTTTCCTCACTTATTTTTTTTATTCCATTCAATAGAAAACAATATCATCTGTGCTTAGGTATTACATAGATCTTATCTTAACACTCGTGCATTAAGGATCTCTTCTAATATGATTGCTTTGGAGGTGTTTGGAAGAAAATCTAATCCTAAAGACAGCAGCCCCTCACTCTGGGATTTGCACAGAAAATCCTAGTGCTAACCTAGTTACTTATTGATTCATCTATTCACTTAACAAATATTTATTCAGAACCTACTCTACTCAGGGTCAAATCTTACAACCAAAATATTAGAGAGAAAGCATGAAGTAGAAGCTACCATTGGGTTCAACCAGGGGCTTCTGCTTCCCTTCCTGGCTCTGAACCCCTGCAGGGCATGAATAAGTGTCCAGTCCACACAGATACAGACAGAGAAGCAGAAAAATCACAGGGTTAACAGTGAAACATGGCACTGAAATTCAGCCCCATGCCCAGTTAGTGTTCATAGTTAGACCAATGGTTTTTAGAATTAGAAGTGCCCTAGCTCATTTCAGAATTGTGTAAACTGAGGCCAAAGAGATTAAGTCCTTATAGACTCAGAGAACAGGCACTTAATAAAGTTCTCAGGGCCAGTCATAGAGTTCAAGCTTGCAAGATTAGGATGTACACAGCAGTCCAGGTGTCTCCTCCCAGGGTGTCCACACCTCAACCCCCAATTCCATGTCCAAATGTGAATGGGAGCCCAGCAGGAGCTAGAGCTGATATCCAAAATAAGCTGGAAAACTGAATTTTTATGTAAGACCTCTTATTCTCAAATGCTGGAAACCAACTTGAAACTTTAAAACATACCATATGGGCCAAATAAAACACATCTGTGGGCCAAGTTCCAAGTCCTGGTCACTATTTTGCAACATCCACTAGAGAGAACTGGGTCTGCGGCCTCCTTCTGGCCAGTTTTTATGGCTCCTGGATGCAGGAAAAGAAAACAAGTTCCATTCGAAGCTGCTCCTAATGTTTGATCCATCTGAGATAAAATGTCTACTGCTGAGATCTATTGAATGAAAAGCAGAAGTTGGGAAGCATCTGATTAGCTTATGCCTTTGAAGATTACAAAGAATAAAATTGGCTGCCTGGTCTATCAAAATGGAACATGGTTGTCAGGGACCTATTATCAGGCCCCATGATGAGGAGGGGGGCAGGCCTTCCTGAGCGCCCCCGCACACCCTGCGCCACAGTACTTCTCCTCTCTGTCCCCTCATCTCTGACTTAGCCTCTCTACAGCCATGCTTTCTTATTTCTATCTCTTCTCCTGCTTTCTATCCCTGTGCAGTAGTTAGAAGAGGGGCTGACGGGGGACAGCAGCCTAGACAAAGCCTGGCAGCCTAAGTAGAACAGGCATAATTCTGCTTATTAGCAGAATTAACATCTACCAACTCTTTGCTGCTTCTCACCCAGTGATCCGGTGGAGGAGGAGCTCCTCCACGAGTCCAGGCTTGAAGAGGTTTGTAGCTCGGCCAAGGCCACAACTAGTGAGGCCTGGACTCGGAAGTTCCAATCCAAAGAAGACCCCCAAAGCATACGTGCATGTATACACGTGCGCGTGCGCACACACACCTCCTATTCACATCATTCCATCTCATTTCCATTTATTCTCCCACTACATAGTATCATGCAGTTCTCTTGACACAAAACCAAGTAAATTTGAAATAAGTAAAAGATTGTGCATAGGTGGGACTTTAAGAAAAGCTAGAAACATTTCCCAGAGGTTTAGAATATGCCTCCTCTTTTTCTTTTAATAGCAGTAGAATTTGCCCTGCAGCATGAGTGGGTTCTTGTGAAAAACACAGGAACGAACTTACTCGCCAGACCTGCACTTTCTGAACACTTTCAGTGTCTTAGAGGAAAATATCTTTGTCCTCTAAAATAAATACTGCTGCTTGAAGAGTAGTATTTTCTTTGTTTTAAATGCAAAGACAAAATTGTCACGTGAGTGTTTGTGTGTGTTATTGTGTATTAAGTGCATGGGGAATGTGTGTGTGTGTGTGTGTGTGTGTGTGTGTGTGTGTGTGTAGAATGCATCTGTGCACAGGTGTGGCATGGTAGATGTATGGGATGCAGTGTATGTGGTGTCTGTGTGGTATATATATTTGGTATGTATTTGTGGCATGGTGTTTGGGGTGTGTGAGGTACGGGTGGAGGTGTGTGGAATTTGTATTTGGGGGTGTACACGTGCAATGTGTGTGTGTCTATACATATTGCTTTTGAGGTGACATAGCAAGATGGACTCAGCCATGAGGTCTATGCTAGCCTCAGCCAGATCCATGGGTGTCTTGCTGCCTCCAGACAACATTTCTTTAAGTATGATCTGATGTTCAACTGCATGGAACAACTCACCTGAGGACCTTGTCAGGATGTACACACCAGAGCCTCTCCCCAGGTCTCTGCATCACGGCCGCTGCACTTAGGCAGACCTCTGCACTTGTACCAAACAAGGACTGAAGTGTTTCTGTGCTCTTGCTGCAGAGCCATGCTGTGAGCTATGGTGCTAGGGATGTATGCCCAATTCAAGGACAGCAGGCCCCTCTGACCTATGAGGGTGTATGTGTTTAAAGACTCCAAGTGAATCTGAAAATAGTATGAAACTGTATACATACTAAGTCTTATACGTACACACCTAGAATGAACTTAGAAATTAGGCACAGTAAGAGATTAGCAAAACCTAATAATAAAGTAGAATAATTATAGTATATATATACTGTAATAAAAGTAATGTGGATGTGATCTTGTTGTTGTTGTAGTTTGTGGTACTGAAGAATGAACGAACGGTCCCAGGGAGGCATTCTACCTATCAACACACTCAAACCTTTAATTTTTTTAAACAAGGTTTCCCTAAGTTACCCTGTGCTCACCTCAAACCTGAGATCCTTCTGTCTCAGATCCCAAGTATTGGAATTATAGGCATGTGCCACCATGCCATATGAATGTCCTCTCTCTCCATCCCTCTCTCTCTCACTCTCTCTCTCCTGCCCACCTGTCTATCTTAGTGAACATCACTGTACTTTGAGGCCATGGTTAACCTCAAGTAGGTAAATTATTGGAAAAAGAGCCCTAGATAAGGGAGAACTATATATTTCAGTTGTGTGTACTCAGCATAAAAGGAAGGAAAAGATTTGCATATGGACAACTTTAATTTTTTTTTTTTTGCTTTTCTCACACTAAGTAAAAGAAGAGAAGTAGCCTTACCCTGCACTCCTGCATACACATACCTAATGGGTGCATACACACACATACACACACACACACACACACACACACACACACACACACACACTCATGGCAGGCAAGCCCCTTCAGATTTCAGCCTCTGATGTGTGTGTGTGTGTGTGTATGTGTGTGTGTGTGTGTGTGTGTGTGTTTGGAGATTTGGAGATTGGACTCCTGAGCTACACCTCAACCTATTTTATTTTTATTTTGAAACAGGTTCTCTCTAAGTTGCTAAGGCTAGCCTTGAAGTTAAAATCATCCTCTCTCAGCCTCCCATGTAGTGCGAGTAGAGGCAGGTGTGTGCCACCACACCAGGCCTGAATTTGCTTTTATTTTTCAAGCTCATGATGCCTCCCTGGAAAGACACCTCTGTTCTTTAGCTGAAGTTGGTAAGGGGTAAGGTGGCACACATCCTCCCACTCCACATAAGCTAGAAGTCTAAACTGCAGTGGTTCCATCAGTTGGACCTGTGGCTGCACCACAACTTGGCAAATGACATCCTGGTAGGAGTGTGTGCAAAAAAGAACAGGTGATGAGACAGGAAGCCAGGGAGCAAGGAGGACCCACCTTGCTCTTTTGTAAGAACTCACTCTGGGAGAAGCTAACTCATTCCCAATGCCCAATTCCTTCCAAAGGCAGTGCTCCCAGTATTGTTACTTCCCAGCAGGCTCTGCCTTTTAAAGGCTCCAGAACATCGACAACACAATACTGATGACCAATGCTCCAGCACATGAATTCTTTGGGGACGCACATGGACCATATCTAAACAACACCTTGCTCCAGAAATCCTGCTGTGGCCTTCTGGAGAGAAGGGCTCCTCCTTCCCTGCTCTCCTATCTTCTTCCCTGTATCTCCCCTCTTGTGAATGTCACCACATTACAGAACATTGTGAGCTTATAGCAATAACCCACCTGAAAAGCAGCAAGGCAGGGACAGTGGGGATCACAGGAGATGATGGTTCTAGAGATGGTTGGAGCTAAAACCACTATGATGGTAGATGGGAGGCAGAGACTCAGGGAGAGGCAAGGGCCATTGATAATACGAAAGTTTCCTACTGGAACTTCTAAACAAAGCCACAGGCCTCCAGGGCCCAAATGGGTAAAATACATGAATAAAAAGAGATAAAGAATACTGCAGACAATAAAAGACTAGAGCGGGTACAGAGAGAGAGTAGCCACTCCTTAGTTCTACCTGTTGCTGCTATTTCAGAATCAAGGCCAAGGGCTTCCTCAGCATCCCGCTCTCCAGGAAACTCCAACACCTTGGTTTTCTTTAAAAGAAAATCCCATTTAAAAATCAAAGATAATTAACATTGAGTTAATTATTAATTTTTTACCTTAATATGTGTATTTTAAGAAAAGAATAAAAAACATTATGTAAATAGGACATGTTATAGAAGAAAGAGGGAGGGTGGCTGCTGGATGCACGCTGGAGCTTCTAGCTCTAAGTCTCAAAAGCAGACAACAGTGCTTCTAACCAAATATGATGGTTTGAAGTGTGTGTCTTTTCCAAACTGTATATTGAACTGTAATCTCCAATGCAATAGTACTAAGAGGTGGGATAATTAGGAGTTAATTAGGTTATGACAGTTTCTCTCTCATGAATGGGATTAAGGCCCTGTGTTTTATTTGTTTGTTTATTTGTTTTGTTTTTGTATATGCACATGTGTGTGTGGTGAGGGGTGGGTATGTGGGTAGGTGGGTGGGTGGTGTGTGGGTGCTGGAATTGAACCCAAGGCCATTCTAACTCTGAGCTACACACATTATTTCTGTTTTTGTTTTTGTTTTAATTTGAAATGGGTTCTTGCTAAATTGCTAAAGGTCTCACTAAGTTTCTGAGGTTAACCTGAAATCTACAATCCTGTCTCAGCCTCCCAAGTATTGGGATTACAGAGGTACACCACCATGCCCAGCTAGTAAAGCCTTTTAAAAGAGGCTTCTACAAGGTTTGGCCCCTATTCCTTTTTTTTGGCCCATTTGCCATGGGATGAAGTAACAAGGCACCATCTTAGAAGTAAAGACAGAGAGCCCTTGCCAGACACTGAATCTGGAGGTGCTTCAATATGAAACTTCCAGACTCCAGAGCTGGGAGAAACAAATTTTAATTATTATTAATTATTTAGTCTATGTATATTATTATAGCAGCACGGACTAAGAGACCAAAATAAAAAATGATTTTTTTCTCTAGACATGATTTTCTTTTTAAATTTAGATATATCAGTAATCTCATCCAAATACTATGGAAACTCAAGATTGGAGAGAACCCCACTTTAAACTGATCCCACTATCTCTTTTATTTCTTGGATCCTTTCTTCTCAGTTCTTTGAAACCCTGAGATTCCATTACTTTGAGTGCTGTTATAGCTAGCCCTGAAATGCACCAGCAACCCACACCTGACATCTGCCTGCAACACCAATGCTTTGGAAGTACTAGGATACCTCTCCTCTTTCTATTCTCTTAGGATTCACTCCTGAGATAACACAACCAAGGATGTGATTTGACACTTAGCTTATTAAGATGAACAATGGATAATTTGCAAATCAAGTGTAGAAAATTGTTCTACATTTTTCACATCAGTCAAATGATTGTCAAATCACTTCACTCTTTTGTTCAGAACTAGCTCAAGCTATGAAAATCCCCAAAGTCTTAAATTCTCAGTGATCTTTAATGGTCCTTTGAAAACCAAACGAAGATCGACGTGATCTTGAAAAATGATACCTTTACTCAAAAAAAGTTTATAAATTCTTATTATATATCAGTACCTGTGCCTACACCTAGAGAATGAAAAGAAGACTACAGGATGTTGCTTCCAGGATAGGAAAGAAAGATGCACTATGAATTTTTTAATCTAAGGTAGCATTTATAGAGCTTGGCCCTCAGTATCGATGATAAGACAGAACCAGTAACAAACAATAGGAAAATAAAATTTTAAGTAATATTATTTAAAATGCAGCAAAATGTATTAACTGCTTAGAAGTAAATTTTATAAAATATGCACAATATCTGTATATTTCAAACTATAGGACATGGCTGAGAGAAATAAAAGAAAGTATAAATAAATTGAGAGAAGTACCATGTTTGTGGACTGGAAGACACAGTTGTAAAAATGTCAATTCTCCTAATGTAGCCTATATATTTAATGTGGTCTAACTAAACCCTCAGCTGGCTGTTTTATAGTAATTAATAAACTGATTTTAGTGTTTATATGGAAATGTAAAGAACATAATAGACAAAACAATTACAAACAAAATTAAAGGATTTTCAGTTTGGCTTCATGATTTAATACAGAATTTCAGTAATCAGTATTATGTGGAATGTTGACAGACAGAAATATTTATCAGTATAACAAGGAATCACACAAAACTAAAAAATAGGTCCATATATATGTGAACAATTGATTTTTTCCCATGTTTCCAGGTGTTTAAATGAAAAATAGTCTTTTCAGTAAATGGTCCTGCAAAACTGCATATTTATTTTGGGAAAAATGAACCCTAATATCCTATCAGGCACAAGTATTAACTAGACATGTATCAAAGATTATAAATATAACTTCTAGAACTATGAAACTACCAGAAGAAAACCGAATAGTACCTTCTTGACTTTGGAGTAGGCAAAGATTATTTTTAGATATGACAAAAACAGCATGATCTATATGTGAAAAACTGACAAATCGTGAGCATCATCAAAATAAAAATGTTTTCCTATTCAAAAACATAGTTAAGAATATAAAAAAGCAAGGCTGACACTGGAAAAAATGTTCACAACATATGAGCACTTATAATAGAGACAGCAGCATGAGCAATGCCTGTAACAGAGGAGCAGAGTACATCCAGGAATATATAGACAAGCCCCCATGAAGTATAACTTGTCTCCAGCACTGCTGCAGCCCTGGATGGAATAGGTCCCACTGACTGAGAACCAGCATGTCCCTGTACATCTCAAGCTCTTCAGATATGGAACAGAAAATTCAATATACGAGAGGTGAAGGCATTTGCCTAAAAGGTGGAGGCCTTTGCCTAAGGACACATAAGTGGGATGCAAGCCTAAGTCTGAGAAAATGGAACCATGAAATAGTAACAGAAGTAGCAGGAACAATAACAGAGTAAGGAAAACTGCAGAAGTGTTTATAGTGCAAGGCATGTTTTAACCTGCACCAGTATGTGCAGTATAATTTTGGAAATTTAATTCTTAGTGTGTAATTTGACAAAACTATACTTATAAATTTAATGCATTGGATGACATAAAGTGCCTATGCCATGCGTTACCAAATAATGCTACATTTCACCATGATAGGAACAAGGATTTTCTGCCCCCTTCTTAAATAGAGTGAATGCAACTGTTGAAAATGCCGTACAATTTCACATCATAAGCAAAGAGTCACAAAAGGATCTCTAAAGAGGACAACTAAGGTTAAAGGGAATGGAAAAACACTTAAGTACAGACCACAAAATGGAGCCATGATAACCTCCACCTGGAGAGAAAAGAAAGAAGGGAGATGGATAATCAACAATAGTTTCCACAGGTGAGTTAACTACAAAGGCGCCAAGCCTACTGTTAGAAAATCAAACCTCCCTTAAGTGACTGCTCCTGAGCATTAGGGATGTAGCTCAGTGGCTTGCCTAGCATGCAAGAGGTTGTAAGTTTTGAGGCAAGACAAAGGATGTTGTAATGTATATGAGTACTCCATTCCTTTTGTAACCAAATAACATTCCATTGTATGGATATAGCACATTTTATTCAGGCCTTTCTTGAGAAATTATTTTCAACATTTGGAAATAGTGAATAGCACTGCTATGAACATTTATGCAGAAGCTTTGTCTGAAAATATGATTTTAGTTTCTTATGTATTAGAAACAAAATAACTGAATCACATGGTAACTCTATCTTTTTGAGGAAAACCAAACTAGTTTTCATACTGCTGCACCATTTGGTATCCTTTTGGTAAGATATCAGAATTTTTACTTCTCTGCCGAAGGCCAATTCAGTCCAATCGGGGCGTGAGTCCACTCGCGATCGAGAATCTCAGTAAAGATGGGGAAGGATAGAGTGAAATACTGCAGCCTCTTATCTGCAGTGATTCTTTCCCTTTTAGGGACTAAATTTCTTTAAGTCCCTAATGACGGTGCTCTTGGGAAGAATCTGATATGGACAAGAGCCTTTTGAGCTATTGACACTTTATTACAAGAACCCCGAAAAATTTATACCCTTCACCAGTAAAGTTAATAGTAAGAGAAAAGGAAGTGAATGCAATCACTGTGAAACAATAGTGAATGACATGTAAACAAATGTAAAAAAAACTAGTCCGGCTTTCAGCTGGCTTTTGGCTTTCAAGAGATTAACTCCGGATCTTCTCCCTGATCTTGCAGACAAGCAGTTCCAAAGGGCAATCTTCCAGAAGAAACGGGCACGCCCAAGGCTTGGAGGCTTCTCGGGGAATCTTCTTTAACTTTCTTGGAACTTTCCATCTTTTGGGCTCAGTCCATATGGCAGGCATGGGGGGATGTGGCGATTCAGGTGGATGTGATACAAAGTTCTTCCAGGTGTTGCCGCCTTGCCCTCTAAAATCTGAAATCTTAAGCAAACACACAACACAGTTTGGCAGACAAACACCAGAAATACCATGTAGTATTTAGATTTAGTTGTCAGATATACTTCCTTAGCTGTGAAACACTTTTCCCCAAACAATAGGCTTATTAGAAACCTATTCATCTTATAAATAATCCATATTCCTGTCCCAGACCCTTTGCAATATCCTTTCCTGGGCCACGTGGCGCCTCTCCCATCTCGGGCAGGGCTCATACTGTGTGTAAAGGTCAAGAATCTTCCTAGCCTTCAGCTCCATTGTATTGGGCAGTATTAGTTGCTCATAAACTGGGTTGCTTTGATGTTACACCCAACGTTTGTCTTCCTGTATTTGGGCAGGATCACAAAGAGAGGTAAATGGAGGCATCGGGTCGCCTCCCCCTCTAGGTTAGTTATTGATCAGGTTGAGGGTCAAAGATTGAGAGGAAATCTGCGTTTGTCATTACTGACTGGAATGCTACCACTGCATCTAATCTATAACTAAGTTCTTTTACCATCTGAACAAAGCCAAGGGCATTTAGAGGTTTGGACGAATTACCAGAAATTTTATTTTCCACGGACTCAGTTTCTCTCACAGTCCTGATCTTACACCACCAGAGCAATTCAAGTGGAGAGTTAAAAGAATCATTATTAAAAGAATAATAGTTATGAAAGAATATCTAAAAGTGGAGAGTACTTTCGGCCAGCGACCACACCTTCTCTCGGGGCTATTTCTCACTTTGAGATCCCGCCTATGGACTGCATGAATAATAATAATGCAGATGCCGAGAGGGCATGGCTTTTGCTGGTATCTGCACTTCTCTACAGTATCTTCCAATTTTTCTTTTTTTGGTTTCTTAATTACAGCCATCCTGGCATATATAAAGTGATTTGCATGGTCTTTTCACATTTTTATAGTGTTATCTGATGCACAAACCAGTTTAACGTCTATCAGGGTTTCTTTGTGTTTGTGGTGTGGGGGGTAACTAAGGATTGAACCCAGAGGCATTCTATTTTAAGCTCTACCCCAGCCATATTTTATTTCTCATTTGGAAACCAGGTCTTGCTAGATTGATGAGAGTCTCACTACTTGCTGAGGCTGCCCTCAACCAGTGATCCTCCTGTATCAGCCTCCCAAGTACTGAGATTACAAGTGTGAGCTACCATACCTGGCTTAACTCTTGCACATTCTATGTAGTTTAACACATAAATTTGAAGTGCCTGGGACACATACACACTGAAATGTTTATGTAGACAGAGAAGTAGCCTGAGCTTGAGATAGATTTAGGAGTAAATTAGATATGGATGAGAGGTATCCTTCTTGAGTGGATACATTTTCTCAAGCAGAATGTGTAATTGAGATGAGCCACAGAGCAAAACCATATGGAACATTTCCATTTAAGAGACAGAAGAAGAAAAATCTGGGAGAAAGGAGGCAGGAACTACCCAAATGGTCATAGAAAACAGCTTGGGGGGAATACCTAGAGAGAGGGAGTGGGTGGTGGCATTGAACACTGGAAATATGACAAGTGTAACTGAAATGGGTTCACTGAATTTTTATCTAAAAAGCTATTTTAGATAAAAATTGACTTTAGTTGTATTCCACTGTAGTGGTAAGAACAAAAGTGAATTTTCAGTGAAGTAAGGACGTCACAGATAAAACCAGAAAGTTAGACAGTTGTTCAGAGATGTGGGGAAAGAGTTAGGACAGACATTGGGCAGGGAGAAGAGTCATTTTAGATTTGAAAGGTGGTTTTGTTAAAAGAAAAAGAAGAAGAAAACTGAGAAAGTTTATACTTTGTATACAGATAAAGGACTAAACAGTCTAGAGGCTCAACCTGATGACATGAGAGAAAAACAGGAAGCTATCTTCTGCTGTTCTCTGGAGGTGATCAGAAGCTCCAGGAAAGCTGTGCCGCTGGGACCCTTTTTCACTTTGCCACATTTCCCCGACATTTGCACATCTTCAGGCCTGAAAGAACATATCCCCCAAAGCCCTCACTGACAGCAGCTGAACAATATCCTGAGCAATCTTCTTCCTTGTTATTTCCGTTCCACTGCCTGCATCCCACTCCACAAAGGTTTCCGCACCACACCTATTCCCCATTCATTTCGCCTTGCACTCAAGGGCTCTCTTCATTCACATGCTCCTTCCTGTCATTCTGCCTTGTCCTAGAACCCTTTTTCCTGTATTCTCCACATGTTTGAACCCTGCCCTTTGTGGAGCCTCCAAATGTCTGACTTAAACAACTTTAGTTTCTCTCGCTTCTTTTATTTGCTGTGCTGCATTCAAACACATTGAAGATTAATGCTGTGTAATAAATTAAAAAAACACAAAAACTGATAAAATTTGTGCATTTTATGTAGAAGTTCTAGTCTCTAGGAATATCTTATTTTGGCTTTGTAAAGTAGTTTTCTGCCTGAAGTTATAAACTGATCTATCATTGTAATTTTTTATATGGAATACTGGATCCAAGTAGATAAATTGCCTGTTTCCTTCAACCATTATCAGAATGTTGTATTTCATTATTTGGACATTCTGTTAAGACAACAGGATGATAACTCTAAAAATAAGTCCAAGAACATGATAATCTAGTAATTTCTAGGAACTGGAACAGGTCATTTTGCCTGAAAACTTTAAGCTTAAAACAGCACAGTAAAAATAAAAGATAATTTTTAAAGTTCACACCAACACATTAAAATCAGATTGTCAAAAACAAAAAAATAATTTGAAGGCAGTAAGACAAAAGAAACATCATACATAAGGCTTCTCAGGAGAAAGAATGAAATCCAGAAAGAAGTGAGATCATGTATTCAAAGTGTTAAAAGACAAAAATTGTCAACCAAGAACACAATGTCTGGCAAAAACTGTCCTCTACAAATGAAAGAGAGATAGAGATTCCCCAGTGAACAGAAGCTAAGGGAATTCATCACTGTTATACAGACCTTACAAGAAGAAAGAAAAGATGCTGATCACAAAAGCATAAGAAAGTATAAAACTCTCTGGTAAAGGTAAGGATATAGACAAATACAGAATATTGTATTATTGTAATAGTGAATAAAAATGATGTTTTAGTTTGGTATAGAAGTTAAAAGACAAAGACATAAAAGCAACTATAATTATAAAATATGTTAAAGTATATAAATACTTAAAATATATAATTTACAGCTATAATAACATATAGTAAGGTAGTGCAAAAGTATAAAAAGTTTGTATGTGATTTAACTCATTTATTAGACTAGAGCAGATATATAAATTATAAGATATTTATGTAAGTTCCATACTAGCCAGAAGAAAAGAACTATGGAAGATACACAGAGGAAAATTATGGAGAATAAGATATGTCACTACAAAAATTCAACAGAAAAGAAACACATAAGAGAGAAATAAACAAAAGAGCTAAGGCCATAATGTAAACAATTTTAAAGACAGCAATATTAAGTCCATCTCTATCAATGATCAGTTTAAATGTAAATTGATCAAACCTCCAAATTAAAAGAAGTAGAATGGCTGAATGGATTAAAACCATGAATCAACTATATTCAATATACAAGAAATTCACTTCAAATTTAAGGGCATAACAGGCTAAAATTAAAAGAATAAAAAAAGAGACTCAATGCAAATGCTAAACAAAAAAATGTGGGGTGAGCATACTTACATAAGAAAAAAGTAGGCTTTAACAACATAAATGCTGGTGAGGATATGAGAAATAGGAACTTTTCTACACTATTGGAAGAATTGAAAATTGGTGCAACCACTGTGGAGATTAGTGTGGAGAAAGCTAGGAATGGATCATATGATCCAGCTATACCACTCCCACGTATCTTTCCCTGTCTCAAGATAGGGAGTAATCAGGATACCAGAGGGACTTTGGATAATGGGAGGAAAAATCCCAGTGGCACCAGGGAAGTCGTCTGTGGGAAGATGGAGTATAGGGAGAATTAACAAAAGAAACACTCCCATGGACATTATGCACTCACATGAGACTATCAATGCTAATCTCAATATCATGTATATATCAAGCTGGGAGGAAACCAGGGGAAAAACTCACCAACTACTCTGTGCATGTATGGTACTATCACTATTCACTACATGATAATGTGCCTATAATGCACTAATCAAAATATAAAAATCGGCTTCAACTCAAAAAAATGTCACAATAGCAAAGGGATATTATATAATTAATTATATAATTAATTCATCAGTAAGATGAAATACCAGATAAGAAAAACTTAAAGAAGGAAAGGCTTGGCTCAGTATTTCAGAGGTTCAGTCTAAGGTTGGCTGTCTTCAAAGCAGAAGTATCATGGCAGCAGGGGTAGAGGAGAATACTCCTCAATTATGATGGCTGGGAGCAGTGAGAATGAGAGGAAGTGACCAGGGACAGGGACAGCCCTCAAGGCCATGCCCCAATGACCCACATTCTTCATCCATGCTCCAACTCTGAACTTGGCTCCACTGACAACACAGGAGCTTTTCTGGGAATATCCATACACACACCATAGTACCCAACATTAGAACACCTGGAGCTGTGAGGTAATCATTGACAGATTCAGTTCTCAAGGGAGAAAAAGACAGCAATACAATAATAGTAAGACATTTTTATTTCCTTTGTGTGTGTGTGGAACTAGGGATTGAACACAGGAGCATTCTACCTCTAAGCTAAACCCCAGCCCTATTTTTTATTATTTATTTTGAAACAGGGTCTCACTAAGTTGGAGAGGCTCTCACTAAGTAGCTGAGGCTGGCCATGAACCTGTAATCCTCCCTTCTCAGCCTCCCAAGCCACCACAACTGGCTCCAATGAAACATCCACATATAGAAGATAAATAAGGAAACAGAGAACATAACACTAAGAATCAAATGGACCTAACAGACATATACAGAACACTCCACCCAATTGCAGTAAAATATACAATTTTTTCAAGAGCACATAGAATATTATTCAAAATAGATCACATTTTAGATCACAAAACAAATTTTAACAAATTTGAGATAACTGAAATCATACTAAATAGCTTTTCTTACAAAAATTGCATACTACTGAAACTTAGTTGAATCTTGTACCCCATTAAGATGTATGACTACAATGCACCAATTAAAATTTTTTTAATTAAAAAAATAAAACTTGCTGGGCATGGTGGCACATGCTTATAATCCCAGCATTCAGAAGGCTGAGACAGGAGGATCGCAGTTCGCGGACAGCCTCAGCTACTTAGTGAGGCCCTTTGCAACTTAGTGAGACCTGTTTCAAAATAAAGAATAAAAACTAAGGCTGGGGGTGTAGCTCAGAGGTAGAATGCCCCTGGGTTCCATCCCCAATACTACAAAAAATACATATATAAATAAATAAATAGAAAATAAAACTTAATTGCAGAAAGAAATTGGAAAATTCACAAATGGAAGTTAAACAATATACAATTGAACAACCAAAGAATCAAAAAAGAAATAAAAATAAAAATTAGAATATATCTTGAGACAAAAACAAAAAGTAATATACCAAAACTTAAGTGTGTGTTAGTATTGATTTGCTGTTATAAAATACTTGAGATAAATACCTTAAAAGGAGGAAAGTATGTCAATTAGTGTGCCCATTATAAAAATTAAAAAAAACAGAAAATAAAATTTACTAAGGATGTGGAGACAAGAAACCTGTGGCTGTTGGTAGGGACATGATATGTAGTCACTATACAGAAAAATATGGAAGTTCCTCAGAAAAATAAAACTATAATTTCTGTATGATTCTATAATTCCGCTTCCATGTATTTACACAAAATAACTGACTCTGGATCTAGAAGAGATATTTGTATTCCTATGTTCACTGGAGCATTCTCTATGATAGGAGAGATAGGGTTCAATTTCATTTTTCTGCTTGAGGATATCTAGTTTTCCTAACACTATGTACTGAAGAGACTGACTGATCGCCCCCAGGTTTGTCTTCTTGGCACTTTTGCTGAAGATCAATCAGTCATGAATTCCTGAGTCTATTCCCAGGCTGTCTACATTACTCCATTTGCCTCTGACCCACATGTCTGTTTTTTATTCCAGTATTAAGATATTTCGACTACTATACTTTTGTAATGTGTTTTGAAATCACATAGTGTGAGCTTCTATTTTATTCTATTTGTCCTAGATTTTTACTTAGTTATTTTTCAATATTATGCTGTCAATATCAAAAAAATAACTTGCTGGGATTTTTTTCTTTTCTTTTTTCTTTCTTCTTTTTTTTTTTTTTTTTTTTTTTTTTTGGTGGTACTGGGGTTCCTGGAAACCTTTTTACCTCCGAGTTACACTCCCAGACCTATTTTTATATTTTTTTTATTTGAAAACAGGGTCTCTTAAGCCAGCGCAGCTGGCTTCGAACCTGCGCGATCGTCCTGTCTCCGTCTCCCAAGCGTGGGGATTACGTGCGCCACCACGCCCGGCTGGCTGGGATTTTTATTGCATTGGAAGTATAAATTAAGTTAGGAAGAACTAATGACATCATAACATTGATCCTTCCTGTCTGAACAATAAATATCTCTTCATTAATTTAGTCCTTTTCATTTATTATTGGTGTTCTATAGATTTCTATAGATCTTTTGCATACTTTGTTAGATTTATACATTTTTGGGGGTGCTGATATAAATATTAGGTTTTGAATTTCAGGTTCCACTGGTCTTTAGGAAAGCGATTAAATTTAGGGTATTGATTTTGTATCCTGCAACCCTATTATAAATGCTTATCATTTCTAGAAGTAGCTTTCTATTGTTAATATTGTTGTTGTGTTGTGGTTTTGTTTTGTTTTAGTTTAGTTTTGTTTTGTTTTTGCATTACTAGTGGTGGAATCCAGGCACATTCTACCTCCGAGCTACACCCCCAGCCCTATTTTTTATTCTTTATTTTGAAACAGATTCTCACTGAGCTGTAAAGGGCCTTAGTAGCTGAGGCTGTCCTTGAACATGCAGTCCTCCTGTCTTAGCCTCCCAAGAACTGGTATTACAAGTCTGTGCTACCACAGGCAGCTCTTCTGCTTTCTTTTAATTAGTGTTAGCAAGGTACATATTGTTTCTTCCATTTACTTTAAATCTATATGAATCTTTATAGTTAAGAGTGAATTTAGCTGGGCGTGGTGGCGCACACTTGTAATCCCAGCATTTGGGAGGCTGAGACCAGAGGATCGCAGTTCGCGGACAGCCTCATCTACTTAGTGAGGCCCTCCGCAACTCAGTGAGACCGTTTCAAAATAAAGAATAAAAAATTGGGCAGGGCAGTGTAGCTCGAAGGTCGAATGCCTCTGGATTCCATCCCCAGACCCACACACACACAAAAAAAAAAAAAAAAAAAAAAAAAAAAAAAAACAGTGAAATTTTTGTAGACAGCATATAGTATCTTCTTGATCAGTTCTGATGATGTCTTTAAATTAGTGCATTTATACTTTTTTTGTTTAAAATAGTATGACTGGAGTCATACCTATTGTATTTGTGGCTGTTTTGTATTTATTGTCTTTTTTTTGTCCCTATTTATGCTTTCCAACCTTTTTCTGTCTTTTGTGGTTTTAAGCATGTGTTATGATATCACTTTTTCTTTTTTGCTAGTACATCAATTATATTTTTCTTAAGCTTCTTTCAGTGGTTGCCCTAAAGTTTTCAATACACATTTATATCTAGTATAAGTCTATTTCCAAATAAGACTGTTCTACCATACAGGTAACATGAGTGCCCTATAATAACAAAATAACCCTAATTTTCTTTCACATGACTTGTATGATTGTTGTCATTGTCGTCCTTCTTTCTAAAGAATTTCTTTTAACATCACTTGCAAAGCAGGTTTATGAGCAATGAATTCCCTTGATTTTTGTTCATCTGAGAAAGTTTTTATTTCTTCTTCACCTTTTAAGGATAATTTTGCAGAATACAGAATTCTAAGTATTTCACTCTAGTGTCTTCTTTCTTGCATGATTTCTGAGATAAGTCACGTATAGTTCTTGGCTTTTCCTGACTTATGGTAGGGTAATTTTTTCTTCTGGATACTTTCAGAAATTTTTCTTTGTTCCCTCTCTGTAGTTTGAAACTAGTATGCCCAGTTCTAGCAGTTATGGGGACATTTATTCTGCTCAGTGTTGTCTGAACTTTTGAATCTTTGGTTTGGTGGTTAATATTTACTTGGGGAAATTCTCAATTATTGCTGTTTTAATATTTCTTCTATTTCTTTCTCATCCTTCTCCTTTGGAAAACTTCATTATATACACATTATACCTTTTATAGCCAGGTCATAATTCTTGGATATTCTTTGTTTATTTGTTTCCATCTTCTTTCTCTTTGATTTTCAGTTTAGGATGTTTCTACTCACATATCCTCAAGCACAGAGAGTTTTTCCCTCAGCCGTGTCCAGTCTAACAATAAGCTTGTCAAGGGTGTTCTTCATTTCTGTTAGTGTTTTTGATATCTATTTTTTTGTTTTGTTTTGCTTATTAGAAGCTCTATCCCTCCACTTACATTGCCCATCTCTTAACATGCTGCCTTCTTTTCCATTAGAGCCGTTAGCATTTTAGTCATAAATGTCTTAAATTCCTTTTCTGATACTTCCAAAATCCCTGACTTATCTGGATTTGGTTCTGATGTTTTGTCTCTTCAAACTGTGTTTGTTGTTTTGTTTTTCCTTCTACTGTATCTTCTATGTACTTTTTTTTATAGCCAGACATGAGTACTGGGGGAAAGAACTACTGTTAATAGGCCTTTAGCAATGTTGTAGTTTAAAAAAAAAAAAGCATTGTATAGCCTTAGGAGTAGGTCTCAGTCTTCAGTGGCCCCATGCCCCTTCACTACAACCTTCTTATGTGGTCTTAGTATCACCACCCTCTCTTGGTGAAACAGAATAGTTTGGGGATGGAGGGGACTATTTCCTTTCCCTCAGGTCAGTTGGTTCCTGATAAAATCCTAACACATTAGCCTCTGATTAACTAGTTTCTCTTGTGTTGGGTAATCCTTGTCAAGAACAGAATGTGGTCTAATCGGTTGTTTGTGCTTTGAATTGAGGCCTTTACTTCATTAATTGCATCCTTTATCTCTTTTTGGCTCTCTCTGAGTTCTTTTCGAAGCACCTCTATTATTTCTACAGTTATTTTCCTGATTTGATCTTCTAGAAATCTCTGATTTTCTGTTTTATCAGGTTCTGATGTTGTGGGGTTGTGCACATTCATTACTCCAGTGTTATTCCTCTTTCCCATGATTTCGGAGGTTTGTGCCTTCTCTGGGTTCTTCCCTTGGGTCACTATGGCTTCACTTAAGGTGCTCTGGATCTTGAGTCTGTATTATCTCAACCGATTAGACCACATGGAGAACAGAATCTCACTCTTAGAAGATGAGCAATCCAAAAATGAATGCATAGTTTCTAATCTAGAAAAAAATATCCAACAGCAGGAATCTGACATTGAAGAAATATGGGCCCATCTTAAGAGAGCTAACCTAAGAATAATTGGAATAGAGGAGGGAAAAGAAAGTGATACCAAAGGGATCAACAATCTCTTCAAGGAAGTAATAGCAGAAAATTTTCCAAATATAGAGCAAGAGGTTGATACACAGATCCAGGAAACTTATAGAACTCCCTTTAGACAGGATCGGAGAAGAGGATCCCCACGCCATATAATTGTCAAAATGACCAATGTGGAAGCCAAGCAGAGAATCTTAAAGGCAACAAAAACAAAGGGCCAACTGACATTCAGAGGCAAACCAATTAGAATCACTCCAGACTTCCCAAACCAAGTCATGAGAGCCAGAAGGGCTTGGAGTAACATATTCCAAACTCTGAAAGAAAACAACTTCCAGCCAAAAATTTCCTATCCAGCAAGACTTTCTATCAAATTAGATGGAGAAATAAGAAGCTTCCATGACAAACAGAAACTGAAGGAATTTATGTCTTCAAAACCAGCGCTAGAGAAAATACTCAAAGAGATTAACTACAAAGAAGAAATAGGTAACACTCACCAGAACCAGAGAAACAAGATTTTCCATCCAACAGACAACTAAGATTGGTTATCTGTAGAGATTCATTATTTATGTTAGTCTTTTACCTATCTCTAAGTTGTATTGTTTGCCTTTATTGTTGTTAATTTTTAGGATTTCTAGTTGGAATATTAATATACCTTCAGATATAGCATTTGGAAATATTTTATCCAATTCTATTAGTAACTTTTAACTCTGTTTACATTGTCTTTGGATATACAATATTTTCTTTTATTTTTTAGGGAGTTTGTATATTCTTCTGTTGCCTGTGCCATTGAAATCATATCCAAGAAATCACTGCCAATTTCAATGTTGTGAGGTTAATGACCCAGATTTTCTCCTAAAAGTTTATAGTCTTAAGATTTATATTTAGGTCTTTTATCTATTTTGAGTTAATACTTGTATATGGGATTAGGTAAAGGTCCAATTTTATTCTTTTCCATGTAATTATTATTTTTCAACAATATTTAGTTAAAAGATTATTATTTCCACCACCAAATGTTCGTGGAAACCTTGTCAAAAATAACTTGACAATATAGGGAAGAATTTAGCTCTATGCTTGTATTTAACTCCAATGGTCTATATATCTGCCTTTAGAACAGTACTACACTGTTTCAATTATTGTAGCTTTATATGGTTTGAAATCAGAAAATATATATCTGCTAGCTTTGTTCTTTTTCAAGATCGTTTTGGGTATCTAGAATTCATATTCCATATTAGGATAGATTTTTTTCTGAAAAATAAATATATAAATATATGATAGTTTCACCTAAAAAAACAGAAAAAAATATGCTCTAGTAAGAAAGAAAGCAAAACAAAATATTGAAATGTTATCTTTAAGTCATCAAACGCTTGGTATCAGACAAATGAAACTGTTTATGTGAGATTATCATTTTTAATTTTGGATAAATTGCTATAATACTAGATGTCAACCACTAAGCCAAGCATGGGAAGGAGGGATGGGGAGAGAATGGGGTGGGGATTGGGTGGGGGCTGACTGGGAGATGTGTGCATGTATGTCTACAAAAGTTTGTATCCCACTATGATGTATGAATACAGTGCACCAATAAAATAAAATAAAAAAAAAAGAACAGAATGTGTTGGCATAGTTTAAGTGGCTTCTTTTCTCCTCCCTCTATTAGAAGCATGTAGGATTTTTTTCTTCAGTGTTTACTGTGATAACCTGGTCACACTTCTGGAATTAAAACTCACAAATACGTGGGGTCCCCATTTGACTGGATGCCTCTGGAATTTCTATTTCAGTCTTATCTACACTTAGCCTTCAAAAAGTGTCAGTTGTATTTCAGGTCATTCTACACCGGTCCAGACTTTCTCAGAGGTCTGTGCTCCTGGGATTCTGCTCCAAGAAGCTAAAATCTCTGTATTTCTCCATGGTTCTCTCCGATTTAGGGGCTCAGTGGTTTGCCCTGTGATCCCACATCTCTGGAAGATCTCAAATGAGTTGTCAGCTTTTCATTTTATTGGGTTTTTTCTATGTTAGTTCTTTAGGTATTTGAACTTCTTCCGTATACAATTTTATGAAAACCTTTTGAGTTGTTGAGACCATCCTGAGTAAATAGGAGTTATGAAACATGTAACTATAAACAGAAATACACTTTTTCAGAGAAATTTTATTGAGTATCTTCTTTGTGCAAATATCTATATTGTGGATCATAAACAAGGAAATTTCCTTAAGAACCTGGCAAATGGAACCATTACATTTATCCTGGTGATTTGTTAATGATCAAAATCTGTTTAGAGCTTCTTTTCTAGCATTGCTTCAACTTTGGATATTGTCTCTGTGGTAGATATCTTCATTCATTCATTCAACTAATTTTTAGGTGCTTTTTATTCAGGTCTCATAGGTAGATCCTGGAATTTAATTTTGTAGACAACCAAAACCAAATCAACTTAAAGTTGTTAAACTTTGAGTTCAATGAAGCAAGACATTTTTGAACAATGAGGCAATACATTTCTTAACATGACTATTTTTCTGATGTTCCTATTAGATTCTCAAAGAAATTCCAAAAGATGTTAGCAAATATCAAGCTGTTCAAGAGCCCCTGTATTGGTTAAATTGACAGCTATGTCTTCCTTTTATCTAATTCATCATAATATTATCTGCTTTAGTCAGGCATGGTGGCACACACTTGTAATCCCAGTTCTTGGGAGGCTGAGACAATAATATCACAGGTTCCTGGCCTCAATTACATAGTGAGACCCTCCACAACTTAGTGTTTCAAAATAAAGAGTAAAAATCAGGGCTGGGGATGTAGCTCGAAGGTAGAGTGCCCCTGGGTTCAAAAAAAAGTCATATGTATATAATTTGATTTATTCATTGTTTCATTAAAACTAAATATTTAAGCCGGGCATGGTGGCGCACGCTTGTAATCCTCCTGCTTGGGAGGCAGAGACAGGAGGATCCTGCAGATTCAAAGCAAGCCATGCTGGCTTAAGAGACCCTGTTTCCAAATAAAAAAGTATAAAATAGGTCTGGGAGTATAGCCTGGATGTAGAAGGGTTTCCAGGAACCCCAGTACCACAAAAAACCCCTAAATATTTAATACTAAAATTGATCTTTTCCCTGTCTGAACACTTAAGGACACATTTAGGAAATTTGTTTCTATTGTCTTCAAGTTTATCTTTAATAAACAGTATGTTTGATGTTCTTAGCTTAGTCTCTTTCTCTCTCTTGCTCTCTATTCTCTCTCTCTCCCTCTCTCTCTCTCTCTCTCTCTCTCTCTCTTCTCTCTCTCTCTCTCTCTCTCTTGCTCTCTCTCTCACACACACACACACATTTTATATTATTTAAACTCAATTTTAGCCAACTTTATATCAGGTTACCTTTCCTTTCAAGGGCTTTATTCTGTTTTCTGGATTTTTGAGAATGAGAACTTACCAGCACATGGTTTCTTTAAAACGGGAATTTATCACACCATAAAAACATCTTGTTCAAGCTGACTCCACTTACAGCTGCTGTGTTCCAGCATTCAGAACCAGTCTGAAAAGAGTCCCTCAACAGTTATACTTCCCAGTACTCTGCCCAACTCACAAAACACCAGTGTGCAAAATGTACACTTTAGATTGTAACTGAAAATAGTCAAATTTCTCCTCCCTCTGGCAGGACTCCAAACATCTGAAATGTTAGAATATGGTGCTTTTAGCCTGAAACATTACACAATCAGCAGTTTACAGAACTGCCTTGTTTCTACTACCACAACTTTAGAGAGAGGAGGGCAGAAAGTGTTTTCTGTAATAAAATGTGTGTCTGGGTGGAAGGAAGAGAAAAGCAGAAGAATGTATACCTGAAAGATGGCATTCAACTTAAGTATCTTCCATCCTAGAAATGGTGAAAGAGGACACTTGCAGGACTTTTATTAAATCCTTCATTCCAGAATACCAAAGAACTGAGTAAAACACCACTCATCAAAGGGGCTTTGGAAGTCACACTTGAGGAGCTGAGCGTGATGGCACAGGCTTGTAACCCCAGTACTTAGGAGGCTGATACAGAAGGATCAAAAATTCAAGGACAGCCTCAGCAACTTAGCAAAAACCTGTGTCAAAATTTAAAGTTCTTAAAGAGTTGGGGGTGTAGCTTGGCGTTAGAATGTCCCTAGGCTCAACTCTCACTGAAAGGAAAGGAGGAGGAAGAGGAAAAAGAGGAAAAGATGATGGGGAGAAGAATTTCTTGCTCTCTGGGCTGAATCCCTTGGGCTAGTGCTTGACATCCTGGGATCATAAGAAGGTTAGGTCATGATCTTGACCTCAGAATTTTAAATCTCAGGTTTAAATGCTTTAAGAAAAATCCTCTTCCCTTTTTAGAACATGATTTTTGGTGCAGCTTTTTCCCAGATCAAAATGGCAAAAATCTTTTAGTTTCTAATAAGTATTTAAAATAAAATAAAAAACTGGATTCCTTACAACTTATTGCCACCATTTATATATGAATAAATTCAGAAATATATGACTTTTGGCCTCCATGGCAGATGGGGAGGATGATAGGAAGAGTACTTCTCTGACTGGGGGTATGCAAGCAAGGTCAGCCTCTCACCCCTTTGGTTATTTAATCAGAAGGTGGACACTGAGTACCAAATGCATCCCAAGCAGGGGGAGAGCAGTCTTGGAGATTAAGAATGCTTGCACTTCTCCTAGGGGGCTCTTTCTTTTTCTTTTTTTCTTTTCTTTTTTTTTTTTTTTCCTTTCCTGATATTCAAAGGGCTGTAAAGAAAAATGCAACCTAACCAAGAAACTAACCCAGGGCAGACATTAATCATCGTAACGGAAACAAACAGTGCCTGAGACTCGTGCCAGGGAAGGAGCCTCCCTGGACAGGCCAGGGAACCCGATTTTCCACCACCTGTGCTGACCACTGGGCCATTCTGTGCCTCTGTTTTTCCCATCTATAGAAAGAATGAGGGTTTGGAATCAGCTGTTCTTAAGGCTTCTTCCAGATTTAAAGTTTCTACTTTTATAAGATCCTAAGGAGTCTTACCGTGTCCAGCACGTGGTCACATGGTGTGATCATTCCACATACACTCCGCCTCCTGCTGCTGACTATGTGCTCAAAGTTGGGTAATCCCAGGCATGCAAGGGCTCAGATCTAGCCAGCTGTCTTTAATTGTAGGCAGGATGTTCCCTGTGCATCCTTTAGCACGGTATGGCAGTGTGGTTCTTCACAGAGCCTGGGCAGCAGAAGGGAATCTCCTTTGAGTAAGGCATGCTGAGGCGCTCTTTTGCACTGGGGTAGAGGGAAAGGGACAGGAGAGAACACCATTAGTCGCCTGAAGGGACGAGCCTAAAAGGTTAAAAGAGAAAATGTCCTGTTTTTCAAGGGTACATACAAAGCTGCCTGCTTAGAGCTGTGCCAGGTGTTCTGCCGCCCCTTTCCAGCCGCAAAGCTGCCCCAGCCTGGAGGCAGGCGGTGCGCGGATGAGGCTCAGACCACTGGGGTGCCCTATCCGCAGTCACCGCCTGAGACCTGCAGGGAAAGATGAATACCGGTTTCCCGGTGTCAGCCTACGCAGTCGAGCGCTGCCCTCTAGCGACCAAACGGGAGACGCTCGGCGACCCGAGCCTCGCCGGAGCCGCGCGCCGCGGTCCCCACGACGGTTGAAAGGGAGCCCATCCTTTGCAGGGGACACGGTGGCCGGAACGCCCTGGGACTCTTTTTCCATGTGCGGGCTCTGGAACTGTTTGTGATTTCCCTGCAGGGTCAGGAAGCTTGGTACATACATAGGTGGGTGGATAAATAAAAAATGTAAGATAAGTCGATGGTGGACAGACAGATGGAAAGGTAGATGGATGACAGACGTGCAAAGCACTCTGAGGGCGGCTGTTTGCCAGGCACGAGGCTGTGTCTCGTCCATTCTTCCGCTTGTCTCTTTAGAACGGAACTCAGCGAATACCTCATTGCCCCTGTCCTGATTTTCCAAAAGAGAAAACTGAGGTCCCAGGTAACGTCCGCAGCTTGCTCAACGGCGCGCTTTCCGGAGCCGACGGGGGCGCAGCCTCCTGGCGCTGCTCCCTCCGCGTGGCGAGGGTGTGCGGGGCCCGGAGGAGCTGTGCACCCCGCGGGAACGCGGGCTGTCCCCAGAGGAGCTTCCAGACCCGGAGGCTTTCCCTGCCTTCTGTGGGGTGGCAGGGGTCCTCAACTCCAAAGGGGAAACTAGATACCCAGAGCGTTTCAAGCCTTCGCTTCTGCGACTGTGAATTGAGCGCCTACTGCGCGCCTGGCGCTGTAAGATGCCCAGCCGGGGACTCAGGCGTCTCGGAGCCCTGAGCGGTGGCAGAAGCTGACCGCGGGCCGTCGTGAGGCCGGTCCTGAGCAAGGCGGGGGGGGGGGGCGCAGGTGGGAAGGGACTCCACAGCCCTCTGTCCTTCCAAGCGCCCGCACCCCACGGTGCAATTTCGGAGACTTTCTACCAAGAAAGTTGGCCCCACCTCACGCCCTCCCCAAACTTCCCGCCCCTCCCCCCGGCTCGCGGGCAGCCCCCCCAGGCGTCGGCGGGTGCGTAGGGCCTGCGTCAGCCGCAGCCCGCCGGCGATTGGGGCGCGCCGCCCCCTTCGGTTTGGGGCTAATTATAAAGTGGCTCCAGCAGCCGCAGCCTCGGGACAGCCAGGCGCTCAGAGCCCGCGGCCACGCGGAGGCCCAGACGGCTCCCGCGCTGCTGCCCGACGCCACCCTCTCCGCCTGCCTCCTCTCCCCGCAGAGCCGCTGCGGGGACCCGGTTTTTCCGACCACCTGCTCCATCCATCCGCGTCAACGTGAGTGAATTTGCCCCTAACTCGCCTTTTCTCCGCCTGCCCTCGCTGCATGCGCTCCCCTAACTTTCTCCCGCTCCTCGCTGCCACCTGGGCGAGGTCTCGCCTCCCCGAGCGCCCGGCTCTCCAGCCCTCGGTCCCCGCTGCTCCCTTCAGAATCCCGCCCTGGGCGAGGGGCGCCCGGGGACCCGGGGCTGGGGGAGACTATGCCAATCCGATCAGAACCCTTCCCTGGTCTCGGAAAAAAAAATGTGTGCGGGTGGGGCCGCAGAAACCAATGTCCTTAAGGTCTCTGCTCCACGACCCCCCAGCGGGAGTGGTCGCGGCGAAAACTCCCCTCCGAGGAATCAGTTCTGCTCCAGGACAGGCTAGGAGCGCGTCTCCTTCTCCCCTTGCAGCCCATGGCGCGGTTCCTGAGACTTTGCACTTGGCTCCTGGCGCTGGGCCCTGGGCTCCTGGCTACTGTGCAGGCGGAATGTATCCAGGACTGCGCGACGTGCAGCTACCGCCTCGTTCGCCCTGGCGACATCAACTTCCTGGTAAGTGTGGAGCTCTGTGCGGGGTGAGCAGCCCGACAGCCCCGGCCCCTGCGCGGCTCTTCTCCCGGCCGCACGGGTCAGAGCCGTGGCGGCGGGAACCCTTCCTAACTCAGGTATCTTGGCTCTTCCCGGCCCCTGACGGTGGTCTCGCTCCAGCTCTCAGCTTTGAGTACCTGTAACTACAGGAAACCAATGAGGTCAGAGGTATCCTCACACAAACCAAATTCGTTTTCACCTTGGGGATCCCAGAAGACAGGAACGTGCACTCTTCAGCACCTTGGATAGCACTGTGCTGGCGCCAAGACTGTCCAAAGATGCCCAGTCACCCCAATTCTAACCTCCCGGCCCGGGGTCGCCCACACCCAATCATCCTTCCTACAAATAACGTCATTTGGGGTACTATTGTGTCGCCTCTTTCACATTTCTTTTTCCTAGCTCTCTTAACCGTGGGTCCTTCACTTATGCATAGGAGCTGAGCCAAGAGAAACAAGAAAGCAATAGAGGAGAAGGAGAAATAGAGGTAGACAGCACAGAAAGAATCCAGTAGTTGCTGCGCAGGCAAAAGAAGAGGGAATTCAACCATGATCTTGTCTTGACTATGCTTTTGTAATACCAACTAAAACAGTTCAATTTGGCTACGATGAGAGATGACCAATGTTCAAAGACATGAAGTCAGTCCAAAGATGAACTACAGTATAGTGGCTTTTGAGGTTGGGGTGCGAGATAACAAAATGACTTTTATTCTAATCGTAGTTCATGTTGAATTACCTTGAGCTCGACGGATGAGAATTTCTGGATCTGAAATCCAAGAGGCTTCTTTGTAACTAGCTCCCCTAAGGATTTCTTTGCATTGCCTTTGAAATTAGTAGAAATTCTGTGGTACCTTAAAAAAGAAATCTAAAGAGTAGTGCATTTATCCAAGCTGATTTAGGCTCCACTTGAGCCTTTGATGTGCTCAAGTTAATGTTGCGCAGATGCTTGAAATGGAGAAAACTAAGGAGATTCCAAAATCCCCAGGTATATTTTTAAGTTAAATGGCCCTTGTTTTATTTGAATTACCTGATTTGCTTCCTGTGTTATATGCTAACCTGCCTTAGAGAATAGATACATTGTAATGCTGTATATGTAAACTATGAGAAAAAATTCATCTTAAATGGAGGGACAATCTCCCTTATCTACCTTTTTTTTCTCCTGTTATCGTGAGCTTTTCAGCTATGCGTAGAAATTGAGCAAATGCTATGAATGTAAGAATAGATCTTTGAGTAAAGAATTTTATACACAGGATATAAATAAAACTAAAGCATGCCATATTGGACACCCTACTTTCAAACTCCACAATTCCCCTGCCTCATCGCATGTTCTTTAAGCTCTGTTCTTGCCTGACACATACATGGTTCAGCTCCATAGCCCAGGGTTCTCTACCATCCACATAAATGTCATGTGGATTTTTTAAATCCCACAACCTGACTTCAAAGTAGTAGCAATTTTAAATACTGTTATTTAGTGAATTAATATAACTGACTTTTAACAGTGCCTGCTCAATTTATTTTTTGTATTTGATTCATTTATCTCACCAAACTCTAAAAGTACAAATCTTCCTTTTCCATTTTTGAGGAAGGTGAGGAGATTTCATTGTGTGGCAGCTAACCTTTCCCTGGATATCACCCCAAATTCTGACTTCTTTCTCTCGCCCACCACTCATCTCTTAACAGAATTTGGGGCAAAGGGTGGAGACAGAGACTAATGTTTTTTTTTTTTTTCATACTTCTCCTCTCTGCTTTTTATGTTCTCCTTGTTATCGCTCTTTATTACTACATTTTAATCCAAATGGTGATATGGCATAGGTAGTATGAGCAACATGAGGAAAAACAAACAATAAGCAGTCATCGATTAAAAATAATCTCTTAGAAAAGCATTTGGAATACGAACTGTTTAGTGTTAGAATTTAAATTTACATTTAGGATTGTTAGTTTCTCAGTGACAAAGATGTAGTTAATGCTGTTGTTGCTAGAATTACAATAATTCTGGGATTTTAGCTGTGAGATAAAAGAGGAGAAATAAGTTTGGATGGCCAAAATATAGTAAAAATCAATGTAACAAATATTTATCAAGCTTCTACCAGGTGATAAATACTTGTGCTTGGAACTGTAAGTACTCAAAGATGAGCAGGCATGACTTGACTGATGTTCAAATAGAATTTACCATCTGATATGATATTGACCATGGAATCCAGTATGATGTAAATACCACTAAAGACGCATAGATGACTATGATTGTTTATCATTATTTTCTTAAGGAATCCCAAATCACATACAATTTGATGTATGAGTATACAAAATATTAACATTAATTTTCAGCCAACAAATCATGTAAATGCCATTTTAGAATGAAACATTACTGCCATTTGAATACCTTATGCTTTTAATGAGGTTTTAATTTCTTAATCAGATATTATCAGAAGTAAAACAAGACCATCTTAATTAAACCATCTAGTTTTAATATAATCATGTATTTATTTTTCTTAGTAATTATTAAAAATTAATTACCATTTATCATAAAGATATTGTTGCATGGATAAACTACTTTCTTTGTGAAAATACCATTATGAGAGCAATAGTATATATTTAACATCAACTAAAATAATCATTACATTTATAAATACCAAGAAAATATCTGGCCTTTCTGCCTAAATCAAGAGCCTAAACCTAGATTCCATAAGTAGACCTGAATAGATTATAAAAGTCTCTGAAAGGCTAGGAAATACTATGGGAATTTTGTAAATGATTATGTAATATTAGTATTTTATAATATGCAAGTGAATAGGAAAATGTGAACAAGAACATTAGAACATATAGCCTTCGTCTTATGGTAATTTGAATTTAATAACTATATAATAAAAAAGAAATAATTATATTGCTGACCATTTCTATTTTATAAAATAACATAACTTTCATTGGATAAAGATTTTTTCTATTCACCAATAGCTAAATGTTAAGAAAGGGAACATAAATAATTTGTGCATTTTAGGCTGTATAGTTTTACAACTGATCTCATCGTTACCAAAAATTAATTTAAAATTATGAAACCTGTTTTGAACAACCAAGGAAAAAGAAAAAAAGATTCTATTTTAAGCAAATCAATACATTAGAACCCAAATAATTCATAAGATTTAATTAAGTATTCAGGATGTCTTTCTAATCTCATCTTGAAATTGTTGTTTTTCTTTGAAGATTGAAAACATTATCAGGAATATGGGATACCATTGTTGTAAAATGTTAATTCAAGAAGGCAAATAAACCTAATATTGATTTTTTTCTGTACAGCAAGAAGGTCAAAGGAATTTTGAGAATGTCCCTAATTAGGACATTTAAGCTTAGTCCATTGAATTTTTCCCTTTGGGTTAGAAAAAAATCCTATATTTATGGCATCAAGAGTGGAAAATTACACAGTGAAAGAAAATTGTGCAGCCAGTTGATCTAAGTTAAAATGTAACAGAGGTGGGGGCTTTTAAAATGTTGAAAGCACATTCTATACAATGGAATTAGAGAGGTTTATAATTTGATTGAATCAATCCCCCTCCGCCCCTTTCCTTTTCCCGGTTTTCATTTGTTTCATTTGTCTGTTCGGTGTGATGAACAGCTTTAATGGGACAAGGGAGCTGACTTTATGAGAGTCTCTATAGCGAACTCTCTATATTATGGTCCACAACTGGTTGGGCGAGGAAATCAGAGACATGTCTTTCATAATTAGATCGAATTGTTTTCCAGGCCTGCACACTGGAATGTGAAGGACAACTGCCTTCCGTCAAAATCTGGGAAACGTGCAAGGATCTCCTGCAGGTGTCCAAGCCCGAGCTTCCTGAGGATGCCACCGACGCGCTCAGAGAGGGCGGCAAACTGGAGGAGAGTCATTTCCTGGCCAAGAAGTACGGGGGCTTCATGAAAAGGTACGGGGGCTTCATGAAGAAGACAGATGAGCTGTACCCCGTGGAGCCAGAGGAAGAGGCCAATGAAAGTGAAGTCCTGGCCAAGAGGTATGGGGGCTTCATGAAGAAGGATGCAGAGGAGGGAGACGCCCTAGCCAACTCCTCAGACCTGCTGAAGGAGCAGCTGGGAACAGGCGACAACCGTGCACGGGAGGGCTACCCCCGGGAGGGCAGTGACGACCAGGATGTGGGCAAGAGATATGGGGGGTTCATGAGGAGCCTCAAGAGAAGCCCCCAGCTGGAAGACGAAGCCAAAGAGCTGCAGAAACGGTATGGGGGCTTCATGAGAAGAGTGGGCCGCCCAGAGTGGTGGATGGACTACCAGAAAAGGTACGGGGGCTTCCTGAAGCGCTTCGCCGACTCCCTGCCCTCCAAGGAAGAAGAAGATAACTACAAAGTAAACTCCGAGATGGTAAAGAGATATGGAGGATTTATGGGATTTTAATAGCCTCCCACATCAGTGACCCCCCACCTTCACAACCAACCCACCCTGGTCCCCCAGCGAGAAAATGCCTCATTGGTTGTGTCATATTGTCACATGTTGCTTGCACTGTTTAAGTGACTTCATGGTCCCCGTAGCTATACAACCTGAAAGCTGTCATTTCCGGTTAGTGGTTTTATGAGAGTGTTTAAGCCCAGTATTGGCCTATCTTAGCTATCTTGTTTTCATGCTGAAATAGTTTGGGTTACCTTGCTTCTTATTTTTGACAAAACACCAATAAATGCTTATTATACATAGATATAATAAACGCATTCCCCAACTGCACACTGCTCTTTTAAGTCTCTTCTTCTTCAAAGCCCTCATCCATCTTTGGGGTTTCACAATAAATCTTGGACTCAGAGACAATACAATAATCTGCTTCTGATCAGGCATCAGTTTCCTTCTCTTCTTACAAGGGCTGCAAAAACATCTTTTATTGAATTCCTTATATGCTAAGTCTTAGATAAGTAAACACATTGTGACAAAATAAGATGTAAAGAAAACTTAGCCCTATTTTACACATGAAGAAAATGAAACCTCAAGGGATAAGTAGTTGGCCCAAGGTTGTTTGACAGTTGAAAGAAAGAAGTAGAAATAAACTCCCAAACTTCTTATTCCCAGTCAATCCCCTTTCACTCCATTTCTTTATCACATATCCATGTTATAAGTAATAATTGGAAAATTTAGGACTATATCTTGCTCCCTGTTGTACATTCTTACACTATTAGTGTACTAAAGTCTCTAATATATGAAGAGATATATGAATGGATGGATGGATGGATGGATGGATGGATGGATGGATGGATGGATGACAGAAAAAAATGAAGTGGAAGAAAGAATAAATTCAGTGACCAGCTAATCAGGGAAGGTAATAGGAATCTTTTGTAGAGCCAATTTCCAAAACACAAGGGGCTTATGACAACTATATATTAACGAAACCATATGAGGTAACATTTAGATATAATAAAGATTTTTTTGTAATTGAAACTACATTTATTTTATTTTTATAATTGAAACTACATTTATTTTATTTTTGTAATTGAAGCTACATTTATTTTATTTTTCATAATTGAAACTACATGTGGCTCAATCCCTACTACCAGGTTATTTCCCCCAGTCTCCCATCTACCTTTGTCCAGTGTGTTCTTCAGAAAGTCAGAGTTTAACAATTTGGGAGGTGGAGGATGAATTCTACTGAGGTTTCCTCAATATCCTCATTATCCAATCACATGTTGTTCTGATAAGGCAGCTCCATGGATTTGGAGACTATATCCCTCTATGTCCAGCTCTACCAAGGTGCCCAGCATGTACAAATTAGAAGTTCCATCTCTTCCTGATCAGTGCAGGGTGTCACAGGTCCCCACCCTCACATACCAATATCCCCATCTGCCTTTCTTCCAGAAGGAGGCCCGAAAGCTCTCTTCCCTTTGAACTAGAGAGGCAAGTAATGGAAATGGAGCAGACAGAGAAGGGAGTGTTAAGCAGCAGCTGGCCCAGGGGATCTCTTTCTGAGGCATTAAAGAATGATAGAGATGTGGCACCTTGCAGATTTGGGGTCTCTATTTAGTCTTAGCTAGTTCTTTTCCCTGGAAATGCCAGCACAGTATTGTCAGATTTTTTTTTCCACAACACTTAACACCTACATTTTGAAGTGGGGAGGCTGAGACAGGAAGATCTGGGTTCACAGACAGCCTCAGTTACATAGTGAGGCCCTTTACAACTCAGTGAGACCCTGTTTCAAAATAAAGAATAAAATAGGGCTGGGAGGGTCGCACAGAGGTAGAATGCCCCTGAGTTCCACCCCTAGTACCACAAAAAAGTTACTTAATTATTTCTACTAGAGCAAATTATTTTCAAACCTTGAAAGCAAGAATCTAGTCTACACTACATTGTGAGTGGGAAATGCCTCATGCATGCCATGCTTTTCTGATAAGATAATGCAATTAATTATTATGTTACATAATATCATCTTATAATAATTATTATAATTATGTGATAATAATATTGTATATATCCATTTCTTATACAATGTGTTTGAGAAAATAACATAAATTCACAATCACACAAATGCATTATCTTTCAAAACAAGCACAGTTTTTAGGAGCTCTTTCTTTTCTCTTTTGGGGTGCCATATAACAAGGCTGGAGCACTGGAGTGTTTATTACACAGCTGACTGTGTGCCCCATTTCACCAGCTGTCACCTGGGGGCTGCACAAGACCCAGAGTGTGAGATTTACACAACGCTGTGATTCCTCATCCCTGCACAGCTGGTATAGAACCATAACCTGGGATATTCTGAAATTGTTAGGGAAGAAAGTGACAGAAAAGAGGGGGAAGGAAATGAGAAAACTGGAAGAGGATGAACAGAGGAGAAGCCTCCCTTCTTTCATCCTGGATTACAGGGCTATATACCCCAGGAGGACATCCCATGATGTAGAATTCCTGATTCCAGAACTTAACAGTAATTATGAGTGGCTGTTTACAAAACATGACTTGAGGATGCTTGGTAGGCAGGCCCCTCTCCATCTCCAAATATCTCCTGTGCTGTCCAGCCTTCAACCTGAATTCCATCATTAGAATTATTCTGTTTAACTCAAAGGTTTTGAGAGTCCAAAATTTCCTCTTTATATCCTGAGAAGCATTTACCTAAGGTCATGTGGGATGCTATTTTCAATGTGTAGTATTCAGTCAGTCTGTGCTCAGCAAAAACACAAGGACTAGGCTTAGGACCTGCTGATGGAAGAGAATTTAAGACAGAAGAGAACCTGCAAGGCCCTGAAATGAAAACATAGTGGATTGCTGAGGAGCAGCAAGACTCCTGAGGACTCCTGGAAGCTGATAAAAGGCTTTGGGTTGTTTTATCAATGTGACAGAAGATTTGCGATTGAGAGTAGGTGAGTGACACAGTATGCTGGCAAGTTCAAACAGTACATGAGCAGTAAGTTTCCTCTCTCCTCATTCTTCTAAGGAAAGATCATATTGCATACCTGTCTTCATTTTACAGCCATCAAAACATCTTGGTTTATCTGAAAATATCTCTATAAAACTTTTAGTATTTCATAATAAGCATGCAATGCAATTAATAAATTTTCTTTATCAATTTCTACCTCAAAAATCAATACTCCACCCATTGCTTTAAGAATGAAAAAGGAAACAAATTTTTAAAATGCAGTTATAGTATTGGCCAGAAATATGTGTCTCCAAAGAAATGGAGTACAAAAATCTTTTTTTTAATCAAGTCTTTGAAAGGAGCTTGGTAAGCTTAAACATACCCATTTATGTCACATGATTATACTTTTCTCTCTTAATATTTTTGTCAGATATAACATATACACAGAGAATTCCACATACATATCTATTTTCACTGAATTTCTACAAAATAAACACACTGTGTCAGTCAGCTTTCTGTCACTATAACAAAATATTGAAGCAATTAACTTATAAAGAGAAAAGGTTTACTTTGGCTCAGTTTTAGAGATAGGTTCCATTCCATAACTGATGGTCCTATTACTTTGGGCCCCTGGAAAGACAGCACATCATGGTGGGAGGACTGGTGGAGAAAACCACTCATCAGTCAGAAAGCAAAAGGGAAGAAGAAATTTAGCTCCCATAATCCTCTTTGAGGTCACACCCTCAGCGACCTAAGGATCTCCCACTACAACTCACCTCCTGAAGACCCCACCACCTCCCAGTAGTGCCACACAAGTACCAGTTACTAACACTTGACTTTTTGAGCAGCGATTGACATGCAAACTATAGCACATACTCATGAACCACCACCCAAGTTAAGAAACATAATACCAACAATCAACCCAAAACCCCTCTCACAAGCCGGGTGTGGTGGCATAAGCCCGTAATCCCAGTTTTTGAGAGTCTGAAACAGGAGGATCTCAGGTTTGCAGCCAGCCTCAGCAACTTAGTGAGGTCCTCCACAACTTAGTGAGACCCTGTTTCAAAATAATAATAGAGCTGGGGGTATAGCTCAAAGGCAGAATGCTACTGAGTTCAATCCCCAGCTCCATATAAAAACACTCACAGCCTTTTCTGAAAAACAGTTCTTCACTTTTGCCCATGATTTCCATTCTCCTGACTTCAAAAACTGCATATTAGTTCACTGTTTTAGTCTACTTTTCCATCACTGTGACAAAAATACCTGACAAGCTTAAAGGAGAAAAGCTTTTTTGGGCTTACATCTTGAGAGGTCCAGTCCAGAGTCAGCGAACTCAAGGAGACATCATGCCAGCAGGGCATGGTGGTCTGAAGCACACAGGGTGCTGAGAAGTCACCAGGGATGAGAGACTCTGCAGACTACAACCCCAGTGACCTACCCTCTCTGGCCTAAGTTAGTATCCCATAAATACACGCAAGTTATTAATCCTTTCATGAGTTTATCCACTGGTGAGTCCTGGTTCAATTATTTTACCCTTGAATGGTGTTGTATTAGGGACATGCTTTCAACATGGTAGAATTTTGAGGAACATACCAAACCCAAAGCATAACATTCACCTATTTTTAAATTTCATATAAATAGAAACATACCTTTTTTTCATTTATATGGCTCAGTGTCATATGTGTGTGTGTGTGTGTGTGTGTGTGTGTGTTTCATCCATCTTGTTGCATGTCCCTGTGGTTTATTATTTTTATTACTGTATAGTAGTCTGTTGTATGAAAATGCTACAAGTTCTACTTCATTGTTAATTGATGTTTGGATTGTTTCCAGATTTGGGCTACTGCAAATGTTTCTACAAACACCCTTGACCATTTCTCTTACCACACATGACACATTTCTTTTTGGCATATAACTAGAAATAGATTTTCCTGATTACAGGATATGCAAATATTCAACTGTAGTTCTTTTTTTTTTTTTTTTTTTTTTGGTGGTACTGGGGGTGGAACCCAGAGGCTTTCTACCTCCAGGCTATACTTACTCCCAGACCTTTTTTTTTATATTTTATTTGGAAACAGGGTCTCACTAAGTTGCTGAGAGCTTCACTAAGTAGCTGAGGCTGGCTTCGAACCCGTGAGATCCTCCTGTCTCAGCCTCCCAAGCGCAGGGATTACAAGTGTGCGCCACCATGCCCGGCACAACTGTAGTTTATAATATCAAAAAGCTTTTTGAGCCAAGCATGGTGGAACATGCTTGTAATTCCAGCATTTGGGAGGCTGAGACAGGAGGATCACGGGTTCGCAGCCAGGCTCAGCTACTTAGTGAGGCCCTTTGCAAATCAGTGAGACCCTGTTTCAAAATAAAGAATAAAAACAGGGCTGGGTGGGTAGCTCAGAGGTAGAATGTCCCTGGGTTCCATCCTCAATACCACACACACACACAAAAAAAAATCTTTTTGAGAGCTTGTACTAAGCTTGACTCCTACCAGCTTTTCATGTCTAATACTTTGTATCATCATTCTTTTCCAATTTTAGTCATTGTATTTTAACTGACATTCCTAATTATTAATGAGACCAAGCATCATTTTATATGCCTATTGACCATTTGGGTTTCAATAGTTACTCTTCTGATATTCCCATTTATTTGTCAGGGCACTTCTTTGAACTATCTTCTGCTCTATGATAAATTGCCTATACCCACTAAATGCATAGAGTTTTTTAAGCTATAGTCTGCAAACACCTATCCTTAGCCCTAGATAGAGACAGATGCCATGACATTGCTAGGTGTGTTTTAAGATATTCTTTCCATCTTCTTCTATGTTTTGAACATTTGAACAGAGTGCTGGTGTTGAGCAGCCCTCCCCCATCTGGACACCTTTCCTTCTCCTTAGGATTAGTAGAACTGAGCAGGTCCTTTCAGGACTTTCCCAAACAAGGTGAGGAGATCCACAGGTTTTGATGACTGAGTCGTTTCAATAAGCCACATTATGGAACTTAAATGAGGTACAATCTCCCCTCAGCAGAGGGTAAAGTTTCTCATTGCTTTCCTGCCTAGAGAATCCTGAAGGGAGAACAAAAGGGCAGCTCACTGTGATATTGACCTAGAAATAAAATTGGAAGGGAGTTTCAAACATGACTTGAAAGAGCCAACTCTCCAGAATGTCTCCTTCAATCTGATAATTACAGGCACAAGGCTAGATTTTCCAGGGATCAAAAGGGAGTTAATCCAGTAGGTATGTAGCTCAGTGATACAGTGTTTGCCTAGCATGCACAAGACCCTGGATTTGACCCTCAGCACTGTTTTTTTTAAAAGCTAAAAGTAGAGCACAAGCCATGAGGAAGTCATAAAATTTGAAATCAGTACTCAAATGAGAAATTAAGATCTTGTTAAAGAATTTTCTGGGGGATTGGAAACTTTGAAAAATTTGGTGTTGGAAATAGAGTATTTGCTCAAGTCAATTTCTTCCTTTTATTTCCCAAATTGTCTATTTAATAAATATTTGTGGAGTATGCCATCTACCATGCACTACCCTAGGCACAGGAAATGAAAGTAAAAATGAAAGATTACTCAGCTTTCTACGTATTCAAAACTTTCACTGTGTGTTGTGTGGAAGGAGACAGAGATCAGGCATGTCAGGTTATTTCAAGTGTTGTATCTGTTCTTCCTAAAAATGTCTTAATGCAGATCTATAGAGTGTCTGAGAGTGAAATCCCTTTTTTATCTTCTCTATCTTCAACAAAGTTAACTAGTGTTAACAAATTAGTGTTCAAATATTTTTCATTATTAATACACATGTACATACATGCATGCATAGACACATACAGCTTTGGTTTTGTTGTTACTATGTTCAAAATAATTCTGTAAGCATTATTCTGTCACTCTTTTCTTAATATATCTTGGCAATATTTCTATATCAATAAATAAGACTACCTGATACATTTTAATTACTGTATACTATTGTATAACATATATGATTTTTAAAAACTCCACTAGGAATTAATTTTTTTATATTAAAAATAATATTTCAGGAATCCCCACACTGATTGATCTCCATAGCGGCTGAACTAGTTCACACTCCCACTAACAGTGTAAAAGAGTTCCTATTTCCCTACATTCTCACCAGCATTTATTGTTATTTGGTTTCTTTAGCTTGCCATTCTGATTGGGGTTAAATGGAATCTCAGCATAGTTTTGATTTGCATCTCCTTGATGGCTAATGATGTTGAACATCTTTTCATGTATCTATTGGCCATTTTTATATCTTCTTTTGTGAAGTGTCTATTCAGTTCAGTTGCCTTTTTTTTTTTTTTTTTGGTGGTGGTGGTACTGGGGTTCCTAGAAACCCTTCTACCTCCAGGATACACTCCCCAGACACCTATTTTATACTTTTTATTTGTAAACAGGGTCTCTTAAGCCAGCACGGCTGGCTTCAAATCTGCGTGATCCTCCTGTCTCCGCCTCCCAAGCGTGGGGATTACAAGCGTGCACCACCATGCCTGGCAGTTGCCCATTTCTTGATTGAGTTTTTTTTGGTTTTTTTTTTGTTTTTTTGTTTTTTTTTTTGCTAATATAGAGTCTTTTGAGCTCTTTGTATATTCTGGATATTAGGATATTAGCCTTTTATTTGAGTGGTAGCTGGTAAAGATCTTCTCCCATTCTGTAGGTTTTCTCTTTAGGTTCTTGATGGTTTCTTTTAATGAAAAGAAACTTTTTAGTTTGATGTCATCCCACTTATTAATGATTGCTTTAATTTCCTGTGCTTTGGAGGTCTTGTTGAGAAAGTTACTGCCTGTGCCTTTATGTTATAATGTTGAGCATATGCCCTCCTCTAATAACTTCACAATCTCTGGTTTAGGAATGATCCACCATATGATCTGGCTATACTACTCCTGGGTATCTTTCCAAAGGGATTGAAATCAGAGAACTACAGTAACATATGCATACCCATGTTCATAGCAGTACAAGTAGTAATAGACAAAATGTGGAACCAACCTAGGTCTCCATCAACATGGAGAATGGATTTCAAATTATGCATAATTGCAAAATTATGGGAAATAGACACAATGAAATTCTACTCAGCAATAAAGAAGAACGAAATCATGTCATTCATAAGAAGATGGAAAGACATGGAGAACATTATATTAAGTGAGATCAGCCAAGCACAGAAAGAAAAGGGATATGTTTTCTCTAATATGCCCAAACAGAAAGAAAAGGGATATGTTTTCTCTAATATGCCCAAACTAGAGACTACTAGGAAAACCAGAAGGACTCCAGATAATGGAGGGGAAATCTCAGCAAAGCTGTAATGGAAGGGTAGGAGAAGAAGAAGGCTGAGGTTGATTAATGGGGAGCTACATCTAAATATGTGTAAAAGTATGAGTGTAGCATGGTCAACCTGGACACTCATTGTTGGGAAGGGGAAGGGGAAGTGGGGGGTAGGAGAAGGCACCATGCACAGTCTAAATGTATGCCATTTTCAATATGATCCACATAAAAATAATATATATATTAAATAAATGAATAAAAATAATACTTCAATAAATCCCTGTATGTGTGCATATGCTATTTTCCTATACTATATAAAAGGTATATGTGTATGTGTGTGTGTGTGTGAACACAGTAAGAGTAGTAATGATAAAGAATACAGTGCAAGTATTCTTAGAACTAACTCTTAAAAGTAAAGCTTCTTCTCTCCCTTTCTCCCTCCATCTCTCCCTCCCTCTCTCCCTCTTTCTCTGCTACCTGGCTACTCTGAGGTGAGTAGCTTTCCTCCTCCAAGCCCTTCCACATGATGCTACTGCCTTTCATAGTCCTAAAAGCAATGGCTCCAGCTTACCATGGACTTAAACTTCTGAAACCATCAGCCAAATTAAGCCTTCACTCCTTTAAATTGTTATTCTCAGGCATTTTATCACAGCCACAGAAATCTGACTAGCACAGTGTTCTATATAGGAAGTTATGCAAATAGGAAACAGCTCTGAATGTCTCCTGATGGCAAACTGACATTTCTTACGTTAGACCATCCTTTGTACGATAAAATGCCAAAGAATAAAGCATTAGAGAGTTAGAATACATCAGTGTGCATAAATAACCTCATAAAACAAGCCCCTACAACCACCAGTCCAGGCATTAAATTATTAACCCAATCTGCTTTCCAACTACAACTCAGCCTAATGATGACAGGCATAGCAAATGGATTGCATGCCACCTTTGGACAAGAGAGCACTACGCTGCAAGGAAAAGCAGGAGGAAGTGGCTGGATGTGGCTAAGAGTCTCAAAACCTATTTGAAGCAGCACAAGGTTTGTCCAAATGAGCACCTGCTATACTGGAAAGTCTTCAATAAAAACAAGAATGGAAATTTAGAGGTTATGGCTGCCTCCTTGCTGTTCAGGGTCCTAGTAAAAGGGAAAAAAATCCACAGAATTTGATCTGAATTTAAAATCCACTAAAATAAAATATTATAATTCATTTAGTCAAGCACTACAAATCAATTACACTAAAAAACCAGTTCCTGATTTATTCACTGCTAATGACTTCCAAAGATACAACACACACACACACACACACACACACACACACATACACACACACACACACACACAAACACACACACCCTGATTGGTCTTTTCAATTTAGCTAATCCCTTCATTGTGGCCATCACAGAACACTCTCTTCTTGTTTGCTGGCTTATTATTGTGTTGCCATCACAGTATTTCTTTTATTTTATGGCAATTTGCCAATTTGTGTGATTAATTCACTGATTTATGAAGGGATACAGCCTCAAGAAAGTGAGAACTGTGTGTATTTTGCTTACCATACTCATTCAATTAATATCATTATGAATTCTTGCTCTCATCCAAACTCACCACAAAGGCATTTAAATTACTTTAATTAAAAGTACATAATTAGCCAGGTGTGGTGACACATGCTTGTAATCCCAGTACTTGGGAGCCATTGCAGGTTTGAAGCCAGCCTCAGCAGCTGATTGAGGCTCTCAGCAACTTAGTGAGACCCTATTTCCAAATAAAAATATAAAAAATATGTCTAGGAGTGTAGCCCAGAGGTAGAAGGCTTCTAGGTTCCATCCTTAATACCATGAAAAAGGATATAATTATGCTCAAAATAATGACCCTAAATGCAAGGTAGAAACAGAATAGAGTATTGTCACATTAAGCAGAAGCTGAAATGATGGATTCCTCAGATCAGAGTCCGGTGTCTGGTAGGACAGCCTTCTTCACATTTTCATGATTACTAGGACTGAGTAACAAGGGACAAGAGCCATGTCCCCTGCCAGTGACCTCAGATGGGGATAGGTCTTGCTTATCTATTGAAAGAGACTATTAAAAAGATCAAGGCTGATTCTGGTTACCGAGGATGGTAGAAGACACATAATATAGTTGAACTGGGATCTACACAAAGCCACTTGCTACTTTAGCCAGTAGATTTGCAATATCATTGACATTAGGGGGAAGTAAACCAAAACCTCCAATATGAAGACTATTCCTAGACTCCAACTGCAAAACCAATGAACAAGTAAAAGTGAGAAAACAGAGAGATGTAAATACTCTGACTGATATTAATAGCAATTCGAATGTATGTAAGGAAAGTTATATTAGGAGAGCCAACAAATACAAGAATGACTTCACTTTCAATGAAAATATTCATGCAATCTGAAAAAAGATGAAAACAAATACTCATCGGAGAAAATCTAATTAAACAGTAAATTCTAGACTAGGCACAAAGATTGCATTTATTAATATAAATTTAGTTATGAGGAATCAACTAACAATAAAAAGTTTTTTAATAAAAAGTGACAAAAAGAGATGGAATGACTTCAGTAAGTATTTACTCCCAGACCTATTTTATGCTTTATTTGGAAACAGGGTCGCACTAAGTTGCTGAGAGCCTCACTAAGTAGCTGAGGCTGGCTTTGAACCTGTGTGATCCTCCTGTCTCAGCCTCCCAAGTTCTGGGATTACAAGCGTGTACCACTATGCTTGGCTAATAAGTATTTTTTAAAGTTTCAAAAGATGAGTCTGGAAAAAGATGATAGAGAAGAAAGAGTCAAAATATAATGGCTCACCAAGATGTTGATAATGGCTATTGTTAAGGCTTGATATTAAATGTCCCCCAAAGCACACGTGCTGAAGGCTTGGTCCCCACATAACAATGTTCAGTGGTGGGGTTCAGGGAAACTGATTGGATCATGAGGGCTCCAGCATCATCAGTGGATTGACTCACTGATGAGTTCTGAATCTGAATAGACTGGAAGCTGATAGAGACTATAGGAGTAAGTAGGGCACTGGGAAATGTCCTGGAAGGTAGCTCTTATTCCTCTCCTCTCTCGCTCTCCTTCCTGGTTGCCATGAGCTGAGCAGTTTTCTCATCGCATGCTTCCATCATAATATTCTGCCTCACTCAGGCCCAAAGCAATAGAGTAAGATGACTATGGAAAGAAACCTCTGAAATTGTGAGCCAAAAAAGTGTTCCCTTCTTTTAAGTTATTTATGTCAGCTATTTTGTCACTGCGATAAAAATATGTCTAAGAAAAGTGAGTAATAACAATGTTTCACAGGGATGTGGAGAAGTTGGAATCCCCACATGTTACTGCAAAACAGTTTGGCAATTCCTCAAAAAGTTAAACATTGACTTACCATACAACCCATATGTTGAATACTTCTGCTTAGCCATGACTAAGCAATCTCAAAAACATAAGATGGCGAAGGAGGCCCTCAGGAGAGGAGGTGCTGTGGTCAAGTTGTTTGGCCACGGTCTAACCCCTGATAGGGCCAAGAGACTTCCGTGCTCGTGCTTGGCGCATGACTCGGCCTGGATAGGAGGAAAAGGCTTGTGAACAGGTTGGCCTTTAAAATCATTGGCCCATAGGTTGGCGCCCTGGAAATCCCCTTGCTGCTTTCGCTTTATAAGAGCTTGCTGTGTTCCGCAATAAACGAGATCCTACTTGACACATCTCCCGGCTTCGTGTGGTTTTGTTCGGGCTGTCGGCACTCATTTTCCTGCTTAACCCCACAGCTGACAGGCTGGACCCATCACCCATAAATTCCATTCTTGGATATATACCTAAGAGAACTAAAAACTTATGCCCACACAAAAGCTTTTAATGAATGCTTATAGTAATATTATTAAAAAATAGTCACAATATGGAAATAACCTAAATGTCTAGCAATTGGTAAAAGAATAAATAAAATGTAGTATATCCATAAATGGAATATTATTTGACAGTAAAGGTGAATGAAATGCTAATATGTGTTTTCAGTGTGTATAGGTTATCAGCCTCAGCAACTTAGTAAAACACTGTTTCAAAATTTAAAAAAAAATACAAGGGTTGGGAGTCTAACTGAGAGGTACAATGCCCCTGGGTTCAATCCCAGTATAAAAACAAGAAAGAATATTATGTAAAAAAGTTTAATATTTTGATAAGAAAAAAATTTTGTTGAAGTGTATCAGATTTACATTTCTATAGAGATC
Source organism: Muscardinus avellanarius (assembly GCF_963383645.1). Classification (NCBI taxonomy): domain Eukaryota; kingdom Metazoa; phylum Chordata; class Mammalia; order Rodentia; family Gliridae; genus Muscardinus; species Muscardinus avellanarius. The sequence continues at coordinate 80,832,901 of NC_137789.1, forward strand.
GAGTGTTAGCCCAAATACTTTTTTGAAATAACTTTTTTTTAGTTTTTTGCTTACTCCATTAATTTAATCTATGTCAAACAAAATACATTTGTTACAATTAATCCAATATCTATTATGTTGTAAAACATTCAAAAATGACTTGCACAATTAGGAAAATTTCACAACTCAATATATTAAGTAGCCTATCAAGTCTTCTATGCCAACTTATTAGCAAATGCAGTTTCTTAGTGAACAACTAAGTATTAAACTTGATGTCAAAACTATGGCGATAGACCAAATAATTTTAAAAAATGCTTACTGTCTAATAATCAAATTTTATAAATATGGGACATATTTCAGTAACTTCCAGAAGATAAAAGGAAATCACATAGTTATATATAATAAACTTAAGTATAAAAAACTGTCAAAGTGTTCATCTTTAAAGCTATTGTCATTTTTGTCCACAACCTGATGTTAAGAATTGAGTTATATGCATTTAATGAATGACAGAAATCCTGGCTTGCCCATTAGTCAATTTTCTGAGTACAGTGCATTTTTCCCTCCATCATGTAAAATTGATATTAAGTATTTTGTTCAGTTAGTCATTTCCTATTTGCAACTAACTTTCTAAGAAAAAATAATCCTTGATTATTGCTATACCCTGAATCCTAACATAAAACATTCAACAGCACAAGTATTTTAAAAAATATTTTTGAATCAATGAATGGCTTAAAAATTAGTTGGGAGGAAAGCACGCACGCGCGCGCGCACACACACACACACACACACACACACACACACACAGTTAATTATCTGAAAAAGAAACAGTGAACATTCCAGAAGACAATTCAGAAAAGAAGTGTCACTGCTGACTGTGTACTAAGAAGGAGAAGATGGAATCGGACCAAAGGTGGGACACAGGGAACCCCAGACCTGGTGCACCGCAAGGTCAAGGGTCCTTCTGTGAGGAGAATCAGGCTAGGCCTCATATAACTAAACTGTACCTATGTGCAGTCATGGAAGTCCAGCCCAAGTCCAGGGAGAAGATTGTGCTCATTATAGAATACATTAGAAAGAACCATGAATTAATATATTCTTAATACATTTAGGAGCCATGTTATTAACAAAATTATATTGTAATGTGTTTTCTTGGTTTAAAGTGTGACCTGTTAAACACAACTTTTAAAGCCATAGTTTTGGAAACTTTTATTGTCATTTCTTAATATTCAGTATATGCAGTACATGAAAAGCCTCCTTAACTCTCTCTGCCCCCAAATTGTCCATTGGGCTTGTCAATTGCACAAGAAGAGAAGAGAATATTTGGAAATATAAATAGCTAGCTTTGACAACATATAAGCTAGACTGACTGTTGCATGGAATAAGATGTCAGAAAAGAAATCCAGAGCAGTGGTTGGAATCAAATTCCATACAAGATCTTAGATTCTAGGCAAAGGCACAGACATTATCCCACATTATAGCAATCATATGCTCACTTCTTTCTATAGCATTTCTTAGCCCAGCCTTTCCTCTACATTCTAGGAGGCACCTGTTTGGCCTGCTTTGGGTGGTCCTCAGCCAGAAACCTCAAAGTCACCAGCCCCTATTAAGTACCTTGAGTGCAGCCTTAAGGTCACCATCTTTTAATAGACTTAAGTATGATGATCCAAGGATGAGATTATGAGGGTGTCTAATAACTACCCGCAACCTTCTCCAATCGACCCAGGGGTCCTGATCTCATACAGCAAATGCAAACTCCATTTAGTTCCCAGATACATCCTTTCTGTATTAGTTGTCTGTGCCGAGTAACATAGTAGTACAGACTTTGCAGATCAAATACCCTTCAGTTATTTTTCTCGGACTCCATCAGACCAAAGTGTGAGCACAGTGTGGCTGGGTCCTCTGCTCAAGTCTTCAAAGGCTAATGTCTAGGTGTTGCCAAATTTGTTGTTCACATGGAGCTCCAGGTTCTCTTCTGAGCTCATGGGTATTGCAAGTACAGTTCCTATGATCATAAGACTGAAATCCTGTTTCTTTGCTGTCAGCCAAAGTCTCCTCTTAAGCACTCAGAAGCACTATCCCTGCACAGCATTTCCTTGATTCATGACTGATTCACAAACTTGGAAAAGATGTGTGTACACCAGAGGTAGGAATCTCAAGGAACCCCTTAAGCATTTTGTCAACCACATCTGATTGGGTAAACCTAGGAACCCAGGCTACATGGTTCAATAATCAGCAATAATCAACTCTGAGCTCACTCACCCTGAAGTTACAATTCAGATCAATAGTTGGGTCATCTTTGTTTTATAAGCAAAACCCCATAGTATATCCCAGAATCAAGTCCATGTGTCTCCTATCCTGCCACCTGGGCCCCTGATGCTAACAGTATGCTGAGTTCACACTGAATCGCACCTTTGCTCTCTCCAGTCCTACCCAGTGTTGAAATCTTTCCCTGTGGCTGGGTGTGAAGACCTGAGACCTCCCTGTGCAGTCTTTCACTCTTTACTGGCCAGATGCCTATCTCTGCACCTGGTTCACCCCTCGTCTGCTTTAGATTATGCCCCTGTGGGTCTCAGACCTGACTGTGCACCAGAATCACACAGAAGCTATGATCAAATCTAGAATTCTGGGCCCACCCCAGAGAGTTTCTGAGGGCTAGTAAAGCTTCTGGTGTTAAGACCACACTTTGAGAACAGCCGCATTAAGCACTACCTCTTACCTCCTGGTCTTCATCTCAGACATCTGGGTAGGAAATGTATAATCACTGGAATTGCTTCCAGAAGGGTCAGTTGACTTTTATCCTGGATCACCCCAGCATTAACTTTTGTGAAGAGCTTTTTGGTATCCACAATTGATTAGACTCCAATTATCACCACAGATCACCCAGTTTTAGTGAATGGGGAGAAGTCAGACCAAGCCAGCCTTAGCTGTGAAGAACAGGGACTCTTACATATACACTGGGTTTGGTCTCAGAGGCTCCCACTGCTTATGCAGGCAGGGAGAGATGTAGACTCTGCATCTATGAGATGTGTAGAGGGAGGCTTATGCTTAACATTAAATCCAACCCCACTGATATGAGCCAGATATCAGAGAACCAGGTTAGCAGCAGAAAAGGTACAGGTGGCATTAAGTATCTGCACAGAGAGGAACTGCATAGACCAAGTCTGCTGAGTAGTCATACATTTATAAAGTTGCAATATTTTGTTGTCATTTTTGTTGTTTTTTTTATTTGTGTGTATATGCTTGCTTGTTTGCTCATATATATATATATATATATATATATATATATATATATATATATGTATGTATAATTTTTGTGGGGGGGTGGTACTGGGGTTCCTGGAAGCCCTTCTACCTCTGGGCTACACTCCCAGACCTATTTTGTATACTTTTTTATTTAGAAACAGGGTCTCTTAAGCCAGAGCGGCTGGCTTCGAACCTGCACAATCCTCCTGTCTCCACCTCCCAAGCACGGGGATTACAAGCATGCACCTCCACGCCTGGCTCTTCCCATACTTTTAACAAGCCTCTCTTCCCTTGTACATGCCTACTCTCTTCTCTCCATCCGTTTTCTTTTTCTTTTCTTGTATTTTCTTTTCTCTTCTTTGTCTTATATTGAATCCATTTTATACCACTACACAAAATACTCTATATTGGATACTAGAATACTACATATTCACTATCTCTAATCTCTACTATATACTACCTTACCAAACTTATACTCTCATTATATTTGATTCTATCTGTGGCTTTACCCTTTTCTTGCATTTATGACTTCACATTCCTCTTCACTCAACTTTCATCATTGAATAAAACATAACTTGCCCTTCTTCTATATATGACCTGACACCTACAGACTGAGAGAAATCCATCAAAAGCAACAGAAAAACTTCTGAAATTATGAGAAGAAGGAATAACAAGGAAGCAATGAGCTCCTACAATACCACAACAACAGAACCTGAAAACACAAAATTACAGATATTGCCAGAAGGAAAAATCAGAAATTTATCAATAGAAATAATACAGGGTTTCTAAAAAGAATTTAGAGAGAGCTTGAAAGAAATAAATATTTAAATCATTGAAGTGAAGGTATCAATACAAACTATAAACACTAGATTAGACCACATGGAGAATAGAATCTTGCACTTAGAAGATGATCACTACAAAAATAAATGCATAATATATAATTTAGAAAAAACAAATTGACAGGATGAGTTGGACATTGAAAAGATATGGGCCCATCTTAAAAGATCTAACATAGCAGGGCGTGGTAGTGCATGCTTGTAATCCCCGCACTTGGGAGGCAGTGACAGGAGGATCACGCTGGTTCAGAGCCAGCCTCACTGGTTTAAGAGACCCTGTTTCCAAATAAAAATATAAAAATAGGTCTGGGGGTGTAGCCCGGATGTAGAAGGGCTTCCAGGTACCCCAGTACCACCACCAAAAAAAAAAAAGATCTAACACAAGAACAATAGGCATAGAAGAGAGAATAGAAGGTAAAACAAAAAGGATCAACAATCTTTTCAAAGAAGTAATAAAAAAAATGCCAAATTAATGCATGAGCAACCATGTTCATAGCTGCACCATTGCCAAACTATAAAACCAGCCAAGATGTCCTCCAACAGATGAGTGGATTACAAAACTATGGGATGTGTACAGAATGGAATTTTGCCCAGCCATAAAGGAGAACAAAATTATGGCATTTACAGTGAAATGTCACAAAAAATAAGAAATCAGATACTTTCCCTAATATGAGAAAACTAGGGAAAAATGGGTAACAGGAGGAACTCTAGATGAAGAAGGGATCCTATAGAGGAGCAATTAAGGTGACCTATCTGAGAGGATGAGAGAGGGGAAGAGGGAAACTCTTTAAATCAAATGATTCACTTAAACAAACATATCAAAGTCAATCAGGAAACCAAGCATGGGAAGAAGGAAGAGGGAGGGAAGGGTTTAGGGATTGGATAAGGGCTAATTGTGCGATGTGTGCATGTATATCTCCACAAGTTTCTTATCCCATTAAGATGTGTAACTACAGTGTACCAATAAAAATTTATTTAAAAAAAAACTACATCAATAAAATCATACACCATGACCAGTATGGTTCATTCCAGGGATGCAAGGCTGATTCAACATATAAGAATCAATCCCTGTAGTTCATCACAAAAACAGAACCAAAGACAAAAATCACATGATCATTTCAATAGACACTGAAAAAGCATTTGACAAAATTCAACACCAATTTATACTAAAATTCACTGCTGAGAATCAGCATAGAAGGAACATACCTCAACATCATAAAGGCAATCTATAATAGGCCCATAGCCTCATCATATTAAATGGGGAAAACTGTGAAAATTCTCTCTAAAATCAAGAACAGGACAAGAACGTCCAATACAATGACTTCTTGTCAATATACTACTTAAGACTCTGTCCAGAGCAATGAGGAAAGAAAAGGAAATCAAAGAGTACAAATAGAAAAAGAAGAACTAAATCTATCAGTACTTGCAGATGACATGAAACTATACTTTGAAGACCCAACAAACTCAACCAAAAGGCTTGTAAAACTGATCAACAAATTTAGCAAAGTGTCTGGATACAAAATCAATCTTAACAAATCAGAAGCTTTCCTGTATGCCAATCATAACTACATTGAAAGAGACTTCTGAGAAGATGGTGACCAAGAAAAGCAGCATTTACGAGTCCCACTAACACTCTATTGCCACAAAATCAGCGCTTTTCATAGCCAGAAAACAACAGCAGCAGAGAAATAAAAACTGTAAATACAAGGGACAGAAGAAAAGAAGGCTAGAAGAACAAGCAAAGACCAGAATTGAAACTAGCCTGCACTATGGTGGCGGAGCCATGCCAGCGTGATCTTCCTTCGCAGCATCAGGCTCCAGTGAGGAAAGGGACTCAGAACGGAGCTCAAAACCAGAAAAGAAATACACCAGCCTCACGGCTGAGAGCAACAACAACACCATATATCCAGTGGTGGCAACAAGTTCACTGCACCCATGACAGCTCCAAATCGGCTCACTCAACAACCCACCAGGCTCCAGAGAGGAAACGTAAACAAGGAGCTGAAGTGAGCAGCTGCAGATCATCTGGGTGTAATTCAGCAGTTTTTTTCAGCACAAAGAATGTCAAAAACTCCCAGTGGCCAAGCTCAGCACACACTCCAGGGACTCAGAACGGAGCTCAAAACCAGAAAAGAAATACTCCAGCCTCACAGCCGAGGGCATAACAGCAGTGTCATATTGCCAATGGTGACGGCGAGTCCACCAGGTCCATGACAGCTCCAGATCAGTACATGCAACAACAATGAGTAAAATTGCGGCCCCTAAGGGAGAAACCCCAGTACTGCACCCCCAGGGATTTGAGCAGCTTTGATAATCTCCCTGGATCTGAGATTTTGCAATCCAACCCAGTGAAGGAATAGCAGTGGCAGAGATACCAAACCCTAGTCAACTCCCCATAAGAAAACACCCAGCCTCGCACCCCCATGGTCTCACGCAGCCTCAATTAAATCCTTGGGTCTGAGACTTTGAAATATAACCCATTAAAGGAGTAGTGGTGACTGAGATTACCACAGACTGAGATCCAGAGCACCCTAAGCGAAGTCATAGTGACCCAGGGAAGAACACAGAGAAGGCACAAACATCTGAAATCATGGGAAAGAGGAATAACAATGGAGCAATGAATGCCCACAATCCCACAACATCAGAACCTGATAACACAGAAATTCAGAGATCTCTAGAAGATCAAATTAGGAATATAACTGTAGAAATAATAGAGAATTTTCTAAAAGAATTTAGAGAGTATAAAAGAAATAATTAATGCAATCATTGAACTAAAGGCCTCAATTCAAAGTATAAACAATCGATTAGACCACAGGAGAATAGAATCTCGCTCCTGGAAGATGATCATTCCAAAAATGAATGAATAGTTTATAATTTAGAAGAAAATATCCGACAGCAGGAATTTGACATGAAGAAATATGGGCCCATTTTAAGAGAGCTAGCCTAAGAATAATTGGGAAAAAGGAGGAAAAAGAAGGTGAAACTAAAGGGATCAATAATCTCTTCAATGAAGTAATAGCAAAAAAAAATATCCAAACATAGAGCAAGAGGTCGATACACCAGTCCAGGAAACTTATAGAACTCCCTTTAGACAGGATCAGAGAAGAAGTTCTCTATGCCACATAATTGTCAAAATGACCAATGTGGAAACCAAGCAGAGAATCTTAAAGGTAAAACAAAAACAAAAGGCCAAGTGACATTCAGAGGCAAAAGAATTAGAATCACTCCAGACTTCCAAAACCAAGTCATGAAAGCAACAAGGGCTTAGAGTAACATATTCCAAACTCAGAAAGAAAAACATTTCCAGCCAAAAATTTTCTACCCAGCAAAACTATCTATCAAATTATATGGGGAAATAAGAAGCTTCCATGACAAACAGAAACTGAAGGAATGTATGTCTTCAAAACCAGCACTAGAGAAAATACTCAAAGAGATTAACTACAAAGAAGAGATAGGTAATACACACCAGAACCAAAGAAACAAGATTTTCCATCCAGAAGACAACTAAGTGGAGAAGAATACACAGTATCTCAAAGAGAAATAAAATCTTAACATGTTAGGAATAAAAAATTATCTCTCAATAATCACACTGAATGTAAATGGCCTCAACTCCCCAATAAAAAGACAAAACATAACAAAATGGATAAAAAACCAGAACCCATCCATCTCCTACCTACAAAAAATACCACACCTTTCAAGTAAAGATAGGAACAAACTCAAGGTAAAGGGCAAGGTAACTCATGCTAACGGAACACGAAGGCAAGCAGGAGTAGCAACTATGATATCAGACAAGTTAGACTTCAAACACAAACTTATTAGAAGAGACAAAGAAGGTCATATTTTACTGGTAAAAGGAATAATCCAGCAAGAGGAAATAATGATAAACATCTATGCCCCAAACATAGGGGCAGCTACTTTCATAAATCAAACTCTTTGTGACATGAAGTCACACATAAATCCCAATACAGTAATATTGGGAGACTTCAACACACCTCTCACAACATTAGACCAATCTTCCAGACAAAAGGCCAGTAAAGATGCCTCAGAACTAAAGAACACCATTAACCAAATGGACCTGTTTGACACATACAGAATATTTCACCCAACTACAGCAGAGTTTACATTTTACTCAGCTGCTCATGGAACCTTCTCCAAAATAGATCACATCCTGGGACACAAAATGAGCACCAGCAAATTCAAAAAATGTTACATACTTCCCTGTGTCATTTCAGACCATAATGGAATGAAACTAGAAATCAACTATAAGAAGACCCAGAGAAACAATATAAACATGTGGAGACTGAACACCACACTTCTGAATGAAGAATAGGTCATAGAAGATGTAAGAGGTGAAATCAAGGAATTTCTAGAAACAAATGAAAATAAAGATACAACATATCAAAACCTCTGGGACACTTTGAAGGCAGTATTAAGAGGAAAATTTATAGCACTGAGTGCTCACATAAGAAAAACAGAAAATCTTCAAATAAGTAACCTAATGACACACTCAAAGCACTTGAAAAGCAGGATCAATTGAACCCCAAAGCCAGTAGAAGACAAGAAATTATTAAAATTAGAGCATAAATTAATGAAATAGGGAATAAAAATCAATACTGAAAATGAACAAAACCAAAAGCTAGTTTCTTGAAAAAATTAACAAGATAGATAAACCACTAGCCAACCTAACTAAAAAATAAGAGAGAATCAACCCAAATTATGAAGATAAGAGATGAAAAAGGAGACATTACTACTGACAGTGTAGAAATCCAGAGGATTATCAGAATCTACTTTGAAAAACTATTCTCCAACAAAATGGAAAATCTGGAGGAAATTGACAACTTCTTAGATAAATACAACCTTCATAAACTGAGTCAAGAAGATATAGAACACTTAAATCAACCAATAAAAATCAAAGAGATTGAAACAGCAGTAAAGAGCTTACCATCAAAGAAAAACCCAGGACCAGATGGCTTTCCAAGTGAATTCTATAAAACCTTTATAGAAGAGCTAACCCCAATACTTCTCAAACTATTTCATGAAATAGAAAAAACCGGGACTCAACCAAATACATTCAATGAAGCCAACATCACACTAATACCCAAACCAAATAAAGACAGTTCAAGGAAGGAAAACTACAGCCCTATATCTATGATGAACTTGGATGCAAAACTATTAAACAAAATACTAGCAACATACATTCAAAATCACTTAAAGAAATCATACACCATGACCAGGTAGGGTTCATCCCACAGATGCAAGTCTGGTTCAACATATGAAAATCAATTCATGTAATTCATCATATAAACAGAATCAAAGACAAAAATCACATGATCACTTCAATAGACACAGAAAAAGCATTGATAAAATCCAACATCCATTTCTGAAAAAAAAAAAAAACACTGCAGAGAATTGGAATAGAAGGAACATATACCTCAACATCATTAAGGCAATCTACAATAAGCCCACTCCAACATCATATTAAATGGGGGACTTCCGGGAAGATGGCGACTGAGAAAAGCGGGGCTTAAGAGCCCCGCTAACAACCAATCTCCATTACCACAAAATCAGTGCCTTTCATAGCCAGAAAACACCATCACCAGAGAAACAAAAAAATCACCAGGCTCCAGAGAGAAAGCGGACTGAGAACAGAGCTCAGAGCCACAGAGGAGATAACCGGCCTCACGCCCGAGGAAGGGGCAGCAGCGCCATACTGCCGGCGGCAGCGGCAAATTCACCGGACGGCTACAGCAAGCCAAGGTGAGCCGCTGCGGAACAGTCAGGCGGGATTTCTCGCCGCAGGTAAAATCTAAAGCTCCCAGTGGCTGAGCTCAGCACACGCCGCAGGGATTCAGAGTGGAAATCAAAACCAAGAAGAAATACGCCAGCCTCACGGCCGAGGGCGTAGCAACGGCGCCATATTGCCACCGGCGGCAGCAGCAGAGAATTCACCGAATCCAGTACAGCTACATCTGAGTACTCAAGAACAGTGAGTCAAATTGCAGGCCACAGAGGAGAAATCCCAGTACTGTACTCCCTGGGACTTGACCCAGTGGGGGAGTGGCGTACAATTACAAACATATCAAAGTCAATCACTGAGTCAAACATGAGAAAGAGAGAAGGGGGAGGGAAAGGGAGGGAACTGGAGAAGGGCTAAAAGAGAGATGTGTGCATGTATGCCTTTCCCCTCTTGTACCCCATTAATATATATGACTACAATGCCCCAATAAATTTTTTTAAAGAAAAGTAAGATACAAAACAACTTTACTGCAAATTAAGCAAATTATTTGTGTGTGTGTGTGGGGGGGGGGGTTCTACACTTTCAGGCCCTCGGCTCTGCACTTTACAACCCTGAGCTCTGCACCATCAAACCCTGGGCCTTTATCTCCCCACCTTCACTGGCAGAGGGTATCCAATGTAATCTCAGAGTGACCCCCTGTGACCCTGTGTGGGTACTGTGCCCTGGGGACTATGTGCCTTTCTTATGTCTCTGTAGGGTCTAATCCAACCACCTCTGCAGTGGGGTGCCAAGATCTTAGTTTACCGGGGTCCCTGGTACTGCTCTGGGTGGTTGTCCACTGAGAAACACAGTTAACTTACTGCCCGGTGGCCTGGGTCTCTGGAGGGCACAGTGCACTGTGGTGAGTGCCAGGCTCTGGTGGGCACAGGAGCCTTTGGATCTTTATCTTCATCCCAGAAGTGTAGTATGGGTCGCAGATGTTGGAGCTCTGCCACCACTTTCTGCACTTCAAGTCCTTGGTTTAGTTACCACAGTTTCTTGTGACTGCAGTGCTGGAAGTCACAGTTTGGGTCAGTGGCCCTAGGTGGCGTCAGCTGCCACATCAGGTCAGTCATGCACTCAATCTCTTTGCTATGGATCTTGTATTCTGATTATTGGATTTTCTTACACTGTGGTTCCCTTTTTTGTGTTTTTGCTCATAAATATCTTTGCTGCTTTGCTTTTCATGTCAAGGAGCTGCCTTCTCAGTAGTTTATTTTTGTTTCTTATAGCTACTGAGACGTGCTGCATCCCACAGTCACTATTTTCTTCTGTCCTGAAATAATAAATTATAGTTGTCCATTGGTGAGGTTCCATGACTTAAAATAATTGTTAAGCCAGGTGTGGTAGTGCATGCTTATAATCCCAGCATTTGGGAGGCTGAGACTGAAGGATGGCAGTTCAAGGACAGCCTCAGCTACTACTTAGTGAGGCACTTTGCAACTCAGTGAGACCCTGTTTCAAAATAAAGAATAGGAGCCAGGTGTGTTGGTGCATGCTTATAATCCCAGCATTTGGGAGGCTGAGAAAGGAGGATTGAGGTTTGAGGACGGCCCCAGCTACTTAGTGAGGCCCTTTGCAATTTAGTGAGACCCTGTTTCAAAATAAAGAATAAAAACAAGGGATGGGGGTATAACTCAGAGGTAGAATGCCCCTGGGTTCTAGCCCCAATACTGCAAGGAAGGAAGGAAGGAAGGAAGGAAGGAAGGAAGGAAGGAAGGAAGGAAGGAAGGAAGGAAGGAAGGAAGGGAAAGAAAGAAAGAAAGAAAGAAAGAAAGAAAGAAAGAAAGAAAGAAAGAAAGAAAGGAAGGAAATAGGGCCGGGTGTGTAGCTCAGAGGTAGAATGCCCCTGGCTTCCATCCCCAGTACTGCAAAATAAAATTATTAAATATTCTACCATAAAATACCATAATACCATTATGTAAAACTTAGCCCTAGCACCTGGGTTAAAAAAAAGACTACTGTAGGATTAAGACAGTATGCTTGGTATGGGGTTCAGGTAACTGAATTTGATCAAGGAACAAATTTGGAACTGGTCAAAGTTGAACACTAAGGAAAACACCAGGAAAAATATCTCATAAAGCCTTGTGGGTTTTTTTTATTTTGTTAAATTTTTAAATTTCAGAGTAATCTTTATCAAAGGTAATTAAAATCTCTCCTTATTTCCTGCTTTCAAGTAGATCTTGCTCTGTTTAATGAGATTAAAACAGTGCCATCCAGTGGAACTGTCTGCAACAAGAAACTGCTCTGAATTTGTTGTCCAGTGTGCAGTGACTGAACATTTTAAGTGTGGCTCATATGACTGAAAACTAAGGTTTCTGAATTTAAAAATTCAATTTAAAGAGCCACAAGTGGTATTTTAATCTATTGGCAGTGCCATAACAAAATACCTTAGAGTGTGTTATTCATAAATAGGAATTTCTTTCTTTTTTTTTTTTAGAAATAGAAAAATAATGTACATCCAAAGACAATGTAAACAGAATTAAAAGTTACTGATAGAATGGGATAAAATATTTCCAAATGATATATCCGAAGGTATATTAATATTCCAAATAGAAATCCTAAAAATTAGCAACAATAAAAGCAAACAATACAATTAAGAAATAGGTAAATGACTAAAATAGATAATGAATCTCCAAAGATTTTTATATGACCAATACACACATGAATATCACTCATAATTATCATAATATAACTAATCATTAAGGAAATACAAATAAAAACTATAATGAATACTACTTCACATTTGTTAGGATGGCTACTTAGCATGAATTACCTTGCTCCAGCCCTTTACCTTGAGTTTGTTACTATCTTTACTTGTAAAGTGTGTTTCTTGTAAGCAGCAGATGGATGGATTCTGGTTTTTAATCCATTTTGTTACTTTTTGTCTTTTTATTGGGGAACTGCAGCCATTTACATTCAGTGTGATTATTGAGAGATAATTTTTCATTCCTAACATGTTAAGATTTTATTTCTCTTTGAGATACTGTTTATTCTTCTTTGCTTAGTTGTCTGCTGGATGGAAAATCTTATTTCTCTGGTTCTGGTGTGTATTACCTATTTCTTCTTTGTAGCTAATCTCTTTGAATATTTCCTCTAGTGCTGGTTTTGAAGACATAAATTCTTTCAGTTTCTATTTGTCATGGAAGTTTCTTATTTCCCCATATAATTTGATAGATAGTTTTGCTGGGTAGAAAATTTTTGGCTGGAAATGTTTTTCTTTCAGAGTTTGGAATATGTTACTCCAAGCCCTTTTGGCTTTCATGACTTGGTTTTGGAAGTCTGGAGTGATTCTAATTGGTTTGCCTCTGAATGTCACTTGGCCTTTTGTTTTTGTTGCCTTTAAGATTCTCTGCTTGGCTTCTACATTGGTCATTTTGACAATTATGCGGCATGGGGAATCTCTTCTCTGATCCTGTCTAAAGGGAGTTCTATAAGTTTCATGGACCTGTGTATCGACCTCTTGCTCTATGTTGGAAAATTATCTGCTATTATTTCTTTGAAGAGATTATTGATCCCTTTGGTTTCACTTTCTTTTCCCTCCTCTATTCCAATTATTCTTAGGTTAGCTCTCTTAAAATGGGCCCATATTTCTTCAATGTCAGATTCCTGCTGTCTGATTTTTTTTCTAAGTTATAAATTAAGCATTCGTTTTTGGAGTGATCATCTTCTGGAAGCGAGATTCTATTCTCCATGTGCTCTAATCAATTGTTTATACATTGAATTGAGGCCTTTAATTCAATGATTGCATGCTTTGTTTCTTTTAGACTCTCTCTAAATTCTTTTCAGAAGTCCTGTATTATCTCTACAATTACATTCCTGATTTGATCTTCTGGAGATCTTTGAATTTCTTTGTTATCAGGTTCTGATATTATGGGGTTGTGGGAGTCCATTGCTCTATTGTTGTTCCTCTTTCCCATGATTTCAGAAGTTTGTGTCTTCTCTAGGTTCTTCCCCAGGTCACCACGACTTCACTTAGGGTGCTCTGGCTCTCGAGTTTGTTGTAACTCCTTTACTGGGTTGTATCATAAAGTCTCAGACCCAGGAAGTTAATTCAGGCTGCACGAGACCGTGAGGGTGCCGGGCTGGGCATTTTCCCATGTGGAGCAGCAACTAGAGTGTGGTATCTTTGCCACCACTACTCCTTCACTGGATTGGACTGTAAAATCTCAGACCCAGGGAGAATATCAAAGCTGCGCAAGTCCCTGGGGGTGCAGTGCTGGGATATCTTCTGTAGGGGCTGCAATTTCACTAACAGTTATTGTGCACGCTGATCTGGAGCCATCGCAGGCATGGTGAACTTGCTGCCGCTGCTGGCAATATGGCACCACTGCCACGCCCTCGGCCGTAAGGCAGGCGTATTTCTTTTCTAGTTTTGAGCTCCATTCTGAGTCCCTGGAAGGCATGGTGAGCTTGGCCACTGGGAGTTTTAGATGTTCTTTGCACTGAAAGAACTGCTGAATTACACCCCAATGATCCGCAGCTGCTCACTTCAGCTCCTTGTTTACCTTTCTTCTCTACAGCCTATTGCTATAAGGCATGATGGTGCCAGTGCCACTCCGCAATACAGGCTGGTTTCTTTTCTGGTCTCTGGTTGATCTTCTAATCTTCTTTTTCTCTGTCCCTTGTGTTTACATTTTTTATTTCTCTGATGATCGTGTTTTCTGGCTATGAAAAGCACTGATTTTGTGGCAATAGAGATCAAGTGTTAGCAGGACTCATAAATGCTGCTTTTCTCGGTCACCATCTTCTCAAAAGTCAGAAATTTATTTCTTGTAGTTCTGAAGGCTGAAAGCCCAGAACCAATATGCCTGAGGAGGGACTTCTTGCTGCATTACCACATGCCGAAGGCAGAAGGATTAAAAGAGGCTAGCTAGTTCCCTAAAGTCCAAAAAGGCCCTAATCCATTTATAAAGACAGAGCCCTCATGACCTAATCATCCTCTAAGAGACCCCATCTCTTTGCTGATATTTCCCCTCCATTATCTAGAGTCCCACTAGTATCCTCTGTGTTTCCTAGTTTGGGCATATTAGAGGAAACATATGTACCTTCTCCATCTGTGCTTGGCTGCTCTCACTTAACATAATGTTCTCCAGGGCTTTCCATCTTCTTGCAAATGAGATAATTTTGTTCTTCTTTATGGCTGAATAGAATTCCATTGTGTGTATTTCCCAAAGGTTTGCTATCCATTCATCTGTTGATGGAGATCTGGGTTGGTTCCATATTTTGTCTATTACGAATTGTGCTGCTATGAACATAGGTATGCATATGTTGCTGTAGTTGTCTGAATTCAACCCCTTTGGAAAGATACCCAGGAGTGGTATAGCTGAATCATATGGTAGATCTATTCCCACCTTTCTTAGGAATCTCCACACAGATCTCCATAGTGGCTGAACTAGTTTGCAAAGTTTGAATGGAAAGATAGGAGAGGAGTAAGGCTGATCTTGATTAATGAGGGTCTACATCTGAATATGTGTAAAATTATGAATATGACATGGTTAACCTGGACAACTATTGGTGGGAGGGGGAAGGAAAAAAGGGGGTGGGGGGAGAGGGCACCAAATATAGTTTAAATGTATACCATTTATGTTCAATAAAAAAATTTGTTTAAAAAAAGACCCCATCTCTAATCACTATCACTTTGCTGATTAAATTTTAACATAAGAATTTTGGGAATCATGTAGACCATAGTATTCTTCCTCTGGTGCTCCAAATTTATGTCCTTCTCACATACAAAATACATTCATCTTTTCCCAATAACTCCAAAAGTCTTTACTCTTTCTAGTATAAACTTCAAAGATTACATTCAAAGGTTAACATAAGTATCCTCCAAAACAGCTACAGGTGAGACTTGTGGTATAATTTATCCTGAGACAAATTCTCCTCCTGCGAGTCCATGAAATAAAAAAAATAAAAAATTAAAACATTGCTTAAGCAGGATATAGTCCTAATTGGGGCTTAGAATAGGACAACCAGGACTTAGTGCAGAAAAATACACCTTTGAAGGCTATGGTTAATACACAAATTTCATAGATAAAACCTTGTTAATATCCCCAGTTTTGACTTGGAGGATTGATTCAGCCAAAGGAAGAAGGTAGAAAAGTACGATGTACAATGTGCCTCTCCATGGAGAAGACATGGAAACCACTTCTCCAATAAAAAACTCAGACAGAAGGCTAAGGAACTGTGGGTTTCACAGGGAGAGTGGTGTGTGCAACCTGGCCCCTAGAAAAAAAATGTGGTAGAGATCTGTTTTACCCTGCTTTTGTATCTCTGTCACAAAATACCTGACAAGAGAAATTTGGAGGAAGAAAGATTTCTTTGGGTTCACAATTTCAGAGGTTTTGTCCATAGTTGGCTGGCTCCAAGGCAGAAATTGTGGCAGCAACACATAACAGAAAGACAAGGCTCTCAACACTGCTCTTGCATCATGCAGGTTAGAAGCAGAAGGACCAAGAGGAGTGGGCCAGAAACATATATAGTTCCCAAGACCCAAACTCCAATGACACACTTCCTCCAGCCTTGTCCCACCGTTGAACCTCCCTGCACTGGGAAAAAGCTTTCAATACATGAGTTTGGGAAGGCATTACAGATACAAGCCATCATCAAGATTCTAGCAGGAGACATAATAAGGTAGAAACTCACAAATAATAAAAAGAGAGCTAGGCATGGTGGCACACACTTGTAATCCCAGCATTCAGGAGGCTGAAACAAGAGGATCATGATTCATGGACAGCCTCAGCTATTTAGTGAGGCCCTCCACAACTTAGTGAGATCCTGTTTCAAAATAAAGAATAAAAATAGGGCTGGAGATGTAGCTCATAGGTTGAATGCCCCCGGGTTCCGTCCCCAGACCTGCAAAAAAACAAAAATAAAATAAAGAATAAAAAGAGATGTTACATCAGTATCAAAAGCCATGGGATAACTCAACCTTGAAAGGAACCATGGCTACCTACAGAGCCTCAGTGGTGCACAGTGATGTAGGGAAAAGTATAAAATTATAAACTTACTATCCAAAAGAGATTAGGCTTGCTACTGATAGAAATGAAGGCTTGAGAGCTAAGACAATTCAGTTTCTGTGAAACAAAGTGCTATTTTTGTGCTTTGTATTTTTTGCTTTGCTCTTATGTCTAGTCATGGCTGTGAGAAACATGATAAAATGTTTACCATATCCCTATTAGCTTTTAAATCTAACTTATATTGTGTAGAAAATTCAGAAACCAGAACAATCTACTTTGCACCACGAGAAAGCAACTACCTGAAATGATTATTAAAGTGTCAGTGGCAAAGATGAAGTTTCTTGGTAGGAACAGGCTTCTGAGGACAAAGCTTCATGGACAAAGGTATATAGGACAGACAAAGAAGAGTGAACAGTCATCCCCCTGCACTCACACTCTTCTCAGCAATGTTCTGGGACCCCACTAAGCTAAAGCCTCCCCAAGATATGGGCAGCTGGCTCCAAAAGGGCCCCACTCACCACTACGCAGTGTATACACATGCCTTGATGTCCATACATACAACAAAAGATAAAATGAGAATTTGAAACATGCACTCATAGTGAGAATTTAATAATGGCTGAGTCACAGATACCTAAGTAAGAATGGCTATACTGGGCTGATCAGAACTGTCCTTGGCCATTGCAAGAGAGAGAACTCTCTAACTCATTAGCCCTATACTTATTAGTACTGAATCTTCAAACCTACCCTTTAATTTTTTATGAATACACTATATTTTCACATCATAATGTGGATCATATTGACAATTGCATACATTCACATCATACTTGGCTCCCCCTGCTTGCCCTCCCCCCCAACAATGAGTGTCCAGGTTGACCATGCTACATTCACACTTATACACATATTCAAATGTAGCCCCTCCTTTAATCAACCTCAGCCTCCTTCTACTCCTAGCCTTCCTTTCTAGTTTTGCTGAGGTTTCCCCTCCATTATCTGAGATCCCTCTGGCTCTGTATTCATGAATTTTTTGAGATTCTGCTTATCTTGAAACACTTTTGTTTCTCCATCAATTTTGAATAATAACCTTGCTGGATGTAGGAATTTTGGTTGGAAGTTTGGATCATATCATACCACTCGCTCCTGGCATTCATGAATTGGGTTGTAAGTCTGGGGTGATTTTTATTTTTTGCCCTTGTATGTCACTAGTTCTATTTTTATCACTGCTTTTAAGATTCTTTCCTTAGCCTTCATGTTTGTAATTTTGATTATCATGGCATGGGGAGGTCCTTCTTTGACCTTGTCTTATCAGTGATCTATATGTCTCCTGTATGTGTATGGCCAAGTCTCTTTCCATGTTTGGAAAATTCTCCAAAATTATTTCTCTGAAGAGATTATGAATACCCTTAATATGTACCTCTATCCCTTATTCAATGCCTTTTATCCATAAGTTAGGACATTTTATGTTGTCTTACAGTTGTTGCAAATTTAGGTTTTGTTGCTGTAATGACTTCTGTATGCTGTTGACTGTGCTTTTGGTTTTGAATGAATTGTCTTCTAATAGTGATATTCTATTTTTTATTTGATCTAATATTACAAAATTTCTTTCTATTGCTGTCTTCATTTCATTTATTGACTCTTTCATCTCATTCCAGGCCTCTTTCTTATTTTTTCTTAAAGTTTCCATTTCCTCTTTCATATTTTGTACACTTACCATGAGGCCTTTCATCATACTGAAGATCTGGGTTTGGAATTCCCCTTCTTGCATTTATCATAGGTCAGTATTTGTGATTTCCCTTATTTCCTCACTGTTCTTAGGTCTCATATTTTCAGGGTTCTCAGGCTTATTTTCCTGATGTCTTGGTATCTTCTTTTTTGTGTCACTCTGTGAGTAATCTGTCTGATCTAATCTTAGCAGTAGGGATTTAGAGGTGTCAGCAGGTTGATGCATGGGTAATCCATGCTTTTTTCAATGGTGAGGGTTGGGTAAGAGGGGAGGAGCTGGGTGATATGATTGAGTAAGAATTTAAGGATAATAAGGTAATATCTGGTTGAGAATGAAAGAAGGTTAGATAGTAGGATTCTTGTAGTTAGTACAGAGTATTTAGGTGTGAAGATATGAAATAGTTTGAATATAAAAACAAGGAGACTCAGTAAGTGAAAAAAAGTTTTCAGAGAAAAAAGTAGATAGGCTAGAGGGAGGAAGTTTGTAAAAGGAATGGGGGAGGGAGCAAACAAACATGCATAAAGTAACATAACAAGTTACAGAAATTAACAATTATAAATCAAAGACAAAAAAACAACCAAAAGAAAAAAGGAAAGAACAAAATAAAAAAAGAAAAAGAACAAAAAGATCTAGCAACAGTGTGAAAGAAAAAAAAAACAGCAGTCCTGCTAATTTATCTATATAGAGCCCGGGCCCATATAATATCTGTATGTCTGTTCACTGTGGTAGATTCTGGAGTATAATCTAATGTCTCTCACTTTCTCCATAACCTATTGTCAGCTTTTGGACCCACTTTATGAGTATTTGAGTTCCTCTCTCACCTTTGACAGCTTTGTGCTCAAGTGTCAGGGCATCAGGTGTCACCGTAAATGAATTCAATGTAAGCTCAAGGTTCTGCGCTTTCCCACCCTGGGCTCTGTGCTTTCCAGCCCTGGTCTCCATGCCCCCCAATCCTGGGGTTTGTGCTCTCCAGCTCTGGCTCTTTGCTCTCCACCCAGGGCTCTGCTATCCCAGGTTCTGTGCTCTGCACCTTCCTGCCCTAGGCCTGTGCCTCCCTACCCACATTAGTGGAAAGGGTTCAGTGTAATCTTGGAGTGACCCCCTGTAACCCTGTGTAGGTGCCACACCTTGAGCACTATGGGCCTTTCCTGTGTCTCTGGTGGTTCTAACTGGACTACCTCCAGGATGGGCTGCCAAGTCTTAGCCTGCCGGGGTCCCACAGATGCTCTGGGTGGTCTTCCAGTGACTAATGTGTAATGCAACGCAGTTACCTTGCTGTCCTGTGGACCAGGTCTCTGGTGAGCACAAGGGCTTTTGGTTCTTTTTCTGCATCCCTGAAGCATGGTGCTGGTTGCTTAAGATGTTGCAGCTCTGCTGCCGCTTTCTGCACTTCAAGTTCTTGGATTTCTTGTCAGAACTTCTTGGGGATCTGAAGCCAAAGCCAGCAATCATGGTTCAGTGTGGCAGCCTGAGATGGCGCCGGCCACCACACCAGGTCAGTCAAGTGCTCGGGCTCTTTGCAGTGGACCTCATGTTCAGAGTATTCAATTTCCTTCCTCCGTGGTTCCTGGTTGTGTTTTTATTCGTGAATATCTTCCGCTGCTTTGTATTATTGTTTTGTTTTGTTTTCTTTTGTTTTGTCAAGACAATGCCTTCTTGGTAGTTGAATTTTATTTGTTCTAGCTACTGTGATGTGCTACATCCTGCAGTTGCCATTTTGAATCTCTCTGAATCTACTCTTTAACATTATTCCCAGGGATTCTCAAAGAATTTCTCAAAGACCATCACAAAAATGTACAAATACATGAGGTTAGACACAGTTAATGTAAATACACATATATGCATCATATGCATATGTATATAATCATATATTTCTAGACATATGCAATGATTATAAATACATATATATATGTGTGTGTGTGTGTCTGTGTGTGTCTGTGTGTCTGTGTGTGTCTGTGTGTCTGTGTGTATTTGGGTACATTTATATGTATATATATCCATCACACACAAGCAGATATACATTTTTATCATTTATGTACATCAAAATATTGTCCTCACAAAATCTCATCAGAAGAGAAATTAGAAGGAAGAATTCAGCTGCACTCAATATAATTCTACTAAAAATATCAAGATCAAAAAAAGGAAAATTTTTCCCAAAAATTTTACTACCCTCTTCTTACCTAGTAACAAAATTCTAATATTACTAGAGAAGCAATGTACTCATTTAAAAGATGACATTTTCCAACTTCTTTGGCTGGTAGCAGTGTTGATAAAGACTTATGCATAAGTAGCAGTAATTACTTCAAAGATCAGTAAGTACTTTAGAAAATAAGCCAACAATGAACAAATCTTACATCTTTATTTCACTGATTCAGCAAATACAAAAATCACTTAACAATAGGGCACACTCTGATATAGGCATCACAGTGAGATTTAGTTATGTGGCCATCATAGAGTGTACTTAACACACCTCGATAGTGTAGGTCAATCACCTGATGTGGCCTTGCTTCAACAAGAGATGTGGTCAGCATGAGACATATGAGGCTACTGCCAGCATAACAAGGCTTACTGTTTAACAGTTAACTGGTTTGTTTTTTGAGTCAAAGGTACACTCTAAAATAATGATTAAAAAGTATAGTTCACTAAACATATAAATCAAAAGTATAATTGTCTGTTATTATCAAGTCTTATGTACTACATATATTTGTAGGTGCTATACCTTTATACACCTGGTAAAACAGTAAGTTTGTTTATACCAACTTTACAAATAACACATGAATGATGCTTTATGCTATGACGTTATGAGGGCTAGGACATCACTAGGTGATGGAAATTTTTCAGCTCCATTATAAAATCTGTTATAATCACTGTCATTGCAAATACAGTCTGTTATTGACAGGTGTGGTAGTGCATGTTTATTGTATTTATGGAGAACCAACTATGAGCTATACTCATCACTGAGTACTAAGAATGCAAAGAAAGTAGGCCCAGTTCTTTCCCCTGAGAAATGCATAGTCTTGTGGAGGAAAGAGATATAAATATCCAATATCTGCAATTATGGAGTCATATACCACCTAAAAAGTAGTGTGGAAAATTCTGAGCTTCTACAGTTATTGTACTTCAGCATATTTTTCTTCTACCATGATATTTAACTCATATCATCTTCTATTTACCAAGAATGTGAACACACATATAGTTTGCTGTCTATATTCATCAGAGCTTTTGAGGCTTATTCTTAAATTTAAAAATAATTACTTAGGGACTGGAAATTTAACTGAGTGGTAGAGAGCTTGTCTAGTATGCATAAGGCTCTGGGTTCAATACCAGAACCACACAAATAAAAAAAAAATAATAAGCCAGGTCTGGTAGCACACTTCTATAATTCCAATACTTGGGAGGCTGAGACAATAGGATCACAGACTCAAGGACAACCTCAGCAACTTAGCAAAACCCTCAGAAAATTAACCAGATCGGTTCATTTTTTTTAAAAAAAAAATAGGTCTGGGGTTATAGATGAGTGGTAGAAAGGCTGTGGGTTCAACTCCCAGTACCAACAAAATAATAATTTCCTGGTCTAGTCATATGCAAGGCATTGGCCAGGTTTATGAAGAATATAAAAATGTAATAGACAATCTTTATATAACTTTCTCTTTTTTGTGTGTCTGGGGATGGAACTCAGGAGCATTTGACCACCAAGCTACACCCTCCTGCCCTATTTTTTTATTCTTTATTTTGAAACAGGGTCTCACTAAGTTGTGGAGGGCCTCACTGAGTAGCTGAGGTTGTCTGTGAACCACGAGCCTCCAGCCTCAGCCTCCCAAATGCTGGGATTACAAGCATGTGCCACCACACCTGGCTTTATATAACTTTCTATGAGTTCCTGAGATTCATAAAGCATTATGAATCCATGTGGATAGATCTTTTCTAAAGAATCATTCATTTTTTAGAATCGCAATTTTAGAGAGAGACTTTTTAAAAGCATAGCAAAATGATAATTATTATAGAGCAAGAACAGTTAATAAATGTAGACAGAATAATAAACTATAAACCACCATTTTTGTACTCCCCTGTTTAATCATTGGCTTAGGGACAGGCCATAAGTGGATGTTGAAATTGTTAGTTGCATTGCTCACCTAATGGCTAAGATCCAAAGCACTGTCCACACCAAATCCTGGCCAGGATGTGGAGCAACAAGAACTCTCACCCATTGCTGGTGGAAATGCCAATGGGAAGATTACTTGGGAAGACAGTGTAGCAATTTGTTATGCAATTAAACAATACTCTTCTCATCTAAGCCAGCAATTGTGCTCTGTGTTTTACCCAAAGGAGCTGATCATTTAGGCTCACACAAAAACCTGCACATAATGCTCTTGGTAGCTTTGTTCATAACTGCCAAAACATAATGGAAGAACCAAAATATTCTTCAATACATGAAAAGACCAATAAATTATAGTCATCCAAACACTGGCATATCATTCATCACTAAAACAAAATGAGCTCTCAAGCAATGGGAAGACATGAATGAGCCTTAAATGTGTATTACTGAATGAAAGAAACCACTATTGAAGGCTACATGCTATATGATTTCAACTATATGACACTCCAGAAAAGACGACTTTATAAAGATAGTAAAAATATGGGAGATTCCCAGGGGTTGGGGAGCAGTAAACAGCCAGAGCTCAGGTACTTTTAGGTTCTTATTGTGAATACTGTGTACGATACTGGAATGGTGAATTATATTTGTTGGGATAAATTGGGGGCAAAGAAAACATGGTCCAATAGCAAGGAACAAGCTTTATTTAGAAATAAAACCTGGAAGGAGGCATCTGACCATGGAGAGAGCTCACAAAGATCAAAAAGCCCTCCTCTTTACAGACTAGGTAAGTTTTATGGGGAAAGAAAGGGGGGAGGTACAGGAGTAGTCATGTAAGGCATTGGTTGGTGTGCCAGTGGCTAGATCATCCTGGGGCAGGGCAATGATCAGGGCACGTTTCTCTTTTTTTGTTCTTTTGTTTTCGGTCTTCCTTCGGCATGACCTTGTGACCAGATCTCAGAGTCAGACCTCACAGTGCCCGCATGGTCATCAAAACCTGTAGAATAAGCCGGGCATGGTGGTGCATGCTTGTAATCCCAGCAGACAGCCTCAGCTACCTAGCGAGACCCTTCACAACTCAGTAAGACCCTGTTTCAAAAACTAAAAAGAAACCTGTAGAATAAACACCAAGAATGAAACCTAATATAAGTTATGGACTTTGAGGGCTAGTGATATACTCATGAAGGTCTATCAGTTATAATAATTGTACTGTTCTGGTGTAGGATGTAAGAGATGGGAGGGGTAGAATGAGTGGGGAAGACAAGGGAACCCTCTGTGCTCAAGTGTCCTGTGACCTGAAAACTTCTCTGAAAATAAAGTCTGTAGTTTGAAGAATCATAGGTGAAAAACTATAGGGAACAAGATAGTTACGTGGTACCAGGTGTGATGACACATGCCTGAAATCCCAGCACTCAGGAGATGAAAACAAGAGGATCCCAGGTTCAAGGCCAGGCTTAGCAACTCAGTGAGGTCCTCAGCAATGCGGTGAGACCCTGTTTCAAGATAAAAAATAAAAATGGCTGGGGGCATTGGTCACAGGTAGAATGCCCCTGCATTTAATCTCCAGTACCAAAAAGAAAAAAGAAAAGCCAAAATAGTCACATGGTACTCGAGTGCTGTTCCATAAACTCCTAGTCATTAGATAAAGAAAAATGAGCCTTTACAATAGAGAACCAAACTCCTAGTCATTAGATAAAGAAAAATGAGCCTTTACAATAGAGAATGCTGTGGTTGCTGCCTTCTCCTGCACACGGAGTTTACCCTTATTACTTGTGGCACTGGCTATTATGACATGTTGCAGTGGAAGGTCTGACATTGTGTATAACATTTGCTTGCCAGAAATATTTAATATAACTATATTTCAGTCTTAAATCCAATGAAGTTTTATAAATATCCAGTTAAATGACACTATGAGAAAAAAGCCAGAAAAAAATAAATAATATAGGGCCTACTATAAGACACATGGTCTGGACTCTTAAAAACATCACTGATACATAAATAAATAAACTTTTTAAAGATAGAGCAGAATCCAAGCATGGTGGCACATCCTTGTAATCCCATCATTTGGGAGGCTGAGACAGGAAGATCACAATTTATGGTCAGCTTCAGCTACTTAATACAGCCTTTTGCAACTCAGTAAGACCATGTTTAAAAAAAATAAAGAATAAAAAATATGGCTGGGGTATCAGTATAAAATAGGTAGAATGCCCCTGGGTTCCATCTCCAGTACTGCAAAAATAAAAAATAAAAAAGAGCAGAACTGTTCTAGACAAAAAAAAATAATATTAGAGAAACACTGCAACTAAATGCAATGCATAAATCTTGACAGGATCTTCAGGACACATAAAAAAAACTTGAATATGGTTTACTATTAGTGGGCAGTATAGAATTAACATTAAATTTATGCCTAATAATTTTATAGGCACTGTTTAGAATAACTTTTGAACTTCTAACTGAAGATCATTGTGCTAAATGAGGTCAGCCGAATTCAGAAACTCGAGAGCCATGTGTTTTCTCTCAAATGAGGAAGTTAGAGAGAAAACAGGAAAGAAAAAAGACCTAATGAAATTAGGAGAGAGACCAATAGCATAGTGGAAGATGACACAGATGAAAGGACAGGAGGGAAAGGGAAGGTATGGAGAAGAAGTCAGACCAAATAATGTAATGTGCATAGATGAATTATCAGTATAAATCTCACTATAGTGTACAATCATGTTGTACCAATAAAAATAAAATAACATATTCATAAAGAAAAATTAAATTAAAGAATAACTTCCATTTAATGAGAGGAATGTTGAGTATTTTAGCATAGTATTATATCTACAACTTACTTTCAAATGGGTTATCCAGAGAAAGGGAAAAATAGAAAACAAATATGGTAAAAATCTTTGGGCCAATTGTTTAATCTGCATGTGGGATTTTGAAACATTAATGTAACATTTCTCAAGTTCTCTGTGTATTAGAAACTTTTCATAATAAAAATCAAGAGAAGACAATGTATTTGGCCATCAAATGATTTAGATGACTCAGCAATGGTATTTCACATTTTTCTAACTTAAATTAAGGAAGTGTTTGTGTTCCCACATAGAAGTAACACCCATGTGAGGACTATTGAAAATGGTAGCATTACACCCATACATTTTCTCCGGATAAACCTCTACTCCAGGCCCCTTTGGAGGTTGGATGCACCGATGACATGCATTGCACTATTGCAAACATGGCTGAAATCCAAGCAAATTCACGTGGTTGCCGTACCTCATCTGGCACCCAGACAGATATCAAAAGGTGTGGGAAGATAGGCAAAACCAAAATTGCATAAGAGGCAGCTTCAAGCTTCTGACATCGACTGTCGCTCCACTCTCAGTGAGGACGTACCAGCAGAGTGCCACATTTGTGCAGGTAAGATCAGATCCTCTGGTCCCTCAGAACGGGCTAAGTGTTCATTGCTGAGCATGGTTTACAATTCCTAAATAGGGGCAGGACCTAATCGTGCTGTTATTTCCAATGGCTCTCTATTCTTCTTTTCTATATTTTTATCACTGTTATGGCTTTTGTCTGTCAAGGGAAGTATGGGATGAAAAAACAACTAAGAATGCCCAGAAGGGATGAGGGAAGCACTGTGTGCACCGTGTGCACCACGAGAGGCCCAGCTTTGACCCCACTGGTTACATGTGCCAGCATGCCCTATTATGCACATGTAGTATGTCTGTATTCAGCCTCTCAGCAAGTTCCTACATTTATTGACAGCTACAATGGCGAATGTGATGTGGATTAACTTCCGGACAAACCCCACACTCAAGCCCTTCTCAGCAGTTCAGAGTTGAGGTATAATCCTAAACCCCAGAGAAAAGCCTTCCCAGCCTTTGTGTTGAACATCATTATAGATGGCAGGTTTCAAACTCACTGGCACCATCAAAAAAGCTCTTGTATGAGTGATAAACACTTATATTTGTATGGCGTTCTGTAATTTGCAAACTGCTTTGTAACATGTGTTATTGCGCTATGAGTAGCATTCCTGGGAGGGAGCTGTCAGCTCACTTCACGGGTATAAAAAGGAAGGCTCAGAAAGGCAAAATGTTCCCCAAATGCTTAACTCGTAGGTAGCAGAGCAGAGGTTAAAGCCTGCTCATTCCAGCTGCAATACTTGTTTGGTCACAGTGGTGCTAATTTTTTCCCCATTCTCACAGTTAACCCTAAATGCACAGAGCATGTGTGAAAAATGAAAGCTAGTCTTTGGGATTCAAAGTCTATCTTGCTGAAAGTTATTTAGGGAAGTTACTTGTATAGTAGTCAAAGGACAAGTTCTATAATAAAGTTTGGGCTCTGATCCCAGTTCCATTATGAGCAATACAACCCTGGGCAAGTTATGTTTCCACATGAGCCTCATTCTTACCCCACAGCGCTATTCTGAGGGTTAAATAAGATAAGGCAGGAAAAGCACACAGTGCCACTTAGTGTTTGGTGGATGTTTGCTCATAATACTTCACTTTTTTCTTCCAGCTGACTGGTTGCCCCAGCTGCCAAAACACCCACCAGGGAGCAGTAATCTTTTTGGCCAGCACTCCCTACATTGGAGCTCACATGTACTTTTCTTCTTTGTTCCAAAATCAAATGCTTTCACTGGAAACAGACACTGCCTTCCTCCAGGGCAGGGACTAGAATTTAGAGTCTTTAAAACTCAGCCTCAAATATTTTGAACCCAACATGTTTTGTTTTTCTTCCTCTTTGAAACATACATAAAGATTTATAGTGATTTCTTGGTCTCTTCCTGTTTAATGTAAGTGGAACTTTCTGACATGTCAGGGCTAATGGCAAGATACAGGAGTCTGGCTCCTTTGGTATCCTAGATGGAGCCCCATGGATATCTCAGATTTAGTCCTTGGTTGACTGAGAATTAAGTAGAAGTCATGCAAAAACACTTTGTCTCACCAGGCTCAACTTTTTCTCCTTGGGCAGAGGAGTGACAGGAGGGTATATTTCAATATTTAAGAGCTTGGACAGTGAAGTCACAGCGTGGGCTTCCATCTTGCTATGATTAACTCTGTGGCCATGAACTAGCTTCCCTAGTCTCCTATTGACTATTCTCTCAACTTTAATAGGACGGCCTGTGTAAGAGTTAAATGACTCCGTGCACTCTGAGCGTTTAGAATTTGCCTGATATGTGGAAAGAGTTCCACAGCACTGAAAGAATGTTACTGCTGCCATTATCACCATCATCAGCAACAACAACATGGTGATGATGGTAATTTCTTCAAATAGCTCTAGTTTATCTGAATATAGATTTTGTATATATCTGTGTTTAACTTCTATATAAAAGGATTGCATACATAATGTTCAGTTATACTAGAATATGATTGTTGAAAATCAAAAAAGGGTCACCAAAAGCAAAAAATATTTCATATTTTTTTTTGGTGGTACTGGGGTTCCTGGAAGCCCTTCTACCTCCGGGCTACACTCCCAGACCTATTTTTATATTTTTGAAACAGGGTCTCTTACGCCAGCGTGGCTGGCTTCAAACCTGCGCGATCCTCCTGTCTCCGCCTCCCAAGTGCGGGGATTACAAGCGTGCGCCACCACGCCCGGCTAAAAAAATATTTCATTTTTAAGTGGCTTGGGGAAAAGGGCACATTATCTACCAGGAAAAAAAAACTACTCTATTAGTCTTGTAATAGGAACTGAATTACAATCCAGGAGACATCTGCCTTGATTCCAATAGTGCCTACGTCATTAGCTAGCTATGTGATCTTTGGTAAAGCTACTCAATATGTGTTGATTTGTTATCCTCACTATAAAATAATCATATCTGGCTTGCCTATCTCAAAGAGATAATGTGAGGAGGAAGTAAAAATGTAAAAATCTTCATTTGTATCATAATATTATTCATATATTATTGGATAACTGCCTAATGAAAAGTAAATTCTTGTTAGACATAAGATAATCAAATGTGCTTGTATAATAGAAAAATGACTGAACTGAGAATCCAAATACTTGGTTTAAGCCAGGCATGGTGACTTACACATGTAATTCTAGAGCTTGAGAGGCTGAGAGACAGAAAGATTGGTTAGACATAAGATAATTAAATGTGTTTGTAAAATAGAAAAATGACTGAACGAGAATCCAAATGCTTGGTTTAAGCGAGGCATGGTGATTCACACATGTAATCCTAGAGCTTGAGAAGCTGAACGACAGATGGATTGCAGGTTTGAAGCCAACCTCAACAACTTAATGAGTCCTCAACAACTTAGCAAGATCCTGTCTCAATATAAAAAATTAAAAGGGCTGGGCTGCAGCTCAAAGGTAGGACACCCATAAGTTCAATCCCTAGAACAAAGTAGATTCTTGGTTTAATTGTCACATGAGGCCAGGGAGTCAAGGTACAAAGGTGGCATCCTTAGCTGGAAAGCTTCCCAATAACCTGTGACCATGCTATCAGCTAAATTAGGTATGTGTAAGAAAGCACCCTGTAAATGGGGAAGGTTCTTGTTAACAAAATATTCTATAATGTAATGGCTTATATAACTTAAAAAATAAACAATTTTGGTAACTGCAGCTAACATATATGGGTTGAATAATTACTGTCTTAAGGGTCAATTCCCTTGTACTAGATGACTTGTGTGTACTGCAGTTGTTGTGATGTCACAGATTCATCAGCTACCTTCTTCCTAATCAGGACATTGCTTCCTTCATTCAATCAACATGCATGTGATGTTGGATACCGCCATATTCTTGGGGAAATTTCTATATTACTTTTTAGAATCTTTAACTTTCAAGATAATTCCCAAGAGCAAAAAGAACATTGCTGGCGAGATTGTGCTTATAACAGGAGCTGGAAGTGGACTTGGGAGGCTGTTGGCCATTAATTTTGCCAGTACTGGGGCCAGTTTAGTTCTCTGGGACATTAATCAAGAAGGCAATATGGAAACATGCAGAATGGCGAAAGAAAAGGGTGCTGTGAAAGTCTTTACCTACAAGTGTGACTGTAGCAACAGGCAAGAGGTCTACAGAGTGGCTGACCAGGTAAGATGATGCCCATTTTTCACTCTCATGCCCAAGAATTGTGCATCCAGTTTGCAGCCAGGCTTTTTCAAAGAAAGAAGGAGCGAGGTGTTTGTCACTAACTTCCTCTTCTTGATTCTGCATGTAGAAATTCACTTTATGACCTTCAAATAGAAGCAGAGAATGTAACAGTGTAAGTGGGAGATAGATCAGACTTCAGAGTCCAGTGTTGCCAGACTGCTGAGTGAGTGATTCACCATCAGGAGTTTGTACAAACTGCACCTACTCCTGGCTCTGCTGCTCAATGATTGTGCAACTTTTATCAAGTTATGTACCCTCTGCACATCCCTGTTTCTTCATCTGTAAAATGAAAGACTAAAACTAGATAATCCTCAAGGTCATGCCCAGCTTTAACTTAACTTTCTATTTTTTATTATTCTCATGCCATTAATTATCATTTTTGTCATATCCTGAGAACAAGAGTAAGCATGAAACAAAAGATAGAAGTATTTATTTTCTATACTTTTAGACCAAGCTTCCTTTCAGACATAGCCTGCTGGTACTGATTCTAACTTCATGTGAAATATTAGTACTCTGATAATAATAGCTACAATTAATTGTGTAGCTATCATAGACTCTAACAGCAATGAGTAAGCTTTTGAGGAGTGTTTTAACCACAAGGTAAGGAGCAATGAAGCCAGATACTGATCAAGAGAGAGGAACAGGATACAGTTTTCCAGGTTGGTTACACACACAATCTCCTAAGAAGAACTAAGGGAACCACCGGAGACTTATGTGGGAGCATGAGACTGATCAGAAATACAGACAAGCGTCTTTACTGTGAAGCCCATAAAAAGAAGGGTAAACAGGTAAAAGTTTGGCTAATTTGAATCATTGCAGGAGGCTGAGTCTAAGGCAAAGGTCCCTAGTTTCTTGGCTCTGGGGTAATTGGAGTGGGTGTGAGTGTGAGAATCCAATAAAAAGAAAAGGTTGGACACGTGGACTTAATCACCTGCTCAAGAAGGAAACCTGACCAGCCTGTAGCCAAAGCCACAAAACTAGATCAATACACCACCAGAAAACACACAAACAAAAGGAAAAAATACTATCAATTATATCACAAAGTTACTGTCCTAAGCAATTTATGTACATTACGATTTATTTAATCAACACTCTACAACCCTCTTCAGTATCTATTATCATCTACTCCATTAAGAACTGAGGCATAAATGAATGGGAAACATGCCCAAGATCATAAAACTAGTGATTGGCAGAGCCAAGATTGCAGACCACCTGGAGTACAAGCTGCACTCAATTTGGTAACAGAATACCCAAGGGATTTTCCTTCCCTTTGGCAATGGGGGTTCCACATAGGGAATTCCTGTACCGATTCATTCAAAATTTCCTTATTCAAGCACTGCTCTGAAACCCCCTCTTCAGTTTTCTCTGCTTTCTGTTACCTCTTTCTTTGTTTTGAATAACTAACTCCTCGCCAGCTAATGAGAATATACATATGATAGCTCCCTACATGTATTTTAGTTCAAAGCAAGTTGAATCAAAGCCAGTCCTCATTTTGCAAAAGGGAAAGAAACATGATAAGAGAAGTTCCCAGGTGGGGGTGAACTCAAGGATATAGTCTGTCTAATAGAGGTTTCAGTTTCAGTACTACATACTAGACAGATAAAGACTCTCCCCCCCAAAAAAAAATCTCTTTTTCTGAACCACTGTCATATATAATCTTCACAATGAAGAGATAGTATCGTTTTCTCCACTTTACTAATGACAAAACAAAAGCAGAGACCATTTAAAAAATTTATTCAAGTCATAGAGCAAAGAAGCCATAGAGGTGAAGTGTCACCCCACCCTCCTGGCAGGAGAGCCTGTACTCCATGCCCTCAGGATCTTCTCTCTTTGCTCAAAAGGATGATAATCAAGTTAAATTTGTCTTGATATCTAGTAGAAAACCTGTTTGGAAACTTTAAGCAAAAATTATTTTTCGATGTAGGAATGATGATGAAAGCTTTCCCATAATCCTACAAATGGAATTTTTCCAAATTAAGTGCTCTATCTGCTTTTGGGTTTAATTTAAATCACTCATCAAGTCTCAGGAAACTCAAATAGTAGGGTTCAAATTTACGTACAAGAATTACAACAAACAAAAGGCATCACCCAAATGAAATTTGTGGAGACTTGAAAAGTAAAAACAAGAGTCTAAAAGAGTATAGTAATTAATGTTCCACAATTAGATCCAGACATCATACTCATCACCAAACTATAAAGTCAATACAAAATCATTTTTCATTAAAATAACTCATTCCACAATTTATTCTCAAATTTGTAGATGTAATCAAGTATTAGTTTTTATTTTGCATATTTTTGTGCACATGCACACAAATGAGATTTGTTATGTCGATAATTTTGGCCACAAAGAGTAGTAAATTGGTATGAAACAGGTTAAATGTGGGAATCCAAGTCAGGTGTGAGTCAAAGTCTCTTGGCAAGATTTTCAACTTCTCAGAACCCCTGACTTTTGAGGATCAGGTTAGGAAGGTTGTGGTCGTAGCTCATGAAGGAAGAGACAGGGGTTCTGAGAAGTTGAAAATCTTTCCAGGAGACTTTGACTCACACCTGACTTGGATTCCCACATTTAAAGCACCCTCTTGTGGTTGATTTCCTCAGTCCTATCTCACCCCAAAGCAGAAGACTCTAATCCCTCATGCTATCTTCTGCTCATCAATAGTAAGTCTTTCTTTCATAGCTGGTCCTACTCATCTATTTACCTAACCTCTCCAAGGCAAGCTATTTGGCAGGCTCAACGTGAAACAGTGCAGGGACCAGGAATTAGAAAATCAACTAGAGCAGGAAATGTTTCCTTCTTGAAAACAAAAAAGCACAATGTCATCTCTGCCAAAATATTCAGTTCAGGACAAAATATCTTCCAATCATTGATTAGACATGCTTTGTGCTTTGCCCCTGGGCTAGATTTGGGCCAGTTTGCAATGTCACCTACAAAAGTCATAATTTCACACAAAATGGTAGGAGAAAAAACATTTCCTCTACTTTTTTTCTGGGGTGTTTTTCTTCAGGCAAGTCTCATGGTGGATTGTGAAGTATGCAAGCAGGCAAGGTGGACTATACAGAAAGGAAAGATAAAAACTTAAGAGCTACAGTAGAGGTAGCACAGTTGTGTGCCTTGGGGAATTGTCAGTGACAGATATTAGATTTGAGAGAGTCCTTTAGAGAGAAGTACACAGTATCACAGGAGTCTATGTGTGCTAGATCAAAGGCATCATCTCCATTCCAAGCACTACCCAGCCTCAGGGAGGGAGGGACAGGGGATGTACTCCTGCTACCTTCTCATAGAGGAATAGGGTAAATGACACCTACAAAGTAACCATGCAACAGCTGCCAAGATGAGAGAAGCCTGCCATTTAGAAGGAGATGCTCAGAGGTACAAAGGGACACAGTGTCACTTAGCAGGAAAGCACTATCACAGAAAAACCAGGAAATAAAGAAAACAGGCTACAATATATAGCAAATCATCACATGGAAATCAAGTCTTTAAACAAATTTCCAGATTGAGGTGTGCTTTGTAAAAACATAATTGATAGTAAAATTACTTTACAGTTGCTGAATCTCTTTATGGAAAACAATACATCTGTTTAAAGAAAATAGTCATACATCATTCAATGAGACAGATTTAAAGAAAATAGTCATGCATCATTCAATGAGATAGAAACAGTCTGAGAAATGTATGACTTGGTCATTTTTGTCATTGGGTAAATATCAGAGGGTAAGTACTTACACAAACTAGGATGGCTACAACATCACTACACAATACAATCTTGTAACCACTCGTGTATATGCAGTCCATCATTGAATAAAACATTATTATGTGGTGCATAATTGTATCTGGATAAAGTGAGGAAAGTTTATTAACTTGGAAAAACAAATATCAAAATATGGCACACTGATTGATTTTGTGTTTGCCTCACTCATGGCCAGGTAAGAAAAGAAGTTGGCGATGTGACCATCCTCGTTAACAACGCTGGCATTGTAACAGGGAAGCTCTTCCTTGATATTCCGGATCACATGGTGGAAAAATCATTTTATGTCAATGTCATCTCTCATTTCTGGGTAAATCTTTCTTTTATATTTTCTTTTATTGGTGAGTATGCAAATCCTATGCATTGCTATAAATAGCCATTCACCCATTTCTCTGTAAAAATGCCATTCATGAGTTTTCCACTCACAGAGCAGTGAGGGCTCATACTTCAGGTATCATCCTGCCATCCTGGTTTTTCTTGGTCTTGCCCAACTCCAAATTCTCATGAAAATTCCTTTTCTTCTACCCTCTCTAGTTTTGTACTAAGACTTAAATTATGCTGTTCAAAAATCTTCCTACTCTAATACAAACTGATATGTGTCAGCAACTATAAAAGAGATAACTTGGTCCTGAGTGAACAGAGAAGGGGGCTATTGTTGGAGGTTGCTTATGTCCCAGCAACACTATGCAGGAGAACAAAGGTAATAAAGCCAGTAGGGATAACACCCAACAATTCAACAATTATTGAGCATTTACTCTATACCAGGCACTGCTCCATGCTGTGTGTGTGTGTGTGTGTGTGTGTGTGTGTGTGTGTGTGTGTGTGTGAAGGGTGGAACCCAGAGGCTTTTCTACCTCCAGGCTACACCCCAGACCTATTTTATACTTTATTTGGAAACAGGGTCTCACTAAGTTGCTAAGAGCCTCACTAAGTAGCTGAAGCTGGCTTCAAACCTGCAGGATCCTCTACTCAGCCTCACAAGCGCTGGGATTACAAGCGTGCACTACCATGACCAGCTGTTCCATGCTCTTTAAACTGCAGCCATTGCATCACTTTTTCTCATATTACAAATAAGAAATCTGAGGCCTGAAGTGTTGAAATGAATTTCCCAAGGCCATTAAACTTGTGTTACAAGCTTACAAAGGGGAAAAAATGAGAAAGATCCTCTACTGCAGGATAAATTAGTGAATTTATAATTCAGGAGTGTCTTCCTTGAGACTTGTTCAATAGAACTGTGTTTGAGGATAGAAATGGTCTTCATCTACTTTCCAATAGGGTAGCCACTAGGCACCTGTGGCTATTAAGCACTTAAAATGCGATTGATGTGGCTGAGGGCCCACATTTTTGTGCTATGCCATTTAATTCGTCTAAATGAACTGTTTTGTTTGTTTGTGGTACTAGGGATTGAACCCAGGTGCATTCTATCTCCCAGCTACACCCTAAACCAATTTTTATTTTTAATTTTGAAACAGGGTCTTGCTAAATTGCTGAGGGGCTCACTAAGTTGATAAGGCTGGCCTTGAACCTGTGATCCTCCTGTTTCAGTCTCCAAGGTATTGGGATTACAGGCATACACCACCATATCGAGCTTAAATGCACATTTAAAGAGCCACAGATGCTGAAAGGCTACTTATTGCCTTGCAAAGTGTGACCTAGAGAGTGGGCAAAAGGCCAAGGGAGGTTGGAATTAGCAGAGGTACTTCCACTGGGGGACTTCCACTTGAGGCTTAATGAGAAAAACAAGCATCAACATAAGATTGGGCTTGCAGAAGGGATGAATGACTGAAACTATGGCCTTAAGACACATGGAGAGTGGTGGGTAAATATAGAGACCTCATTCTCTGTTGAGGATAGGATCTTGGAATTTGTTTTCTTTGTCCAATGGTTCTTCTTTTCTCACTCAGTGCTTTGATATGTAACCTTTATATATGCTCCACAGTTCTCACAACTATTTCCTCGGTCATCTTTCTTTGTCACCAGGAGGCCCATGGAAACTGCCACTGGAATCCAAGGAATCTATTTTTGACCAATACTAAGTGAGCATATAATATAGTATTCAATATACAATACACTGTTAAATATAAGTTTCCATAAAGCATTTCTTTCTCTGTCTTTACCAGCCCAGCCCTAAACTTTTCATTTTAGAAAGGGTAAATACCAAGCAGGGCATGGTATTTGCATTTGTAATCCCAGGAGAGATAGGAGGATCTCAGGTTTGCGACCAGCCTCAGCTATTTAGTAAGGACCTCTGTAACTTAGTGAGACTCCGTTTCAAAATAACAAATAAAAATAGGGCAATAGGGCTGGAGGTATAATTCAGAGGTAGAATGCCCCTGGGTTCATTCTTCAGTACTGCAAAGAAAGAAAGGAAAGAAAGAAAGGAAAGAAAGAAAGAAAGAAAGAAAGAAAGAAAGAAAGAAAGAAAGAAAGAAAGAGTTCAAGCTATCCTCATCTCTCACCAACAGCTTTTCATGGTCTTTCACCTTTAATGCAAGTGTTTACAACTTGTCTTCATATGATAGTAGGGTAATTTTTTTGATGCATTAATATAATCATCTCTTCCAGGTGTGGCAGGGCATATCTGTAATCCCAGTACTTGGGAAGCTAAAACAGGAGGATTGCAGGTTCCAGGCCAGCCCTCAGTAACTTATGAGATGCTGTTTCAAAAATAAGAAAAAAGAATAATAAAATTGGTATATAAATTTAACACAGTAGTAGAATGTTCCTGGGTTCAATCCCCAGTTCCACAAAAAGACATAACAAAACAGCAACAACAAATAATTTCACTTTCTTGCTCAACAAAATTAAGAGTCTTCCAAACACTGAGAATTAACACAGGGCTACCTGTCATAGCCAGTGAGCCCCAGTAGGATATGACAATATCCTCCCCATCTGTCTGTCATCCCTCATATTCTCTACTTTCCACTCACTTTCTATACTAAAAAGGTATAAATTAGATGCCAGATCACACAAGCTCTTCCTCACCCGAAGGTCTTTGCACAGCTATTCTCTTTCAGACATAAGTGCTCCTTTTCCTTACTCACAAGGGAGTCCCTTCTTTCCTCTGGCCTCAAGTAGTCACCAATTGTATATTTTTATGTCATATGCAAGTTCTGTTTGCCTTGAATTATCTATACAGCTAGATGTAATAAGTAGCAATAAATACACACAAGCCTTCTTGGAATATGTCAGTAAATTTAGAGAGATGATTCTGAGCAGCTCCTAAAACCAAGGAATCAGTTTTCATCCAAAGTTATAGAAGGAATGTATATTCATTTCTAAAATTTAATGTTCTTAAAAAAATATTTCTGTTGATATTATTAGATCACCGATTCCAAGGCTGGGAAATCAAACTCAAAAGTTTGTTTTTACCAGATTTTACATGCAGCACTTACAGTGAGAGATTTCCTTACCCTCAACATCCCTCAAACATGCCAAGATTCCTAGCCCATGAGGAAATGGCCTCCCTTACTATCTACAAGTCTGTGAGGGGAACTGTCAGCCACAGAACAAGTATCAGTCCAGTTTCCTGGGACAGAATCATGTTGGAATTTGTTCCCCATATGGAAATATAAGCTATATTTCTCAAGAGTGGGCTTATCATAATGATAAATTAAACATTCTTAAATATGACACACCTATCCTCAGGTTACATCATCAAGGTTTTAGCTTTATTTTGACAAAACAAAAGAGAAAGCCTGTTCCTACAAATATGCACAAATAGGTGCATCATAAAAGATAAAGAATCTCAGCTTGGGGCAGTGGCGCATACTTTTAATCCCAGTACTTGGGACTCTGAGACAAGAGGATCACAGTTCAAGACCAGACTCAACAACTTATCAAAACTCTGTTTTGAAATAAAAAAGACTGGGGATGTAGCTCAAAAGCAGAGTGGCCATAGGTTCAATACCCAGTAACCTCTCCTCCCCAAAATAGATGACGGATCTCTGTAATAGTCAATATAATAGAATTTGCCCACTGCCCTAAGTAGGTAGAAGAACAAGAGTAATTATATCTTTCATGTTATCTATAAAATGATTTGTTTATGGATGTATTGTGATTAGACTAAGTCAAATTTCATTCCATATATTATTCTAAGCTTAACCCATTGTGGTAATACTCACCTGCATTTCAACTATAAGAATTATCATTCTTATATTCCTTTTATTATTTTATTTTTTGTTAAATAATTTTTTATTCATGCATTGTAGTCAAACATCTTGGCCGAGCATGGTGGCGCACGTTTGTAATCCCCACGCATGGGAGGCAGAGACAGGAGGATTGTGCTGGTTCAGAGCCAGCCTCACTGGCTTAAGAGACCTTGTTTCCAAATAAAAAATATATAAAATAGGTCTGGGAGTGTAGCCCGGAGATGGAAGGGCTTCCAGGAACCCCAGTACCGCCAAAAAAAAATCTTAATGGGATAAAAAAAATACTTGTGGAGATATACATGCACATATCACCCAATCAGTCCCTACCCAATCTCTAATCCTTCCCTCCCCCTCCCTCCTTCCCATGTTGGGTTTACTGATTAATTTTGATATGTTTGTTTTTCTTTCTTCCATATATGGTCAAGTTATTTTTGACAAGGTTTCCAAGAACATTTGGTGAAGGAAATAATAAACTTTTCACTAAATATTGTTAAAAAATAATAACTAAATGAAAAAGAATAATATTGGGCCCTTACCAAACACCATATACAAATATTAAGTCAAAATAGATAAAAGACCTAAATGTAAATCTTAAGATTATAAACTTTTAGAAGAAAACCTGGGTCATAAAACTTCACAATACTGAAATTGGCAGAGATTTCTTGGATATGATTTCAAAGGCACAGGTAACAAAAGAATAAACAAACAAACTTCATAAAAAATAGAAAAATATTGTACATCCAAAGACAATGTAAACAGAATTAAAAGTCACTGATAGAATGGGATAAAATATTTCCAAATGCTATATCTGAAGGTATATTAATATTCCAAATATAAATCCTAGAAATTAGCAACAATAAAAGCAAACAATACAATTTAGAAATAGGTAAAAGACTAAAATAGATAATCTCCAAAGATTTTTATATGACCAATAAACACATGAATATCACTCATCATTATCATAATATAACTAATCTTTAAGGAAATACAAATAAAAACTATAGTGAAATACTACTTCACATTTGTTAGAATGGCTACTTAACATGAATTATCTCGCTTCAGCCCTTTACCTTGAGTTTGTTAATATATTTACTTGTAAAGTGTGTTTCTTGTAAGCAGCAGATGGATGAATTCTTATTTTTAATCCATTTTGCCACTTTATGTCTTTTTATCGGGAAATTGAGGCCATTTACATTCAGTGTGATTATTGAGAGATAACTTTTAATTCCTAACATGTTAAGATTTTATTTCTGTTTGAAATACTGTTTATTCTTCTTTGCTTACTTGTCTGCTGGATAGAAAATCTTGTTTCTCTGGTTCTTCTTTGTAGTTAATCTCTTTGAGTATTTTCTCTAGTGCTGGTTTTGAAGACATAAATTCCTTCTGTTTCTGTTTGTCATGGAAGCTTCTTATTTCCCCATCTAATTTGATAGACAGTTTTGCTGGGTAGGAAATTTGGGGCTGGAAGTTGTTTTCTTTCAGAGTTTGGAATATGTTACTTCAAGCCCTTCTGGCTTTCATGACTTGGTTTGGGAAGTCTGAAGTGATTCTAATTGGTTTATCTCTGAATGTCACTTGGCCTTTTGTTTTTGTTGCCTTTAAGATTCTCTGCTTGGCTTCCACATTGGTCTTTTTGAC
Source organism: Muscardinus avellanarius (assembly GCF_963383645.1). NCBI lineage: Eukaryota > Metazoa > Chordata > Mammalia > Rodentia > Gliridae > Muscardinus > Muscardinus avellanarius. The sequence continues at coordinate 80,872,119 of NC_137789.1, forward strand.
AGTTATGTGGTATGGGGAACCTTTTCTCTGACCCTGTCTAAAGGGAGTTCTATAAGTTTCCTGGACCTGTGTATCAACCTATTGCTCTATGTTGGAAAATTTTCTGCTATTATTTCTTTGAAGAGATTATTAATCCCTTTGGTTTCACCTTCTTTTCCCTCCTCTATTCCAATTATTCTTAGGTTAGCTCTCTTAAAATGGGCCCATATTTCTTCAATGTCAGATTCCTGCTGTCTGATTTTTTTTCTAAGTTATAAATTATGCATTTGTTTTTGGAGTGATCGTCTTCTAGGAGCGAGATTCTATTCTCCATGTGGTCTAATTGATTATTCATAGTTTGAATTGATGCCTTTGCTTCAATGTTTGCTTTCTTTATTTCTTTTAGACTCTCTCTAAATTCTTTTTGAAAGTCCTGTATTATTTCTACAGTTATATTCCTGATTTGATCTTCTGGAGATCTTTGAATTTCTTTGTTACCAGGTTCTGATATTATGGGGTTGTGGGCATTAACTACTCTATTTGTTTTCCTCTTTCTCATGATTTCAGAAGTTTGTGCCTTCTCTGGGTTATTCCCTGGGTCACCACAACTTCACTCAGGGTGCTCTGGATCTCGAGTTTGTGGTAATCTCAGCCGCCACTACTCCTTTACTGGTTTGTATCGTAAAGTCTCAGACCCAGGGAGTTAATCGAGGCTACTCGAAACTGTGGGAGTGCCAGGCTGGGCGTTTTCCCACAGGGAGATGCAACTAGGGTGGTGGTATCTCTGCCACCGCTACTCCTTCACTGGGTTGGACTGCAAAATCTCAGACCCAGGGAGATTATCAAAGCTGCACAAGTCCCTGGGGATTTCTCTGCTGTAATTTTACTCACAGTTATTGTGTGCGCTGTCACAGGCATGGTTAACTCACTGCTGCTGCTGCTGGAAATATGATGACAGTGCCACGCCCTTGGCCATGAGGCAGACATATTTCTTTTCTGGTTTTGAGCTCAGTTCTGAGTCCCTGGAAGGTGTGATGAGCTTGGCCACTGGGAGTTTTAGACGTTCTTTATGCTGAAAGAACTGCTGAATTACACCCCAATGATCCACAGCTGCTCACTTCAGCTCTTTGTTTACCTTTCCTCTCTGGAGCCTGGTGCTGTGATGGATGATGGCACTGGTGCAGCTCTGCAATCCAGGCTGGTTTCTTTCCTGGTTTCTGGTTGTCCTTCTAGTTTTCTTTTTCTCTGTCCCTTGTGTTTACATTTTTTTATTTCTCTTCTGATAGTGTAGTCTGGCTATAAAAAAAAACACTGATTTTGTGGCAATAGAGATCGAGTGTTAGCAGGACTCATAAATGCTGCTTTTCTCAGTTGCCATCTCCTCAGAAGTCTTATTTTTTTTAATCTAATATTTCCCATAAGATATTTTTTATTAATTCTGTAGATCATCAATTAAATTGAATATTGAATTGAATGAAGACTGGATCTCATTTCACATCCGGTCTGTATAAGTAGAGCTTCCTACATACAGAATTAGATATAGATCAAGAATGAAAGTACTTCCTCATATACCCATCAGAAAACAAAACACTGAGCCTGCTAAATGTCTTACCATAATCCAGGCCTATACAGTTTGCCCTCCATGTCCACAGATTCAATCAGCTACATATTGAAAATATTTGAAGCCAGGTGTGGTGTCACACACTTACAATCCCCATACTTGGTAGGCTAAGACAGGAGGACTGCAGACTCAAGACCAGCCTCAGAAATGCAATTTAATGAGATTCTCAGCAACCCAGTAGGAACTTGTTACAAAAATTAAAAAACAAAAGGGCTGGGGCATATCTAATAGGTAGAAGGTCTTTGGGTTCAGTCTCCCAGGAATTTGTGCCTAGTAGAAAAATATTCACTGCATTCATTTTCAGATAGGCTTAAATCCTTTTTGAATTTTTTATTGGTGCATTGTAGTCATACATCTTAATGGAGTACAAGATGGTAGAGGCATACATGCACATATCATCCAATTATCCCTTACCCAATTCCCACCCCAATCCTTTCCCCTTCCTCCTTCTCATGTTTGGCTTAGTGATTGACTTTGATATGTTTGTTAATGTACATCATGTACATTAGGGAATTTCCCTCTTTTCCCCTCCCATCCCTCTCAGTTAGGTTACCTTATTTGATCATCTATAGTACCTCCTTCTTTGTCTAGAGTTCCTCCTATGACCCATTTTCTCCCTAGCTTCCACATACTAGAGAGAGCATGTTTTATTTTTTGTGACTGACTAATCTCACTTAGCATAATATTCTCCAGTTCCATCCATTTCCCTGTAAATAACATAATTTCATTCTTCTTTATGGCTGAGTAAACTTCTATTGTGTACATATCCCATAGTTTTGTAATCCATTCTTCTGCTGATGGACATCTTGGCTGGTTCCATAGTTTGGCAATGGTGAATTGTACAACTATGAACATATTTACACATGCATTAGCTTAGGAGTTTGGTTTCCATTTCTTGGGGTAGATACCCAGAAGTGCCATTGCTGGATCATATGGTAAGTTTGTTCCCATTCTTCTAATAATTTTCCATACTGTTTTCCAAAGTAGTTGCACTAATTTGCAATCTCACCAACAGTGTAGTAGAGTTCCTACTTCTCCACATCCTCACCAGCATTTGTTGTTGTTTATGTGTTGAATGAGTGCCATTCTAGTTAGAATTAGGTGAAATCTCAGGGTAGTTTTGATTTGCATCTCTCTGATTGCTAATGATGTTGAGCATTTTTTCATGCACTTATTGGCAATTTGAATTTCTTCTTTCATGAAGTGTCTATTTAGTTCACTTGCCCTTTTTTTGATTGGGTTATTTGTTTTGCTAGTACTAAGTTTCTTGAGGTCTCTGTATATTCTAGATATTAGTCCTCTATCAAAGGAGTAGGTGGCAAAAATTTTCTCCCATTCTCTTGGCTCTTGGTTGAAGTTGTTGATAGTATATTTTGCTGTACAGCTCTTCAGTTAAATGCAATCCCATGTATTAATCCACCTTTTAGTTTCTTGTGCCTTTGGGTTCTTGTTGAGAAAGTTTATATCTGTGCCTATGTGTTGCAGTGTTGGACCTATGCCCTCTTCCAGGAGCCTCCAGGTCTCTTGTCTAATTTACAAGTCTTTGATCCATTGTGAATTGACTCTTGTGCAGGGTGAGAAAGTGGTGTTTATTTCTATTTTTCTGCATATGGTTATCCAGTTTTTTCAACACCATTTGTTCAACAGGCTATCTTTTTTCAAGTGTATTTGTCATTAATTGGATGTAAGTGTGCAGGTTTGTTTCTGAGTCATCAGTTCTGCTCCATTAGTCTACATGTCTGTTTTTGTGCCAATACCATGCTATGGCTTTGTAGTATAGTTTAAAGTCAGGTGTAGTGATTCCTCCTGCATGGTTCTTGTTGCTGAGAACTACTTTGGCTATTCTGGGGTTTTTTGTTGTTGTTCCAAATTAATTTAAAGACTGATTTTACTATCTTAATAACTGAATATGCAATTGCTCTTTGTTTTGTTTTTTAATAACACCTAAAAATATACTTATTGGGGGTCTTTCATGTGTGACAAATTTTAAGTTATCTGATTTAAACAATTAAATACCATTAATAAAAGTGAGTCAGATCTTAAGTGCTCAGAATAAGTAAATTAAGACAAGATAATAATCTCTGTTTTCTGTAGCCTATGTCAAGGCAAAGAATTGCCTTACACTCTCATTTACACTGACTCAGTATTCCAAAACCAATGTTAAGCCACCAGACCTTCACTTCTATTATACATGTTTCTTTTACTTGTTAATTTAAGTATGCATGTATATTCATGTATAAGCTTAAAACATACAAAATATAATCAGATAGCTATGTAACAAAATCATTTTTGCTTTCTATAATGATTTTAAAATATTACCAATTTTATCATCATTTTAAAATATACACAACATTTGCCAGGCGTGGTGGCGCACGCTTGTAATCCCTGCACTTGAGAGGCTGAGACAGGAGGATCGCACAGGTTCAAAGCCAGCCTCAGCTACTTAGTGAGGCTCTCAGCAACTTAGTGAGACCCTGTTTCCAAATAAAATATTAAAAAAAAAGGTCTGGGAGTATAGCCATGAGGTAGAAAGCCTCTGGGTTCCACCTCCAGTACCACCAAAAAAATAAAATATAAAAATAAAAATATACACAACAGTGGACTTATCACCTTAATTGAAGTTTTACAAAAAAAGTCAAAATCATGCTTTATGACTTGGCACTTATTCTCTATGAATTTTAACCTCTTTTAAAATGTTATGGGTAGCCGGGCATGGTGGCGCATACTTGTAATCCCTGTGCTTGGAAGGCAGAGACAGGAGGATGGCGCTGGTTCGGAGCCAAACTTGCTGGCTTAAGAGACCCTGTTTCCACATAAAAAGTAAAAAAATATAGGTCTGGGAGTGTAGCCTGTGGGAGTGTATCCCGGAGGTAGAAGGGCTTCCAGGAACCCCAGTACCACCAAAAATATTTAAAAATTAAAAAATAAAATGTTATGGGTAACCCACATATGACAATATTTACTAAACTTAATATTGTCCCAAGGTATTCAAGTCACTAAAATTGGTACCAGCAATACAATTACTGGTGACATTAAAAGGTTGTCAAAGACAGGAAAACCTGTAAAAGACAATGTAAGTATCTAAGCCCCCAAATTTTGGCTGGGAGTGGTAGCGCACACTTGTAATCCCAGGATTTGGGAGGCTGATACTGGAGGATCATTGTTCACAAACAACCTTGGCTACTTAGGCCCTCCACAACTTAGTAAGACCCTGTTTCAAAACAAAGAATCAAAAATAGGGCAGAGGGTGTAGCTCAAATATCGAATGCCCCTGGATTTCATCCCCAAACCCGCAAAAAGAAAAAAGAAAAAAAATTGGAACAGTGTCTACAGTCTAAACCACCAACTTTTTATAGACAAGTCACCATTTGTTAGATTCAGTTTAACTGACTACATGTTTGCATTCTTCATAACCTTAAATGTTTTGAGATAACCTAACAACCCATAAACTAGTGTAAAAATATGTATAGGAAGTTCAATCATTAGGCTTTTTCCTGAAAAGTCTCATATAAATTAAATAAATAAATTCAAGTGAATCTGATGCTTCTTCACACTACATTCCACACATGACAAAATTGAAGAAAAGGTATATAACTGTCTATCAAACAAATCTGATTGAAGTAATCACTTATTTTGATTATGGATAATGTATAAATATGGATTTATATGTAATTATTTATTCATTTTTCAGATATTAAAAATACTTTTACAAAGCTCACATCATTCAGTTAATTTCAAAGTTAACACTGATTAACATTACTTTTTCTTTCATTTAATAATGAATATGCATCTAGTGAGCCCAAGTGATGGGTTTGTATGATCAATTCATGTTCAAATATTCTTTAAAAAGTCTCTACTGATCCATAAGGCTACAAACAAATACTCTTATACAGTAGTACTCCATTATCTACAGTTTTGCCTTCTGCAGTTTCAGTTACTCATGATCAACCACAGTTTTAAAATACTACATAAAAAATACAGCCAGGCGTGGTGGCACAGGCTTGTAATCACAACATTCGGGAGGCTAAGGCAGGAGTTTGTAGACAGCCTCAGCTACTTAGTGAGGCCCTTTGCAACTCACTGAGACTCTGTTTCAAAATAAAAAATAAAAAATGGGGCTGGGGGTATATCTCAGAGGTAGAATGCCTCTGGCTTCCATCCACAATACTGCAAAAAAAAAAAAATCCAGAAATAAATATTTCAAATTTTGCACTGGTCTGAGTAGCATGATGAAATCTCACTACAAACCACTTCATCCCTGGTGGTGAATCAGTGCTTTTTGCAGTATATTCATGCTGTATATACCACCTATCTGCTAGTCATGTTGTAACCGTCTCAGTTATCAGATCAGCTATTGTGGTATCATGGTGTTTGTGTTCAGTAACTCTTAGTTTACTTAATAATGGCTCCAAAGCATAAGAACAGTGATCCTGGCAACTCAAATATGCCAAAAGAAGCCACACAGAGCTTCTTTTAAAGTTTTTTACTTAATGAAGAAAGAAATTTAAAACTTCACATGCTGAGGTTACTAAAATCTTTAGTACAAGAAGATATGTTGAGAGAAGAGACAACAGTCACATAATTTTATTACAATATATTATTATAATTGTTTCATTTTATTACTAATTCCTATAAATCTACTATACCTATTTTAACTCAAATTTTATCATAGGTATATATACATTATAAAAAACATAGTGTGTATTTGGTTTAGTGCTGTATGTGATTTCAGGCACCCACTGGGTATCCTGAAATGTATTACCTATGGACAGGGCAGGGGAGGACTCACTTCCTTTCCTCTATGTGCGAAAACTTTCCTCCACTGAAAACAGAAGACTAGCAGCAAATTTAGAAAAAAGCAAATATGCATACCAGTACATATACAAAATTTCTTGTGAAGAAAAACAAAACTTTGGAAGTGGTTGCACCACTATGAGTAGATACCTGGTCACTCTGGTTACTCTTTTATTTCACCCCTGTTCAACTATGTGGCAGACTCCTGTAGGCCACTACTGTCTCTGCTTTATGTCAGGGAATTTCCATTGCCTCTATCCAAGGAATTCTTTATCAGAGGTAAAAATGACACACATCTTGGCAACTTCATTACCCAACTTCCCCTTCTTGAAGGTGTCATAAACTTTCAGATATCAGGAGTAGTGCCCCAGAGGGCCTCTGTATCTATGCTGGCAGTTCTAATACCTTATCAAGTCTATCAGGTGGTCACCCAGGAGGCGTCTCCTGGGAATCAATCTGGATCCCTCACACTTTAGTGCTGGAAGGTAATAGCCAGTTCTTGTCATTTCTAACCAGTTGCCAGTCATGACTGACACAACAAGATTTTCCGGCTTTTAATTTTTGAAAGGCACAAGAAACAGATGTGTTAATTGCCACTGTGTTTGCACAAAAAAGTCAGAGGCCAACTGTCTTCTCTCTAAGAAAACACTCATCCATTAGTTCAGCAGCTGTACAACAAGTGAGACAAAATTATTTCTAAAGCAAAGGTGCTTTGATCCAGTGGCTTCTCTGGGTAGATAAGCACATCTAAGCAGGCTGTCCAAAACCATAAATGTGAAGTTCTGGCATTGTTGAAAACATAAATATTATAGAAATCATTTTATAAGCATTGTCAAAGTTTTATTGAACTAATTCATGGGACAATCTGCAACGTGACATAGCTGGCAATATGATGCTGTGAGAAACTTGTATTTATGTAGCCACATAAAAAGGAATGCTGAAATAAGGTTGCTAAACTCTTACCTCTGGAATTCTCTTTTCTATTAAGTCAAAAGAGCACATTTATTCCTTTTTTCATGTTAACCTCTAATTTTACAAGATTATAAAATGTCTTTGTCATTACTAGTCATATTTCCATGCCTCAGAGAGTTAAATGAAAGCAAGCTTATTAGAAAATTCTATAATATAATGAAATTCATGCAATCATCTCTGCCATGTTTTCAAGATTTGTATAATTAATTTAGGAACAGGGTTTAAACAAAAGACCCTAAAAGTGGGGGAATAAAAAATGAAAATATCCCTAAGAAAACCTCTGAGATACAGAAGTAATAGAACTCAGATATTTTCATGGCATGGGAATTAGAACTAATATCTGGGAATTTAATTAATATCTTTCTTAAGAATAAATTTTACTTAAGTTTAATAAAATAGATAAGATTATAACTAAGTCATAGTAGATCATTGCAAACCACCTTATTTAACAGGATGTATTCACATTGCATTGAAATTCACCTTTCCTCAAGCAATTTTTTCCATTCTGTCGATCCACTGGGGGAAGGCAGATCTTGTTTATGGTAAAGTCTGGAAGATAAATAGAATTAATTTAAATAAAAATTGCTGAAAAGTACATGAAAGCACTCAGATTAGTTGAAAACTAAGTTCAGTCAAAGAAAAAAAATCGCATATCTCTTATAATCACATAATGAGCTCTAAGATCCTTGTGAACAGTGACTATGAGTTTTCTACTTTTGTATTGCTACCTATTTTAAAACATCATGATAGCCAGGCATGGTGGTGCACGCTTGTAATACCAGTGCTTGGGAGGCTGAGACAGGAGGATCACACAGGTTCAAAGCCAGCCTGAGCCACTTAGTGAGGCTCTCAGCAACTTAGTGAGATCCTGTTTCCAAATAAAATATTAAAAAAAAAAACATAGGTCTTGGAGTGGAGCTCGGAAGTAGAAAGCCCCTAGGGTCCATCCCCAGTACCTCAAAATAAATAAATAAATAAATAAATAAATCTGCATGATAGTTAAATATGAATTAATAAATTCACCAAACACTTACTAAATAAAGTAATAAATGAATAAAATGGTGATATGGTATATTTATATATTCCAGACTTACAAGGCCTTCCTTCCTGCCATGATTAAAGCTAACCATGGTCACTTGGTCTGTATTTCAAGTGCAGCTGGACTGGTCGGTATTAATGGACTGTCAGGTGAGTGTTACATTTTGCCACATGCCTTTGTATTTACCAGGGAACAGCACCCAAAAATTAGGACTATTCCAAGTTAGAGAGAAGCTCTTCATGCACCAAGAGGAAGATAACAGAGCACTTGGCTCTATTTATAATGCCAGTGTTCCCTTCTATTGCTTTACTTATAATGGCAGTGATGGGTAAATATACTCTCCTCTTAAAAAAAAAACACAAAAAGAATGTGCCTATTGTCTCATGCATCCTCTTGGTTTAAAAGAAACCAAAATTATTTCCATATTTTTATTGGTCATGTACAATGGAGATACAGAAGTGGAGTGTTTGGCATATAAATGACTGGAATGTTCTATCTTCAATGACAAACCAGAGAAAGGAGAGAAGTGTTATTTTTAAAAATAATCCCAAGAGCTAACTTGTGAAGCTCCTTTACTAATGGTTCTTCACTTTGTTCCAGATTACTCTGCAAGTAAATTTGCAGCCTTTGGGCTTGCTGAGTCTCTCTTTTTTGAATTAAATATGATTATAAAATGTGACATAAAAACCACCATTGTTTGTCCATATTTCATATCAACTGGGATGTTTGAGGGCTGCACAACCAAGTAAGTAACCTCTGATGATATTTGTTCTTATAATAATCTTCTAATGTATGTCAACTATCATCTGATTATTTGAAGTTTTGAAATAGGGATGGTAGATATTGTTTGAATGCCTAGTATAGTAAAAGAAAAAAATTAATATATATGAAATTAACAAATTATTTAATTTAAAGATAATATACTTATGAAGTTTATGATGTGTTAAACATACTAGTTAGAATATTAAAATAGAATAAAAATTGGCAATGAGAACTTATTTGAATAGCTAGCATTGTAGTGTTGATAAGATAGCTTCTTTCCCAAAAAGAATATTAAACTATAAATATCCCAAAAGATAAAATATTTTGTAGAATTGACTGATGTATATGAGAACTATTGCAGGATGATATTTTTGCTAAAAGGTTAAATTTATATAAAATAGTCTAAACTAAAATGCAAATAAAATGTGAGCACTTTTGCACAAGGGAGCCAATCATCAGAGTATATTTAAAAAGTTAAACAATGTGAAAACGAGTGTGGTTGTTGAAGTTATTAGAAAAAGAACTGACATGAGTCATATGACTATGTATCAGTCATGCTTGTAGAAAAGAAAGACATCCAACAAAGACTGGCTAAGAGACAAGGAGGCTATTTAGAGCTCATAAAGCTATAAAATTAAAAGAAAAGCTTCAAAATAGGTGATGGAGAGTTGACAGACTGTAGAGGGGGAAATTTTCTACCAAAGGTGCTGTTGGTGAAAAGGGCAGTTTGCTATTCTAGAACAGGTCTTTGTTGTAAGAACTGCCCCAGTAAGCTCAAAAGTCAAGTGCCAGATCCCATTTCTCCAAGCTTCCTAATACAGAAGACCAGTTTTAAGTGAATTTGCCAGAAAATTAATATCAGCAGATATCATTTTCTCAGGCCCTGGACTATAGAAAATCTTTGCAAGAAGGTAGCAGCATCTAGAGGCACCCTCGTCCCTGCCATCCCTTCTCCAATTTTCAGACCCTGATTGATTGAGTCAAATTGGGCTGAGCAGTCAGAAGTAGAGATGGGGTGAGGACAAGGCTTTGCCCTCATATCATGAAGGCTTGAAGCAAGAGGAGGAGGAAGCATGCATAATCCTTAAGGCTATACTTCCAGGGACCCACCTTCTCCAGACACACCCTACTGACGTGGGATACCACCCAGATAAATCCATTACAATGAACTGATCCACTGCTGGGATTACAACCCTTATGACTCAATTACACCAACACCAAACACCAATTTATGAGCTCTTTAGGGACCATTCTATATCTGACTATAACACACACAAAAAGATTGACACAAAAAACACAGACAAAAAAGTTCATCCACTGTATGATTCCATTTATATAGTGTCTAGAACAGACAAATCTACAGAGACAGGAAGTGGACTAGGGGTTGCCAGGGACTGAAAATAGAGAGACTTCTAATGAGTATGAGGATTTTGTGGGAGTGATGACAATGTTCTGGAATTATACAATAAGGAATACTTTAATATACCAAAAACATCAATAAATAATACATTTTAAACTATAAAATTTTGGCTGTGCATAGTGACACATGCCTGTAATCCCAGTACTTGGGAAGCTGAGACAGGAGGATTGCAGGTTCAAGGACAGTGTCAACAATTTAGGGAGGTTCTCAGCAACTTAGCAAGACCTTATTTCCAAATAAAAATAAAATAGGGCTGGAGATGTAGGTTCAATCCCAGTACCTAAATAAATAAATAAATAGAATTATATCTCAATATAGTTGATAGTATAAGTATGATTAATAACTTTCCATCAACTGGGATGTTTATAATAGAAAATACAAACAATAACAAGCTTTGGTGGGGACACAGAGAAAATTGGAACCCTGGTACTTTGCTGATGTTATTGTGAACTGGTAAGCTGATTTGAAAAATAATTTGCTATTTTCTCAAAACATTAAAATAGAGATACTGCACCACCCAAAACTTCCATGTCTGAGTATATGTCCAAGAGAAATGAAAACATATGTCCCCACAAAAAAATGTACACTAATATTATACAGCATTATTCATAGCATCTAAAAGAGTAAAAACAGCCGGGCGTGGTGGCACACGCTTGTAATCCCCACACTTGGGAGTCTCGCTGGCTTCAGAGACCCTGTTTCCAAATAAAAATATAAAAAATAGGTGTCTGGGAGTGTAACCCGGAGGTAGAAGCATTTCCAGGAACCCCAGTACCACCAAAATAAATAAATAAATAAATAAATAAATAAATAAATACGATCCAAATATCCATCAACTGACTACCAGAATATCCATGTACCTGGGCGTGGTGGCACACATTTGTAGTACCAGCATTTGTGAAGCTGAGACAGGAGGATCACAGTTAGAGGACAGCCTCAGCTACTTAGTGAGGCCCTTTGCAACTCAGTGAGACCGTGTTTCAAAATAAAGAATAAAAAATAGGGCTAAAGGTATTGCTCGAAGGTAGAATGCCCCTGGGTTCCATCTCCAGTAACACAAAAACAAAAAACAAACAAAATATCCATGCAATAGAATAAATGTGATGCAAGAATTCAACAAAAGTCAATCAGAGCATCCTGTGAGAAGTAAATGACTACATGGAATTTATGACAAAAAGTAGTACATAGTTAATTGTTATTTATAAATCCTAAACTAGACATGCTTTATATCATATTTATATTATGTGTGTATTAAATTCATATGTATTTTATAAAAGTGTATATACTGTATATATTTTAATTATTTACTTTATTTCTACCATATTACTAAGAGTATTAGTAAGAATTTATAATAATGTGTAATTAAACGCTATTACAGTTGAACTCTCAAGGAATATGAGCAATCAAGATGAGGTGAGATGGTAGCCAGTGAATGTCAAGCTATTAAATGATGACTTTTAAAAATCTGAGGCCCCTAGACACATAAAAGCTAAAACTAAAAGTGTATGTCTATATATGAAAGTACCAATAACAACCTTATTAGCTTGTGCATGGAAGGAGAAGTGGGTAGCAGGATGAGGTTAGGAGGGAACACACAAAGAAATGCTGTGTGCATTTATGAATGCACTTTGAATCTCACTATTGTGTATAAAAATATTGCACCAGTAAAATTCTTTTAAAAAGTCTCTAGAAAAAGATAGATTAGTAACCCTAAAATAGTAGAGAATAAAAGAAAAAATGATATATAAATTAAATTTTGAAACAAATATTAAGACACCTTTAGGTTTGAATTCTAAGGAACTTTTAGAGGAATAAAATACTAATATTGCCATATTTCAATTATGGAAATTTATTGGATATCAATTCAACTGAAAGAAACATAATTTTTCAATGGAATGTGGTTCATGTGATTGAAGAAAGAGTATAAAAGTATAAAATGTCAAAGTGACACTTTATAGAATCTTTATATTCTCGGCTATTTAAATTCCTATTGATTTCACATTTATTTCTGCCTCTAACAGTAGTCTACATACAATGATAAGTTACACATGCTTAATAGATCTCTCAGTAAAATGATGTTTAATTTCTGTTGCTTAACATATCCAATTATTTGATATTTGGGAGGAAGAGAGGGGAAAGAAAGATACAAAACAATTCTAAAAGCAAAGGCTTCCATATGTCTAGGCCATCACAATATAGAAAAATAATTGAGACAGAAAGTTTACTAGAGGAAATTAAATATATTAGCACTCTTACCAATATTGGTCTGAGAAAACATGAGGAAACCCCCAGTGTCTATTTTTTACTATGTATAGCTATATATTATATTTCCATGTCTGAATTTAAAATGATGTTCAGGGTAACTGTAAAAAAGTATTACTCTGGTGAAATAACTTATTATTGTCATTCCAGGTATTCATTTCTGTTACCTCTACTGAATCAGGAATATGTGGCCCAAAAAATTTTCACTGCTATTTTAGAGGAACAGGTTTATCTCCTAATACCAAAATTTGCATATTTTGCATTAGTCCTTAAACAGTAAGTTAATAACGACCTCAATATCTGTTTGGTTATTTATGAACAAATTGTCCAATCTTTGCTAATTCTCCAATATAAACAGCAACTGCATATTTTTAATTATTTTATTGATACACTGTAATCGTACATGTTAATGGAGTTAAAGGTGGTAGAGGCATAAGTGCACACTCATTCAATTATCCCTTCCACAATTCCCACCCCATCCCCTCCCCCTCCCTCCTTCTCATGTTTGGCTTAGGGTTGACTTTGATGTTTGTGAATGTACATCATGTACATTAGGGAGCTTCCCTCTCCCCCACTCCCATCTCCCTCAGTTAGGTAGCCTTATTTGCTCAACTATAGTTTATCCTTCTTTGCCTAGAGCACTTTGAAAAAAAATGAAGAGGGGGGAGTAGTACAAAAACAACTTATTGAACTACTACTAGTTTTGTTACTTCAGTTCTTGACAAAATTTAGCAAGTCTCTGGGCATTGCAGAATGTTTTTATTTGTTTCAGCACAGAAACAAATAGCACCAAAATTATTTGGGAAGTTTTGGGGTTTTTTGCGGTTTTTTGTTTTTGTTTTTTTACTTTTCATGTGCGTTTTTATTTTGGTCAATGACTTAGTAATCTATAGATTTGACTAATGTAGAGTTCTATTTTGAAAACAAAGCTAAAAAGCCCTAATGTTCTGCTAGAAAAAATATTAAAAGTACTTGACAAGTTTGTCATTTCACTCGGCAAAGCATTTCTATAGCTTTCTACAAGATCTGCACAGTAAGCTCTGGTGAATTGGTGTACAAATTTGGTCCAGACTCACATCTAATATTCATGCAGGCTTACTATGTGCTAGTTACTCTACTGAGAGTTTTGCATAAATTTTATCACTTTTCAGATACCCAAGGTTTAAAGAAAGTAATATTTGCAAGGTTAAGCCACTAACATGTATTGGAACAAGGTTTTAAAGCAGAATTTCCAATCTGATTACACAGCATAAAGCTTTTAGCTGGATATATCAGTTGTTCCCTTTGTCCAAAATGCTTGGGACCATAAGTATTTCAGATTTCTAATTATTTCAGATTTTGGAATTTTGCATATATGTAATGGGATGTGGAGATGGGGCCTAAGTCTAAACACAAAATTCTTTTTTCTTCATAAACACAATGCACATAGCCTCAGAAAAGTTCTGTATAATATTTTTAATGGTTCCTTCATTTTGACTGTGATCTGTCACATAAGGTCAGATGGGAATTTTTCATTTGTAACATCATCTAGGTGCTCAGAACATTTTGGATTTTGGAGCATTTCCAAATTACATTATTGCCAAATATAGTACTGTCTTTACTATTTCTATTTGCTCAACACATTTCCTATTGAGCCTGGTTGCTTAGGTAGGGCAAAGGCCCCGGTTGTATGATCCTATGACACTCATTTCTGCTTTCTGCAGCTCACAGAGGAATGTGGTCATTTGCCACATTTCTCACTCCCTGAGGACAGTACATATTTTCTGAATTGTTCCCTTCCCTGTGCTCCTGCCTAGGACTGTATAATATGCAGGCAGTAAATATTTGCTGAGTCGAGTTGAGTCAAACTAGGCTGATCTCAGCAAAGAAATGTGCAGATATAACCTCTACAATCAAGGTTCTCAAAATCAGAATCACCCCTTCCACATTTAACACTATTGACTCTCAGGTGCTAACCCCCAGATAGTCTGCTCAGTGGCTCTGGTTTTCTTTCTAGTTTTTGCTACTGTTTGTTGGTCTAGTAAATAATGATATGTTTATAAAATAAGGGGCTATTTGGTCTTTTAAAGAAGCAAAGAACATAATATTTGAATAAACTGGGGCTTTTCAAAGCTATGGGGATGATTTCAGTCATCCATCAGAGATGGTGGTGGCCCTCAGCTGGGACACACAGCACTGGTCTGCACACCCCTCCCACTGAGTGACAGGCGCACAGCATGGATCATGACATTCCAGACGCTGTGGAATTTTCACTTAATCTTTGCAAAGTCATCTCTTCAACTGCTTTAAGGACCATAAAGGATTGTAACTGTTTCTCTGCTTTCCTCTAGAATGATATCTCCAAAAATGATGATTGTGCTTGCTGAGTACCTTGGAGTGAACACTTGCATGAATTCTTTCAAAGGGAGAGTGAAAAAAAATGAACTTCCAAATGAAACTGAGGAGAAATCCCAATAGCTCAGGCTTCAAAAGTGGTAGCCAAATAAAAAGTATTAAATTGCTAGACTATTGGAAATTCCCCCTAATGCTTAAAACATCCAGTCTACCAAGGACCACTGAAACTTTCAAAAGTGCTAACCTTATTCTCAAGAGACAATTTACAATACTGATATTTTTCTAAGTATTTAAGTGATCTATCCATTTTTGCCTATTATTTTTTAGCTTGATAATTAAGGCTATGACAGCTTTTTCACTGGGCTCTGAACACATATTTTAAAACATGCAAACTGGTCCTAGTTTAATTTTAAAATATAAATATAGAATACTTTTAGGATAAGATATTTTTAAACGATTGGAATTAATATTGTTAAAGTGGCCATATTGCCAGACTCAGTTATGAAAATACCAATTATTTTCTTCACAGAACTAAAAAAATAGTCCTAAATTTCATATGGAATCATATGAATTTCATATGTGATCTCATGGAAATACAAGGGAGACTAGTAGAGGAGAATAAAAGATTCAGAATAGCCAAAGGAATTCTAAGTAAAAAGAGCAATGCTGGAGGCATCAAAATGCTGGCTTTTAAATTACACTACAGAGCTATAGTAAAGACAAATAACCCAGCATAGTGCTGGTATAAAAACAAATACATAAGCAGGGCATGGTGGTACACACTGTAATCCCAGGACATGGGAGGCTGAGACAGGAGGATCACAGGTTCACAGCCAGTCTCAGCAATTCGTGAGGCCCTCTGCAACTTAATGAGATCCTGTTTCGAAATAAAGAATAAAATAGGGCTTGGGGTATAGCTGGGAGGTAGAATGCCCCTGGGTTCTATCACCAGTACCACACATACAAAAACAAACAACAGATACCTAGACTGATGAAATAGAAGAAACAAAGACAAATCCAATAGAGTCATCTGATCCTTGACAAAGTCACCAAAAACTGCATTGGAGAAAAGACAGCCTTTTTACAAATGATGCAAAGAAAACTGGGTATCAATATGCAGAGGAATGAAACCTGATCCCTTTCTCTCACCATACACAAAAGTGAACGCAAAATAGACCAGAAACTTCAAGATTACTAGAAGAAAACATGAAAGCAACTCTCTCACATATAGGTACAGACAGAGATTGCCTCAATATGACCTCTGAAGTTTAGGAAATGAAATCAAGAGCAACAAATAGAATGGCATCAAATTTAAAAGCTTCTGCATAGCAAAGGAAACAGTTGAGAGCATAAAAAGAGAGCCTACAGAATGGGATAAAATCTTCGCCAGCCTCTCTGATAGAGAACTAATATCTAAAATATATTTTTTAAAAAAACCTCAAAAATTTTACCACCACAAAAAATACAAATGATCTAAGAAGAAATATGTATGGCTAAAAAAAAAATCTGTGGAAAATGTACAATAGTTTAGCATTCAGGGAAATGTAAATCAAAACTATACTAAAATTTTATCTTCCTCTGATTAGAATGACAATCATCAGAAATACAAATAATAGCAAATGTTGTGACATTAGGGAAGGGAAGAGATATTTATACATTGTTGTCAGGGTTATAAATTAGTACAACCACTATAAAAATCAGTATGTAGATTTCTCATAAAACTAGGAATAGAACCATATATGACCCAGTTATATCATTCCTCAGTATTTATCTAAAAGAATTAAAGTCAGCACATTATAGAGATGCATGCATACCTATGCTTATAGCAATGCAATTCATAGTTGCCAGTTATAGAACTAATCTAGGTGTTCATCAATACATAAATGGAATAAAAATGTGTGTGTATACACACATGCACATACTCACACAAGAAAAAAATTATGTCATATGCAGGAAAATAGATGGAACTGGAGAATATTATGCGAATATATCAGTGAGTCTTAGAAAGTCAAAGGTTGTATTTCTTGTCTCATACATGGAAACTAGAGAGAAAAGGGAAATAAAAGGGGATCTCATGAAAACAGAAGGAGGACAGTAGAGTAGAGGAAGGTACCAGAGAGAGGAAGGAGAGGTAAGAGGAAGAAGGTGCTGAGAAATGAAATTTAACAAATTGTGTTACGTGCATGTACAAAATGGGTAACAACTTTATAAATTTATGATTTAGACTGATCATTTTCAACATCAGATTTAAAGATCTATATTAATATTATAACAAAAAGTAGTGTTTACTTCACAAAATGAAGCCTTGTGTTTCCTATTAATTCACACTAAATAGAGGATCACATGAAGGCCCTAGGTGGAGCTGAACATGCTTGTCTATATCTGTAACTCACCAGTTTTGTTTTATCTCAATGTGTTGAATAACTCCTTACTCCTTTATTCCACACCAATAAAGACTTATAACATTACTGGTTTGTGAACAAACCTTATTTTCATAATAATGCCAATAAAATTGTCTTAATCAATATATTTGGGTACATTCTACAAACCTTTTTTTCTAACACAGTCTTGACACTGTACATCTTACATGCCACTATTTCACAAGCATTCCTAATAACACCTCCCAAGTTGGGGGTGGTTATTGATCTGTGATTATTAAACATCAAAGTAACTTTTCCTCTGTCAGTTTCAAAAGCTAGTGAGTAATGATAAAAATGAAGAATTGATATTTCAAACATGTTCCAAGATACATTCTGTTAACTGAGGAGTGAGAGATCATGACCTAAGATCTATCCTATTATTTAGGAAATAATGTTTATACATTTGTGCAAAGAAAACATAGTCTAACTTGAGATTTAAAAATATGTTGACCTAAAGCCGGGCATGGTGGTGCATGCTTGTAATCCCAGTACTTGGGAGGCTGAGACAGGAGGATCACACAATTGCAAAGCCAGCCTCAGCTACTTAGTGAGGCTCCCAGCAACTTAATGAGACCCTGTTTCCAAATAAGAAATAAAATCGGTCTGGGAGTATAACCCAGAGGTAGAATAGCCCCTGGGTTCCACCCTCAGTATCACAAAAAATAAAATTAAAATAATAATAATAATAATAATAATAATAATAATAATAATAATAATAAATATGTTGACCTAATAGAGAACAAGCAATATTTTGTGAGTAAAAACAGAAGAAAATTTGACACTTCTCTGCCTTTTATAGAAAATTATTCATTTTCCTGAAAATTATATAATTTTGTTATTCTTTGTGGCTGAGTAATGTCCTATTTTGTTTATGGTATGATATAAGTCAGTCTTAAAAAGCCATGGGTCAGATATTTTCTTTCATATGTGGAAGGTAGAACAAAATGAAGAAGCCAAAGGGACTTCTGTCAAATTGTGGAGAAAACAGAAAAATAGTGGAAGGGGGATGGAAAAGGAAAGATAGAGGGGAGAAGTTTTCACTACCAATCTCACTAGTATCAGAACAGAGGAAGGGGAATAGATATACAGGGGGAAAAAACATCAAGTGTAGCATGCATGTGTGCTTCTATTACTCTGAATCTCACTATATTGTACTAATAATAGAATTTTTAAAATATTTGAAACAATAAGTTTTCCTTAATGCTTCAGTGGTGTTAAGATGTTTTTGTCTAACTGGACACTCGGCAGTGGCTTTTTAAAAATTATATATATATATATGTGGTACAAGGGTCCCTGGAAGCCCTTCTACCTCCAGGCCACACTCCCAGACCTATTTTATTTTTGGAAACAGGGTCTCTTAAGCCAGCGCGGCTGGCTTTGAACCTGCGCAATCCTCCTGTCTCTGCCTCCCAAGTGCGGGGATTATAAGCATGCACCACCATGCCCGGCTTAAAATATATTTTTATTGGTGCATTGTAGTCAAACATCACAATGGAATACAAGACTTGTGAGGATATCCAAGTATACATTATCCAATTAGCCTTTATCCAATCCCCATCCCACTCCCTCCTACTCCCTCAATCCCATGCTTGATTTAGTGATTAACTTTGATATATTTATGTACATCATGTGTTTTTTAAAGAGAGTCCATCTTCCCCCATCCCATCCCCTCTGATCACTTTAATTGCTCCTCCATAGGGCCTTTCTTCCACTAGATTTCCTCCTATTACCCATTTCTTCCTAGTTTTTGCATATTAGGGAAAGCATATAATTTTTTTTTCTGTGATATTTCTCTGTGTATGCCACATTGCAAGTTCTGATCCCGCTCTCGGAGGCCCCAGCACCAGCCTTGCCTCACGGCAAGCTCTGATCCCAGCCTCACTGGCCCCGACACCAGCATCACTCCTCAGCAGGCTAAGATCCCAGCCTCAGAGTCCCGAGCACCGGTCCTGCCTCATGGCAGGCTCCAATCCCAACCTCGCTGGCCCCGACACCGGCCTCACCCCTCGGCAGGCTCTGATCCCGGCCTTGGAGGGCCCAGCACTGGCCTTGTCTCAGGCAGGCTCAGATCCCGGCCTCACTGGTCCCAGCACTGTCCTAGATGCCCAGCAGTCTCCTATCCTGGCCTCAGAGGCCCCAGCACCAGCCTTGCTGTCTTGCTGTACATGGTGCTCTGGTCTCTGTTACTATGAGCATGTCATCTATAGATGTTCCCTTTTTTCTTCTTTTTTTTTTTTTTTGTGGTACTGGGGTTCCTGGAAACCCTTTTACCTCCTGGCTCTACTCCTGGAGACCTATTTTTTTATATATTTTTATTTGTAAACAGGGTCTCTTAAGCCAGCGAGGCTGGCCTTGAACCTGCGCTATCCTCCTGTCTCTGCCTCCCAAGCACAGGGATTACAAGCGTGTGCCACCATGCCCCACATTCTTCAGTATTTTTTTTAATATGAGAGAGCAGTACATGTCTTTTGTGAAAGCTGGGACCCCAAATACCTAGTGGCAATGAATTTTCTCTTCCCCCAAAGGCAGAGGTCCACAGCTTCACTTCAGAGAGCAGGCTCTGCTGCTCCACATATATCCTGGTCTCCCGCTCTGTGCCATAAGAGCTGATAACTCCCAGAACACGCAGCGTGGCGGCCCATCCTGGCTATGCGGGGCTCCCTCTGAAACCCCCCAAACCCTTCTACCACTTAGCATGTTGTCCAGAATTCCTGAGCATGTGTTGCAGGAACAGTCTACTTATGGGGAGATTTCCTCAAAAGTTCAAGGTGGACTGGACTAGATCTGCCTGTCCCTCAAAATTCTGGTCACCGCCACTGCCACTGCCACCACTGCCATCTCGGTTCTCTCCTGAACCCACACAATTTGTTTTCCAGAATTCCCAAGCATGTGTGGCAGTAGCAGTCTACATTTGAGGATATTTCTTTAAAATTATGAGGTGGATTGGATTAAATCTCTGCCTCTACCAAATACTGATCACCGCTGCCGCTGCCACAGCGATCTCAGTTCTATTCTGAGCACCTTATTCACACAGTATGATGTCCCTTCCCGAGCATGCACAGTGGTAGCATTCTACCTTTGGGGCAATTTCTTCAAATGATCAAGGTAGATTGAATCAGATCTATGCCTCTCCTGAACACTGGCCACTGCCATTGCCGTTGCCTCCACCATTACAATTCTCTCCCAAACACTTTTCCCACACTGCATGTTGTCCAGAGTTCCTAGCATGTGCGGTGGTAGCATTCTACCTTTGGGGCAATTTCTTCACAAGATCAGGGTATGTTGGATCAGATCTCTGCCTCTCCCAAATACTAGCTTCCACAGCCACCACCGCTGCTGCCGCTGCCACTGCCTTCCTCCTGGTTCTCCGCTGAGCTCCTTCCTTACATATGATGTCCAGAATTCTTAAGCATGTGTGGCAAGAGCAGTCCACCTTCGTGGGGATTTTTTTTCCAAAAGTTCCAGGTGAATTGCATAGGATTTGTCTGCATCTCCTGAATCCTGGCTGCCACCACTGCCATCGTGGCCCCTCTCCAATTTTTTTTTTAATAAGAGAAGACAGTATGTGTGTTTTGAAGAGGTTGCAGGATCGAGAAATCCATCAACAGCAATGAATTTTATCTCCCTTCCAAGAGCAGAGGCCACAGCCTCACCGTGTAGAGCAGGATTTGCCGTTCGAGCACAACACAAACCCCAGCACAGCATAGAGGAGCGTGGCGGCCAGGCGCACTGAGTTCCCTGGGACACACAGCTCAGCTTCCCACCCGGCACTGTTGGGCTCCCTCCACCACACATGGATCATTTTTCTTACAAAATATGTTGCTAAGAGTCCGCTAAAGCGGTCTTTTCTCTAGTCCCTTCTGGGATGTTCTTCCAAAAATCACTTTTCTTGCGTGGAAGGTGCCTCTTTGTCATCTTGCTTTTAATTCCGCCATTATCCACTCTCTCTCCTGTATTCTAGAGAGCAAATCATGGCTGGAAATGTCTACTTAAGTTGTCCCAATCAGATATTAAACCAAAATCTGGTGTCCAGAGCTTCTCTGGGGAATGCATGTCCTTTTCGATGGCCATGGTCGCAGTTGCGACCGTGGCCACCACCATCTTGGACCTTCTCAGCAGTGGCTTTTGAAAGGCCATTTATCTCTAAATAAACTAGTCCACCACCTGTCAGCTTTTACTTTACTCAGTCAAGAATGTATCCTGCTGTTTCTAAAGTTGAGTCTGGACAGGCATGGTGGTACATGCCAGTAATTGCAGTATTTGGGAGGCTGAGACAAGAGGATTGAAGATTCAAGGCCAGCTCCAGAAACTTAGTGAGACCCTCAGAAATTTAAAACCTGAAATAAGAAGGGCTGGGAGTGGAACTTTGATGTACAATGCACCTGGATTCAATCACCAGTACAAAAAATAAAATAAAATAACAAAATAAAATGTTGGGGGGTCTGTTTCACTTTCAATTATCTATCCTAAAGAAAGTTTTTATTCATTCACTCAAGATACATATACTCTATAGCACTAGAAACACAGCAGCAAATAAAGCAGGCACTAAACAAAGGACAAGAGCCTTCTGATGCTGTTAACTGCACAGGAACTTTAGGGTTGGCTTGGTTTAGTCTATATCCTGGTTGATATTTTAGAAGTCTGACTTCTCATCCATTAAGTTTACAACATTTAGAAATCTGAATGTTGAGTTGAACATAAAGAGTCTCTCTGGAGGACACTGTGTTTTTTTCTTCCCATTTGAGTATCTTTGAAACTTCAGAATACAGGGTCTCTTGGTAACTGAATACAGACAATCTGTCCCAGACTCCTACAAATAACAGAAGCCAAGGATGCTCAAGTCCCTTATAGAAAAGGCATATCATTTGCATATAATCTATGCACATTGTCATATATGCTTCAAATCTTCTCTAGATGACTAAAAATACTCAACACTAAGCCAACATGTCACTCCGTTCATGTGGATTCAGCATAATACCTGGCACGTGTGGTAATTTGAAGTTTTGTCTTGGGACTTGCTGAAATTTCTTTTCTGAGTATATCCTATCCAAAGTTGATTGCATCTGAACCTGAAAATAAGAAGGGCCAACTGTATATAGTAGCCATCTGTATCCCAAATCTTCACATACAGCCATGAGAGCTGTGTAACAAAAGCAACAACCCTGAATTGAATGAGACTGCAGTTTGGTTATTTCTATCATTTCTGCCACCAACTTCTCAAAAAGTGCCTGGTTACAATGAAACTTTCTATGTGTAGCCGCTATCTTACTAGCACTGTGTACTTCAAACACTTGATGGGTATGTCAGTTTGGGGAAGTAAGGGTTCATTTGGGCATGCCAGTCTTTGCATTCCTTTAATAGAAAAAAATACTATAATTGGTAATTACTCTTTTTTTTTTTTTTGCAGTACTGGGGATGGAACCCAGAGGCATCCTACCTCTGAGCAACACAACACCCCTGCCCTATTTTTTATTCTTTTTTTTTTTTTGAAATAGGGTCTCACTGAGTTGCAAAGGCCTCACTAAGTAGCTGAGGCTGGCTTCGAACCTGCACAGTCCTCCTGTCTCAGCCTCCCAAATGCTGAGATTACAAGCGTGCACCACCAAGGTGGTAATTACTCTTATTCTACAAAAGTCTTCCTAATTCAGCAGGGCATGGTGGTACATGCTTATAATCCCAGCATTTGGAGGCTGAGACTGGAGGATCTGGGTTCTCAGGCAGCCTCAGATAGTTAGTGAGGCCCTTTGCAACTCAGTGAGACCCAGTTTCAAAATAAAGAATAAAAAATGGGGGTGGGGGTATCGCTCAGAGGTAGAATGCCCCTGGGTTCCATCCCCAGTACTGCAAAAAAAAGTCTTTCTAATTCAATACCAGAAAAATACTCAAAATTCTGAAATAAAATTAGAACACATGAAAATATTACTTAATAATGAATTGTCCATTTTAAAATCAAATCCCTAAAATTATCTTAAAATATGATGAAATAGAATTTTGCTATACTCTGACTACTAGAAGTTCCCAAAGGTTTTAAAACTGAAAGTACCTTCTTTTACAGAGTTCATCTTTTAAAACAAGCCTTTTCTTTTCTTTAATACTGGGAAGGAGACAGATTTTGGCTTCACATAAGAAGAAACGTCCTAATACTAACAGCTGCCCAAGATTAAAATGACTGTTCTGAGTGTTAATGGAGTTTTCCATTTCTGAAAATCACAAGAAGTGATTGGCTGAACCAGCTGGATGCCTTCCAGTCCTGAAGATCTCTGAGAGCAACAGAATTGCCCAGGGCTCATTCTTGCAATAAATCTTTATTGAGGACCCAAGGGCAAAGCATAAGGATTTGTGAAATTACCAAATGTACTTTTGACTCACAGACAAAACTCAATAAGAGACCAGGACAGTCTGAAGGTAACTTTGCAGAATTTGGAATAAAACAATGACAAGAAAGTGGAGAAGATGAAAAAAAAGAGAAATATCTTTTCTTAGAAGAATTATCCCTTAGCATAAAACATGCTTCCCTGGGAAGAATTTTAGAAACTTCTTGGAATAGTCCTCCCTGAACCACGAAGCAGAACTGAGAACAGCAGGCGGTCTTGGCCCACAGCTGTCCTCTGGTCTACTCCAGTGTGCAAGCTTAGGGCTGAGCCTATAGGGGTTAGGGCAGCTGAAGGGTTTTGGAGACACTGTGTGGAAAGAGAAAACTATGGTGAGCAAGTTAGAAGAGGATCTTTCAAGAAGAAAACAAACTATAAAATAGGGATTTTATCGCACTTATGCTATGTTATCTAATATGGATTATCTTTCCCTTCTGTTGACAAGCTATGGAGATTGATGTATTTGGAGCGATACATTTGATATATAACACTAAGGTGGCATCCAAAGTGGAAGTAGAGTTTTCCCAAGAAAGCCATTCCCATCCTTTGATCACATGGATGACAAAAAGAAACAGATACTAGAGGCAAATCAAAGAAAATTAGAGAGAAAAGCAAGGACTGTGCACCAATTTCTCTCAAAATGAAGAAAATATTCTTCCAGCCAGCACACAGGGTCCGGAGCAAAAACAGGTTCCTAGGGCTCTGTGGTCACCACTAATTTCAAAGCACCCTAGTAAAGAGGGGTCTGAGAATCAGAAGGACAGGCTGTGCAAATCTGGGGCAGAAGCTCAGAGACAGGTACAAAACAAAATGTGGGGCCATCTGCTCAAAGAGCTGGGAGAAAGTGTCATAAAAGCCACTAAAATAGAAAGCTTCCTTTTAAAAAAGTTCATTATTTATATACTAGTGAGCATTCTAATACAGGAATAAACAAACACAAATTAGGAAAAACTAAACTTTTATTTTTTAATCTGATATAATAAATTAACAATAACTTACAAATGTGATAAATTAACTGATGATAAGACTTTTCTGACTCACTGTGATGGTTCATCTGGATTGTCAATTTGAATGGACTGAAAGACACCTAGGATTACGAGACTTCAGGGTGTGTGGATGAGATGATTGGCATGTGCAACAGAAAAATGGGGAGTCCTACCGTAAGTGTGGGCAGCACTGCCCAGGAGGCTGGGAGCCCAGATGGAGCAAAGTACAAAAGAAGGAAACTGTATAAAACCAAGCTCCATTCTTCCTGATTAGGTATGTCTGCTGCATCTTTACCTGAGGACACTGGACCCAAGCTCCTTCACTATCCCACCATGGAAGATACTCGAGGGGTTTCCAGGCCTTTCCATCTCAGACTGGGTCTCTTGGGTTATGAGGCTCCCACTTGTTGGACTGAGCAGCTTCTGGTTTCTCCAGCAATCCAAGATGTAGATAGCCACTTGGAGACAGGTTCTGAGCTTGCCAGCCACTTTGATAAACCCTCTATTATAATATACATGTCTGTGGGTTCTGTTCCTCTAGAGAGCCATGACTAATATGCTCACTTTTTTGTATATTTATTTGTTGTTATCAAAATCTATACTTTTAGAAACTTTACTCTCAGTTGGTATGATTGAAAGTAACATCTGTCACTATGCAAATAAAAGAGGGCAGATAAATTTTAATAATTGTTAATTTTGAGAAGGAGGTTTCTACTGATGCAACTGTTAAGAGTATGCTAATGTATTACTATGAATCTCACTACCATGTACAATTACAATTCACTAATACAACGTTAGTAAAATATACATATATATATATTATGTTTTACATATAAAAACAGTTACAGACTATGGACACATTAAAATGTTTTTCTGATCAATTATTTCAAGGCATAAATATTTGCACATTCATGGAGCAGTTTTTCTAAAAAAAAGGTTTAACTTTTCATGTATGTCAGTTCCTGTAAAACTAATTTTAAATGCAAATTTATACAACAGCATTTTAATGTTTCCTCTGACTTTTCCTAAAACCTGTGGATATTGTATCAAAAGTAACTTCAAGATTTGTACATAATTTAAAATGCCTCCTTGTAATGATGTGAATTTAGAATGTCCCCCTCACCTTCACAGAAGCAAGGTAGCAATGTTGGAAGTGGGTTTTGGTTGCTAAGGAGGGGTCCCTGAAGGCATGGCCTTGGGATATGGAGAATCTCTCTCTCTCTCTCTCTCTCTCTCTCTCTCTCTCTCTCTCTCTCTCTCTCCTCTCTCTCTCTCTCCTCTCCTCTCTTTACTTCTCCCTCTCCCTTTCCTTCTCTCTCCTCTTTCTCTCTCTCCCTCTCTCTCCTTCCAGCCACCATGCTCTGAGCTTCAGACTCTGGCTTCACATTGACTGAACCAAACCAGAATCTCTAAAATAAATAAATGAATAACTGTGAGCAAATAAATTTTATAATGTGCTTTTATTGGTGCATTATAGTCTGCAGCTTAATTCTACAAAACCTTTACAGAATAAACCCAGTATTTCACAAGTTATTCCATGAAACTGAAAGATAAAATTCTTCCAAACTCCTTTTATGAGCCCAGTATCACATTAGCACCAAAACCAAATAAAGATGCTTCAAGAAAATAAAATTACAGACCAATATCATTGATAAACATAGATGCAAAAATTCTAAACAAAATACCAGCCATGCTCATTCAAAACCACATCAATAAAATTGTATACCATGACCAAGTTAGTTTTATCCAAGAAAATCAAGGCTGATTCAACATATGCAAGTCAATACATGTTGTCCACCACATAAATAGAACTAAGGACAAAATCACATTATCATCTCAATAGATGCTAAAAAAGCATTTGACAAAACTCAACAACCATTCATGTTAAAAAAAAAAACACTGCAGAAAATTAGAATAATAGAAACTTACCTCAACATCATTCAGGCAACATACAATAAACCCAAAACCAACATCATATTGAATGGGGAAAAACTGCAGGAATTCCCTTTAAAATCATGAACAAGACTAGGATGCCCACTAGTACCACTCCTTTGTAAATAAGTCTTTCTTCCTCTAGGTTCTGTGATGAGTCATTTTAGATTATAGCAGTAAAAATCTTGGCTGAGACACTGCTTATACATTTTGTCACTACATCTTCAATTGTGATGGGTAAAGTAATTTTAATAATTGGTTCATGTGAAGCTCCAAACGAAAATAGTGTTTTCTCACCCAAACAACAATCTTTAAGTTTAAACTTTTTCTATGTTGTGAACATTTGCTTTGCAGGACAGCATAAAGTTTAAAAATCAGAACTGTAACTCTTGAAAGAATTACAATATGATTTATTGGAATGTCCATAAATGCAATTTTATTTTATAGCAATTGACTTGCCAAGTTTCCTGCCTCAGCACTGGTAGTTCTTGTTTTGGTGCTCAGTTGGGAGAGTTAATATTTGTGCCGCTGCTCTAGGAACAGGCAAGCCAGCCTTCCACCCCGAATCATGGTACCACCCCATGTGGGATTCTCTCTCCTGAAGGCACACCCACTCTCACTGGCCACTTGCACTGCTGTTGACACCCTGGCCACCACCAATTTGGGCCCAGATCCAGTCCAAGACACCTCCTTGGGGCACAGTGGCACACCAAATAAATCCCCACATCCAAGACACATTGGTACCAAATTCTGCATATGCATGCAGAATCAACTCTATATGTGACTGCTCACTTGTGTGGGGTCCATGCCTGGGACACCACCCCAGGTACACAACACCACCTGGCCAGCCATCTGTGCTCTTGTGTGTCTGTGCCTGTCCCATAGAACTTCCCTTACAAAGTGTAAGTTCAAAGACAAATTACGAGGCATCTTCAGTGTTAAGTCAGCATTCTCACAGATATGATCTAAAATATCTGACCATACAACATAGAGGAAGATCTATTTGCTTGTGGTTTGAAGATTTTGAATATACCTCACATAAGGACAGGGCCTTTGGACCTCAGGGCAGCATACATACGAAGTGGATAGAGGAAAAGTGCAAGGCTTTGCACTCACATCATGGAGGCCAGAAGCAAGAGCAAGGGGAGAAGGACCAAGACATGTAATCTCCAAGGCCGCAGCCCCAGAGACCTGCCTTCTCTAGCCAAATCCCTCCAGCCCAGGCCATCACCCAGATAAATCCATTACAATGAATTTATCCACTGTTGAGATTACAAACAAGTCTCTCTTCCAAAATTGCTACCTTGTGGGTTCTTGGAGGCATTCTACTTCTAAGACATCACAGAGAGGAAGGGCAGAGACAGAAGTAAGCAGGTACTTGACTGCAGGATTGTGTGCAGCCTCACAGGTCCTTAAAGTCAGCCCTATCATACAATATGCTGAATCTTCTTCAAAAAGGTTATCACATGGTGGAGTCCAACTCCCAATTTACCAATTAGGTGACCTCCACTAGGGTCTCTAAGCCCCAGTTTTTTATCTGTAAAGTGGGAGTGATCAATTGCTCTAGGAGTTGCTTTACAACAATCCATGTAGCCTTAGCACAATGCCTGACACATAGTATTAAGCATTATTGAGCACACAGTAAGTGCTCAATAAATCCCACCTCTAAATATTTCATTACTCTTGACATGAGTAGGAAACACATAGTGGTTAAGATCAAGGACATTTAGAATGCAGTCCGGGGGCCAGCAACTGCTAGATCTGACCCTGGGCAAGTGACTCTTTCTGTGCTTAGGTTCCTCATCTGTAATAAAACATGTATTAATTAATACACATAAATTTTTTAGAAAAAGTGCCTAGCCTAGCATATTATAGGTACTCAGTAAGGGCTAGCTATGAATATTTTTTACTCTCATAATTTATTCTTCACAATAACTAGAATAGGTTACGTGTTGTTATGCTCACTTCGCAGTTGGACAGTTGAAGCTCAAAGAGATGAAGTCACAGCTTACCAGCCACCACACCTACAATGAAAGGTAAAATTTTATCTCAGACATAAGGCTACTCAAACTCCATGCAGTGCAGGCTGAGTCCAGAGGCTAACCCATAATGTTTGTTTTTTCCTAGTACAGAAAACATGCAAAGCAGGACTCAAATATTTAAGTTGGTGGTGAGGGTCCCATGTCTGCCAAGTTATTTCTCAAAACCACAATTAGAAATATTCCGAATTTAGCCGGGCGTGGTGGCGCACGCTTGTAATCCCCGCGCTTGGGAGGCAGAGACAGGAGGATCGCGCAGGTTCGAAGCCAGCCGCACGCGCTGGCTTAGGAGACCCTGTTTCCAAATAAAAATGTAAAAATAGGTCTGGGAGTGTAGCCTGGAGGTAGAAGGGCTTCCAGGAACCCCAGTACCACCAAAAAAAAAAAAGAAAGAAATATTCTGAATTTAACTGCCAAATTTAACTATCCCAGATCAAACATCAAAAAACCTGCACTTTATCACTTTCCCAGCTTTTCTACTTGTGAATTTTACTCACCTGCAGTTTCCACAGTAAACATTGAGATCCTTAACCTAGCATAGCAGATTAAATATATTAGCAGACAAATGATAATATCTTCCATGATATTGCCTATCAGCCTCTGACTGTCCTGGGTTTCTGCTGATTCAGGGCTCAATGTAATTGTTATGTCAAGGTCTCTTATCTTCTTCCTCAAATGCTATGATTTGGATCATAAATTTCCCCCAAAAGTCCATATGCTAAAGGCTTGTCCATCATCCTCTGTTAAGAGATGGTGAAACCTTTAGGAGTTGGAGCCTAGTGGAAGAAAGTTAGGTCATTGGGGAGGCCCTTGAAGGGGATTTGGGGACCTCAGCCCCTTCCTTCTTATTTCCTGCTCTACCATGAGTTCCTGCCATGATGTTCTGCCTTGCAAGAGCCTCCTCCCCAAAAAGAGAACCAACTGATAATGGACTGAAACCTCTGAAACCATGAGCCAAAATAAAATTTTTCTCCTTTAAGTTGACTATCTCAGGTATTTTTGTCACAGTAATGGAAAGCTAACCAACACACCATCAACTTGGGATTCCACTAATGAGGAGCAGATATGTTTTAGGAAGAAGATATACTGGGTTTCAAACTCACCAAGAGTAGAACATGGGTAGGAACAGAAAGGAAGACCTCACAAGAGGGAAGAGGTCAGGTACACTAGCCTCTGGTCCTGATCAAACTTTGGGGAAAAACAGACATTCCCATATGGCAACTCTAAAGAAGTGCTTCTCCAGAAGTTATTACTATTACCATTTTTAAATTATAAACATAAGATGGTGGAGGCATGACATGTATAAAAACTATAATTATTAAATTGTCAATGAGGAAACTTCCTGTGAATGAACCTACCTCAAGAACATGAATGTACTGTTAAACCTTTCAGGAATCAGAACTTCCGGGAAGATGGCGACCGAGAAAAGCGGGGCTTAAGAGCCCCGCTAACAACAAATCTCCATTACCACAAAACCAGCGCCTTTCATAGCCAGAAAACACCATCACCAGTGAAACAAAAAATCACCAGGCTCCAGAGAGAAAGCGGACTGAGAACAGAACCACAGAGGAGATACACTGGCCTCATGTCCGAGGACGCGGCAGACGCGGCAGCAGCGCCATACTGCCGGTGGCACCGGCGAATTCACGGGACGGCTACAGCAAGCCGAGGTGAGCCAATGCGGAACAACCAGGCGGGATCTCTCCGCGCAGAGAGCATCTAAAGCTCCCAGTGGCCGAGCTCAGCACACGCTGCAGGGATTCAGAGTGGAAATCAAAACCAAGAAGAAAAACACCAGCCCCACAGCCGAGGGCATAGCAGCGGCGCCATATTGTCACCGGCGGCAGCAGCAGAGAATTCACCGAATCCAGTACAGCTACATCTGCGTACTCAAGAACAGTGAGTCAAATTGCGGGCCAAAGAGGAGAAATCCCAGTACTGCACTCCCTGGGACTTGACCCAGTGGGGGAGGGGTGGTGGCAGAGATATCACACCATAGGAGAACAGGCAACCTGGCACCCCCCACAGTCTAAAGCAGCCTCTATCGACTCTCTGGGTCGGAGACTCTGAGATACAACCCAGTAAAGGAGTAGTGGGATCTGAGATACTACTGACTCGAGATCCAGAACACCTTAAGTGAAGTCATAGTGACCCAAGGGAAGAACCCAGAGAAGGCACAAACATCCGAAATCATGGGAAAGAGGAATAATACTGGAGCAATAAATGCCCACAACCCCACAACATCAGAACCCGATAAAACTGAAAATCAGAGATTTCTAGAAGATCAAATCAGGAAAATAACTGTAGAAATAATAGAGGTGCTTTGAAAAGAACTCAGAGAGAGCCAAAAAGAGATAAAGGATGCAATTAATGAAGTAAAGGCCTCAATTCAAAGCACAAACAACCGATTAGAACACATGGAGAACAGAATCTCGCTCTTAGAAGATGATCATTCCAAAAATGAACGCATAGTTTCTAATCTAGAAAAAAATACCCGACAGCAGGAATCTGACATTGAAGAAATATGGGCCCATTTTAAGAGAGCTAACCTAAGAATAATTGGAATAGAGGAGGGAAAAGAAAGTGAAACCAAAGGGATCAACAATCTCTTCAAGGAAGTAATAGCAGAAAATTTTCCAGACATAGAGCAAGAGGTCGATACACAGGTCCAGGAAACTTATAGAACTCCCTTTAGACAGGATCGGAGAAGAGGATCCCCACGCCACATAATTGTCAAAATGACCAATGTGGAAGCCAAGCAGAGAATCTTAAAGGCAACAAAAGCAAAGGGCCAAGTGACATTCAGAGGCAAACCGATTAGAATCACTCCAGACTTCCCAAACCAAGTCATGAGAGCCAGAAGGGCTTGGAGTAACATATTCCAAACTCTGAAAGAAAACAACTTCCAGCCAAAAATTTCCTACCCAGCAAAACTTTCTATCAAATTAGATGGGGAAATAAGAAGCTTCCATGACAAACAGAAACTGAAGGAATTTATGTCTTCAAAACCAGCACTAGAGAAAATACTCAAAGAGATTAACTACAAAGAAGAAATAGGTAACACACTCCAGAACTAGAGAAACAAGATTTTCCATCCAACAGACAACTAAGATTGGTTATCTGTGGAGATTCATTATTTATGTTAGTCTTTTACCTATCTCTAAAGGGTATTGTTTGCCTTTATTGTTGTTAATTTTTAGGATTTCTAGTTGGAATATTAATATACCTTCAGATATAGCAATTGGAAATATGTTATCCCATTCTATTAGTAACTGTTAACTCTGTTTACATTGTCTTTGGATATACAATATTTTTTTTATTTTTTAGGGAGTTTGTATACTCCTCTGTTGCCTGTGCCATTGAAATCATATCCAAGAAATCACTGCCAATTTCAATGTTGTGAGGTTTAATGACCCAGATTTTCTCCTAAAAGTTTATAGTCTTAAGATTTATATTTAGGTCTTTTATCTATTTTGAGTTAATATTTGTATATGGGATTAGGTAAGGGTCCAATTTTATTCTTTTCCAATGTAATTATTATTTTTTAACAATATTTAGTTAAAAGATTAATATTTCCACCACCAAATGTTCGTGGAAACCTTGTCAAAAATAACTTGACAATATAGGGAAGAATTTAGCTCTATGCTTTTATTTAACTCCAATGGTTTATATATCTGCCTTTAGAACAGTACTACACTGTTTCAATTATTGTAGCTTTATATGGTTTTAAATCAGAAAATATATATCTTCTAGCTTTGTTCTTTTTCAAGATCATTTTGGGTATCTAGAGTCCATATTCCATATTAGGATAGATTTTTTTCTGAAAATAAATATATAAATATATGATAGTTTCACCTAAAAAATAGAAAAGAAATATTCTCTGGTAAGAAATAAAGCAAAAAGAAATATTGAAATGTTATCTTTAAGTCATCAAAAGCTTGGTATCAGACAAATGAAACTGTTATGTGAGATTATCATTTTTAATTTTAGATAAATTGCCATAATACTAGATGTCAACTACTAAGCCAAGCATGAGAGGGAGGGATAGGGAGAGAATGGGGTGGGGATTGGGTGGGGGCTGACTGGGAAAAGTGTGCACGTATGTCTACAAAAGTATGTATCCTACTATAATGTATGAATACAGTGCACCAATAAAAAAAAAAAAACCTTTCAGGAATCAAATCTAAAAGCAAGATATTGCCTACCTTGATGCTGGAGATTCCTTCTGCACATGGAGAGCTCCCCTGGTAGGTAGGGCAGAGGAACTTAGGACAGGGGAGGAGAAAGATCAGGAGTAGGAAGCCAACATCAGTGCTGGCAATAGGGGGAAAGAAGGCTACCTGCATCAACAGGGCCCCCTGGGCCTCTGCCTAGGGCAAGGTTTACTGTGTTTAGGTGTATCTTTGGAAGCCAGCAACTTCCCCCTAGTGGCTCAGATCACAAAGAACTTACAGGAAAGTTTCACCAAATACCACACCAAGTGCAAGCCTTTGCAATTGGACAAGAAAACCCTCCTTTAGACCTAAAATTATCAAATTTTCTATCCTGCCAGAAATGAAAGATGCTGCAATAAACAGAGCTCAAATGAAACTTTTTATGTAATAATTCCACAATTACACCTTCTTAACAGTGATTGCTTCAGCCAGAAGGGCTGCAGATTGGCATGAATCCTTAACAAGGAGGAACCTGGCAAAAAAAAAAAAAAAAAAAGTGCATTGTTTGCACAGACTAAAGCTAAATAATATTCTAAATGGACAAATGTTCATCTGAATATCATCACATCAGCAACAATAAAAGATGAATTAATATAAGTTACCATGCACTGGCCTTGAACCTGCAATCCTCCTGTCTCAGCCTCCTGAATACTGTGATTATAGACGGGCACCACCGTTCCCCACACTCACACCCACTTCTTGCATTGGTAGTATAGCATAGCTGCCTTCCATGCACACCCAGCTTGTAGAATCCTTGAGTGTTCTAGATATTATTATGAAACTCAAAGAAAATGTTTACAAGAATAAATATTATTATTTCCATTTCTAGTTATATGGATAATGAGATGTTCAGAGAAAGAATTCCAGTATTAGATCTGAAAATTATAGATAATTTTCAAACTGTATTAATATAATTGGCTGAAATTTCAGGAAATAAGTAAGATCTATATCCTACAAAATAAGAAAATAAAAATCCTGAGAGTTAAGCCTATCTTGTGCTAAGTTAGTTCAGAGTTGGAAGAGGGGGATGTATTGGCTC
The DNA here is from genome assembly GCF_963383645.1 of Muscardinus avellanarius. NCBI lineage: Eukaryota > Metazoa > Chordata > Mammalia > Rodentia > Gliridae > Muscardinus > Muscardinus avellanarius. Next base: position 80,906,303 of record NC_137789.1, read on the forward strand.
TCCTAGATGTTCATACAATGGGGAGAATAAACATAAATATGAAGCCTGCGTCCTTGTCCATTTTCTGCTGCTATAACAAAATGCCACAAACTGGGTAAACTATAAAGAAAATAAATTTAATTTATTTCTCACAGTTCTGTAGGCTGGAAAGCCCAAGAGGCTAGTACCAACATCTGATGAGGATCTTTTTGCTGCATCATAACGTGGAGGAGGGCATCACATGGCAAGAACAAAGAACCCTGGGTGCTCAGATCTCTCTTTCTCTTTTAATAAAGCCACCACTTCTCATACAATATGAGAAAGAGACTATCTTGCTCCTTACACTGATCACATATCTATAAATGACTTTTTTCTATAACTAAGATAAGCAGTTAATTTCTCACTACAAGTATTTCCACTAATTAAATGTATAATCCAGATGCCAAGTGTGGTGGTGCATGCCTATAATCTCATTATTTGGGAGATTATTATAAAATTATTATTATAAAAGGTTGTAGGCCAGCCTCAGCAACTTAATGATACTGTCAGCAATCTAGCAAGACCCTGTTTCAAAATTAAAATTAAAAAGACTGGAGGTGTAGCTCAGAGGTAGAAATGTCCCTGGGTTCAGCCCCCAATGCCTGCTTTTCAGCCCCCAAAAAAATATCCAAAGGGAAAAGAAATCCCCAGAAAAGAAAGGTTAAGTGATGACTCATCTGGGCCATGAGAAAATGGCTGTATTTGCATTATCTTCCAATATGATTTAAGCTTGCCAACAATCAAGGCCAGATCTACATAAATCCATTACCATGCCATTCACACTATGATTATCCATTTTAAAAAAAAAGCTTGTTAGCAGTGATAATGATCTTGAAATAAGTAGGAGAGCAAGAACCTACATATAACAATGTGTCCTTTTGTCCTGTTGGTGAGAGGTGGAGTGAGCACAGGGCTCTGAGCCCAGCCATCCAGCCACCCAGGGAGCTCCAAGGGTCCTAGTCCTCTCAGTCCTGCCTAGTCATCTCATTGTCTTCCTCTCTGAAACGTTTGCACTTCTATAGCATATGATTACCTTTCCCAACAAGGTGGCAGGACAAACCTCTTGGGTTAATTACTCGCACTTATGGTTTGTCCTACTCTTTCACATGAATCAGATGAGTCTGTTTCCTATTTCAGTTCCAGCTAACACTGTTTCCTCTTATTATAGAACAAACAAGTCCCCCTTGACACTGACAATGTCCTTCTCTGAGGATTTTATAACTTCCTTCTAAAAAATCACATTTTTGAGCCGGGCGTGGTGGCATGCGCTTGTAATCCCAGCATTCAGGAGGCTGAGACCAGAGGATGGTGGTTCACAGACAGCCTCAGCTTAGTGAGGCCCTCCACAATTTAGTGAGACCCTGTTTCAAACTAAAGAATAAAAAATAGGTCTGGGTCTATAGCTCAGAGACAGAATATCCCTGGGTTCCATCCCCAGTACTGCAAAAAAATTTATTTTGGTTAACAAAAATATTTTTTTGGTTAACAGTAATATATTTTAAATATATCATTCAGTGACTGGGCTTCCTCCACTATTTACCAAAAATAATATGTTCTTACAGTTCTTTTTAAAACAGAAAGTTTGCTTGGTTTTTCATTTTATTTTCTGTTTGTTTTGTGGTACTGAGGATTGAGTGCTGGGCATTCTACCACCCAACTACATCCCCAGCCAGTTTCTCTTCCTGAAAGCAACAAAAAGTTCTTTGACAAAAAGTCCCATGGGTAGAATTGGATCAGAGGGTATTTTTGTCAATCCTTATATGTATATGATCTCCAGAATTGCGTAATTTACACCACTCCCGTATGAAGACATTCTGCTTTCTCAAAATAGTTGCCTATTTGAGAGGCAAGAAACTTCCTCATATGCATTTCTTGGGTCCTAAAATTCTAGAAATTGAAAACATGGCTGGACCATTTTTTCATATGCTCATTGGTCCACTGTGCATTTATTAGTCCTTTTTTTTTATTTTGAAACAGTCTAAGTTACAGCATGATGTTCTGGAACCTGTGATCCTCCTATCTCAACCTTCCAAATGCTGGGATTACAGACATGTGCCTCTGTGCCCAGCCTTGTTTTTGTTTTGTTTTTAATATCACAAAAATAATGCATGATATTTGTAAAGAGTCAAGCAATACAGAAACACAGGGGAAGATACCTCCACTGTCTTCACTCAGTCATGTTTCCCATCAAAGGTAAAAAATTTGTGGTCAGGCCGGGCGTGGTGGCGCACGCTTGTAATCCCCGCGCTTGGGAGGCTGAGACAGGAGGATTGCGCTGGTTCGGAGCCAGCCTCGCTGGCTTAAGAGATCCTGTTTCCACATAAAGTTAAAAAATAGGTCTGGGAGTGTAGCCCGTGGGAGTGTAGCCCGGAGGTAGAAGGGCTTCCAGGAACCCCAGTACCACCAAAAAAAAAAAAAAAATCTGTGGTCAGTTTGGTTGTATGATCCTTTCAGATACAATGGCCTATGCCTTTCCGTCTGAACATGCGCATGTGCACGCGTACACACACACACACACACACACACACACACACACACACACTGTAATTGTCATTAAACTTCAGTGGAATAATTCTGCATCTTTTTTTCCCTCTTGTGATACAGCAGAGAGCTGTCCCTGTCAGTAAATACATTTCTGGCTTCTTTTTGTCAGCTTCATAGAATTCTATTTCATGACCACACCATGATTAATGGAATAGGTATGTGTTTAAGTAGTTTTGAGTGTTTTGCTATTACAAATAGGTTTCAGTGAAATAAAAGGGGGAAAGCATGCTAGCTACTGAGCAAATGACATCTGAAAGATTCCATCAGCTCACACTCCCACATTGGAAGGTGTGGCAACAAGTCTAGATTCCTGTCTAACTTCTTAATACGTGAACGCTGATGGATGACAAAAAAAATGAATTTCTTTTGAACTTTCCTTTTCCTGAATACTAATGGAATCTAGCATCTTTTCTGACATTTCGTTATTTGTGTTTTTCTGCCTGTGCATTTTCTTTATCAGTTTTTCCTAGTTTTGTTCAAACTGGTGCACAGAAATGCTCCATATTATAGCTAGTTACCAATGGTCAATTCATTATGTAAAAAATATTTTCTACTAGTCTGTTATCATTTTATTTGGCTTATATTTTCTCACTATACAAAAGTTCACGTGTCGTATGCAGTCACCTGCATAAGTTATGCTGCCTGAGTTTCTGTCTTGCCTAGCCTCAAATTGCAAAATAATGCTCTTCCATTTTATTTCAGTGCTTTGGTAGTTGTGTTTGTCATATTATCTCTCTACTCCATCTGGGTGGCCCACGTCCCATTTCCACTCTGTATTGTTTACTGACTTGGAGTTTCTTTGGATTTCTGTTGAGAAGAATGAGTCATTTTTGTAACGCCTTCTCTGGGTGTGGTTTAGCTCTCAGTATCTTTTGCTCTCATTTCTGGAAATGAGATCCATGTGCTTACGTGCTTACCACCCTCTACTCAGCCCTTACTGGAAGTGCCATTTTCCCCCAGCATTATTATGTTTTTAATCACATTTTTACATCTTCCCTTTCATTTCAATGGAATTTTGGAAGAAAATAGGATAAAATGCATACATGTAGCCTGCCATCTGTGTATGTGTCTTCAGCAACATTTTTATCATGAAATAAAAATACATACATAATGAAAATTTTGAAAATGCAAAAAAAAAGGAAAAATTAAAATCAACCAAAATTCCACTATTTGACCATAAGACATGTTAAGATATGCTAAGTGAATCACTTTCAGCATTTTAATGCCTATAATTTTTTTTTCTTTTTCTGAACACTCAGAATCCATTCTACCTCTGAGCTAAACCCCAGCCCTATGTTTTTATTCTTTTTATTTTGAAACAGGACATCACTAAGTAGCTGAGGCTGACCATGAACCTGTAATCCTCCAGTCTCAGCCTCCCAAGTACTGGGATTACAAGCATGCACCACCATGTTCAGCTCATAGATAAAATTTTTATAAAAATTTGGGGCCAGCCATAGTGGTGCATGTTTGTAATCCCAGCATTTGGGAGGCTGAGACCAGAGGATCACAGTTCATGGACAGCCTCAGCTACTTAGTGAGGCCCTCCAAAATTAATGAGACTCTGTTTCAAAAAAAAGAATAAGAAAATAGGGCAAGGGGTGTAGCTCAGAGGTCAAATGCCCCTCGTTCCATCCCCAGAGCCTTAAAAAAATTGGGGTCACAGCATATATTAGTCTTTTATTATGTCTTTTTTTTTTTTTTTTGGTGGTGGTACTGGGGTTCCTGGAAGCCCTTCTACCTCTGGGCTACACTCCCAGGCCTATTTTTATACTTTTTTTTTAATTTGGAAACAGGGTCTCTTAAGCCAGCACGGCTGGCTTTGAACCTGCGCGATCCTCCTGTCTCCGCCTCCCAAGCGCGGGGATTACAAGCGTGCGCCACCACGCCCGGCTTTATTATGTCTTTAAAATATATACTATGTGAGGAGAATTTTCCATAGCCTTCAAAAACATGATTTTATAAATAGCTATAAAGAACTTCATCTACAAATACTTCTTAGAAATTAATAATGAATGTTATTAATATACCTGTTTTCCAAATTTAATATATTCTATGATTCAGTGGAGTAAAAGGCTTCTTTTCAATGTCTGATTCTCAGTGACCCAATCTATCTTCTTGACAGCAACAAACAATTCTTCAGTAAAGATAAAGTCCTGTGGGTGAAATTAGATCAGTGGGTGTTCACGTTTCTAGATCCTCATACATACATGTTCTCCAGGATTGCATAATCTGCACCACGTCTATATGAAGACATTCCTCCTTCTCAAAATAGTTGCCAATTTGAGGGGCAGAAAACTTTATGTCATCTCTTTGGTTCTAAGATCCAAGAAATTGAGAAAGTGGTTAGACCATTTTTCTACATGTTCATTAAGCCCATTAGACATTTTTCATCATAAACTGTTTATTTCCCTCCTTTGCCAAAAAGGGCCTTTTAAAAGTCCTTTCTTATTTTTCAGGGTAATGACCAAGCCTCTGTCTTCCTTTAGGAGCAGGGCCTCTAACTCCTTTAACTGCATCAGCAGTTCATCCACCAAAGCCTACATCCATATTTGTATTGATGAGATTTCTAATAAATCCAGATATTTCTTTCTTGAGGTCCACCCCCAACTTCTGACCAGAAAGAAGTGTGACAGCACAGGATCTGCTCAGAGAAGCCATGATGACGGAAAGTCAGTTTTGCAGCATCCGCCATCTGAATTCAGACAGCCTGCAGGACCTGAGGCCCATCGTTTGACTTCCCTGTATCTCAGCTGACTCTCATTCCCAGGTGTTGTACACCTCTGCACCTTGGCCCATTCTATCTCTGCATTCTGAAAGGCCCTTCCAGTCCAGCTACCTCTCCTCCTCCAGGTGGGCCAGCTGTCCATCTTTTACAGACCCCGCAGGAACCTAAGGTGCCTGTCTAACATCCTCACCACGCAGCTTGCAATGTGTCTCTCCTCTCACCCCTTCTGAGAAGCCTCGCAGCTCCCAGCACAAGGATCCCCATGATACCTCAACCAAGGCCCACAAGCCTGCCCCCATTTACCTTCCCACAGAACAGCCACTCACTTTCCTCCCCACAGGAGCCTTGAGTGTCTTTCCAGTGCTTCCGAAGTTGCAATCCCTTTTACCCCAGATGTATGTTAGCTAAGCCTGCTCTCCCCGGAGCCTTCAGTGTTCCTGTTCTACCTATCCCTCGGGTGAATCCTAAGTACAACCTCTTCCTCACTCCGTGTCCTTCAGTACCCCATACTTTACTGCCATCTCTGTTCCTTGTGCCACCCATCAGATTCCACCATTTATTATAATCCTTTCAGCTATGGCATGTTTTTAGTAGATCATTCGCTAATTTTACTAAAGGGGGCGGGAGTTGCTGGGGATGCAAGCCAGGGACCTCTGATATACACCCCTAGCCCTATTTTATTTTTTATTTGGAAACAGGGTTTCACTAAGTTCTGAGAGCTTCCAACCTTCCATCTTCCTCTCTCAGCCCCCCAAATACTGGGATTACAGATGGTTTATCATGCATGGCTTATTTATTCTTGGCTCATAGATCATGGTTGTATCGCTATTTTTTTATTTTTTATTTTTTTTTTTCTTAGCAGATAGATGGTGGCTGTATTGTCTGGATCTTCACACACAGAGATGTTCGCTTAACAGGTCAGACGGCAATGTTGACTTACTTTCATTTCTCAATTTCATCTTGTTAGAACAAATGTCTCTAGCCTTCTTCCTCTTGGCCACTAGCCAGCGCGATCACCATCCGCCAGACCCAGCCATAGCCAGCGGCTCGGAGTTCCCGCCCCAGGCCTGCTGCCCCTGGGCCCCGGCGCGGACCCCGGCGCGCAGGGAGCTGCCCTGGGCCCCGAGAGCCCCGGGCCGCCTGGGGTGCAGCGCGGAGCGCGGCCTCCGCCCGAGCTTTGCAAACGCCCCCGAGGAAGGAACTTTTAGGTGCTAACACCTGGGCCCCTTCCAACCCGGAAATTCGGACTGAATAATCCAAGGTGCACCCTGAGCAGCAGAAACTTTAAATTTAGGAGCGACCCCGGCGCAGGGTCTGGTGTCCAAGACCTGATAGGGAGAAGCCCGGGCGCGGGCGGCTCCTCCCTGCGCGGGCGGGCGCGGGCTCCGCCCCGGGACTGCTCGGCCGCGGGAATAAACCCGCCCGCCCGCCCGGGCCAGCCAGAGAGGCCGGCGGAGCAGGCGAGCGAGCGAGCAGGCGGCCGGCGAGGGCGGCGGGGGCGGCCGGTGAGTGGCGGGCGGCGGGCCGGGGGTCCCGCGGGCGGGGTGCGCCGCCCCCTGCGCCCCGGACCCCGCGGCTCTCCCCCGGGTCCACCTCCTTAGGGACAGAATGCCCTGGGGCCGGCGGAGCAGGGCGGGGCGCTCGCTTAAACTACCCGGAGTTAACTCAGCTTTGGGGCCCAGTCCGTGAGGGTGGACACACCAAAGTCTTCAGCCTTGTTAAATTTAATGCGTTCATATCTTCTAAGAAAAAGTTTTAAAAAAAATGTACATTTACTTTTGTTTGTAGTTATGTGTACAATAAAGTTGTTACTCTGGCTCCGCAGGAGTCCAGGTCTGTGGCACCCTGTACTGGGAAGTGATGGAGAATTGGTGGCCTGGGGTACTCAAAACACGGGGGAGGGGTAGATGGTGCTGACAGCAAAGCCATTGGAAAAGGCTTAGAACGTCTCAGTACTTCTCTTCAAACACTGTTATGGTGAGGCTCTAGAATGTCTCCCAGAAAGGCTCACAGGTTGATAGAATGGCCCCAGTGCAGGAAGGTTCAGAGGTGGACCATGTCTGGAGGAAGTGTTGCTGGAAGCCAGGCCTTGAGGACTGTGTCTGTCCCAGCCCTGCCTTCCTTGTCTCTAAGCTGTTGAGTGCCTTTCCTCTACAGACCTTTTTGCCTTGATATTTCTACCTTGGAACCGGCCAACTCTGAACTGAATCTTTGAAACCATGAGCAACTTTTCTAATTCAAAGTTGTTCTGGTTAGGTATATTGGTCAGAGCAATAACAAAAGCTAACAAACTTAACACTTCATACAAATAGAGTTTTACATATTCCTCTTGAATCTCACATTTTAAATAGCACCACAAAATCAAAGAAGCACAGAGCAAAAGGAAACCACAAACCTAAAAGGAGACAAAAATAAAACCAAAAGGTAGCAGTTATATCATAAATAAAATAATGTGGCCAAGTCTTCAAACAACAAATCGGCCAACCAGACTCACGGTCATTATAAAGAAAGGTTAAGTAGGAAGAAATAATGAGTGCATCCTTTGCATTAGATATGGGTGCAGTGGTTACAGTTTCTGGTTAACAAGCATTTCTAACAGGTACAGCCCAGAGTGAGTATGTAGATATGTGCAGAGCTGGGGCTGTGTGAAAACTAGACAAAATATTGTCCCTGTGGGCTCCTGTCCTTTCTGAGTCCAGTGTCTGCTACCTGCAAAGATATATGAACAGCTACTGGGTTGCTTTCACAGCTTTGGAAAGTGGAACTCCATGGAGTAAGAAAACTCTCTCTCTCTCTTGCTTTATAGGTGTCAGCCAAAACATGTCTTTCAACATAAAATCGGCACAGAAATTGCTTGTTTTCTTAGGAAAATCACTCTTTAGTATTCTGGAGGCTCTGGTTTTTGGCTTAATCCCAAGGCCACGGAAGAAGGTCGCTGGCGAAATAGTCCTCATCACAGGCGCTGGGAGTGGACTAGGAAGGCTCCTCGCCTTGCAGTTTGCCCGCCTGGGATCTGTGCTTGTTCTCTGGGATATCAATACAGAGGCAAATGAGGAGACACGGCAGATGGTTCTGGAAGCTGGAGCCACCAGGGCACATGCCTACACTTGTGATTGCAGCCGGAAGGAAGAAGTATACCAAATAGCTGATCAGGTAAGTCTTGGAGACACACTGTTTTTCATGAGTAGTGAAAACCCTATGTAAATAACTTTAGCATACATCAATTTTGTTGTTTATTTGTCTATCTCCAATGTCCCTTTAACTTAAAAATGTTGCAGGGAAATAAGAATTCGGATTTTTTAGTATTTACCATATGCAAAATGCTCCTTGGCTAAGTACTGTGCATCATAACATGACACCATAAAGTAAAACCCATTATTATTCTCTTTTCAGAAATAAAGCCATTGAGGCTAAGATATTGTGTATAGCTTACCTAAGAAATGCAAACAATAAGTACCCAAGCTCCAGCTAGGACTTGATCTTGTTGATTCCTGGGTAGTGCCCCTGACTAACCACTCTCTGACTGTACTGACCCCTGCTGCAGTGTAAGTAAAAGGAGAAGGTGGCAACAACCTTCTTTGAGGACAAAGAAAAAAAAATATTAGTTCTCTGCCTGGGATTAGAGCTAGTGCATGACTGAGCAGGATTTACACCCATATTTAGTCTGATTGTAAATCCAGGCTATATCTGGTCCTCCTCCAACACACACACACACACACACACACACACACACACACACACACACTTTATTGGAATGTATATTTTCCACAAAATAGTCATGAGAAAATCAGAATCCTTAGCTTCTAAGGTAAGTGTACAGATGTACATGTAAAGAAAGTTTCAGGACACCAAAACTACAGTATTCGAATGCTAAGGAGGGTCTTAGTTCATATGGACACGTGAGGATTTGGGTGAGCTCCCCTTGATGTATGACCACATGTCACTCTGCTCACCACTCATGGTTCCCAGAATGGCTCACCTTAGAGGCAGGAAACAAACAAGCTTATTGCAAACAGCCCACCTACTTTTCAAAGTTCTCCCATGGCTTCTAGGATCGCCTTGGTTCTTCCTTTCTCACCTCCTAGTGTAAAAAAAAAAAAGTTTGTGGGTCAGAGCCAGGTGAATTTTTGTCTTTCCTTTTTACATCTTACTTACTACCAGCTCCAATCACAGACTGTCCAATAGAGCCTGGAGTCCCAAACTGGACAAGCTCACACAGGCTTCTGCTGAGACCACCCTCCAAATGCAGCCAGGCCCCACATTCGCCTGTACATATACAAAGCACTCACCTGGCATGATGACACACTGACTGCAAGCAACTGCTTTAGCTGTGATTTGGTTCTATCCAGCTGCTCAGCTCCTGATGTAGTCAAACATATCATATTACTCATTTATTTTCCAGCTTTAATCACCTTGGAGTCTTGGAGAGAATTAATGATGTGCTCTTCTGAATCCAGGGGAAGAACATTACTTCACCACATTTATAAGCCAACCATTCCTACTTATTCTGGATAACCAGAGAGTGTCAGAAAACTTTTAGGAAGTATTTCCTAGGAGCATGACCAAGAGGGAGATTTTTAATGTAGTATGACAATATTTTATCTCTGCTGAGTCTCAATGACTTTAAAAGCTGCCCCTCAATCATAACATAGCCTTGGCAAGTCAAATGAGAGTAGTAAACATAAAGCCAGAAGGAGCTAAGTAGTTGTCATTTATCTTTGATGTGGCCTGTGGGAGCATCCTAATTGTATAATGGCTACGACCTTTAGACAAGTCCAGTCAGAATCAGTTTGGCTGGCATACTGCCCACTGCATTGCTACAGTCAACATCCAAAAAAAAGATAAAACATAAAATCTTGAGTTTACTTGTGCTATCTGAAAAAAATTTAAACTGATTACTTATTCCTAAAGTCCAGACTCCTAGAATGCCTGTATATTGATAGAAGCCTGCCTTTCCCACTGCCTGCTTCCACTAATGAGCAGTGGTTGGGAAACTTCATGGGTTGGGGAGTCACATTAGCCATAGGTTCCCAACATGGATGATACCATCTTCTCAGGGGATGCTGGAACAAAATTTAGACACATAAAAGAATGCAAATTTGTCACTGCATCTTTTTATTTATTCACTTAAAGAAGGTAGACTTCCAGGAGGGACTCTGCTTTGTGTTTGATTGTTTGTTTGCTTGCTTCTAAAAAGGGGGCAGTAAGCCTAATTTGTTTGGAAACCTTGGAGTTAGACAGTGTAATACATAGCAGCAAGGGCCTTCCAGTAGGTTCTTGTTTTATAGTAGGGACATGCAGAGGGAGAGCTCAGATAACAGACAGGCACAGCTCATGTACAGGTTCTTTGAAAGTTGTCATATAGGGCTCAACAAAACTGATGACTCACTTTTACATTGAGAAAAATAATAAATTCAAAAGAATAAAATTGCTTAAAAACTAGAATCTGTTGCATTCTCCCTCAGATATGACTCCTGGGCCCTTTGTAAAACAACACAGTACCAACAAGCTTATTCTCCTGAGAATGAGTATTAAACGATGTTATTATTTTTCATCAAGAGTTCAATTATAGTTCCTAAGCCTGTTTGTTTTCTTTGGTATAACCTCTGTTTTTTCCATCCTGACCCTGAACAAGGACATCAGCCTTTGATACTGACTGGTGCTGTCTTCCAGCCCAAGTCTCTTTCTGGCTTTTGCTCTTCCCTCAAGAAGACATGATCTACTTGTTTCTGACCTTGACTACTGTCCAAGTTGAATTTCATGAAATATTTCAGCTGTTCTCCAAACCAAACTTGTAGTTATATCGTTTCAAGTTCTTTTATCTGAAAACTCCAGCATAAAATGTGAGGCTACTTTAGTCTCTATTTCACTCTAACTTTTTCTAGGCTATGGAGTTGGCTAGTATAAAACACCTTACACACATTACACACTGCTAGATCCCAAGCCACAAAAACACCAGGAAAAAATGATGGCAGCTACTTCCTGGCCTCAGTAATACACTTTTCACACACACACACACACACACACACACACACACACACACACACACAGAAAGAGAGAGAGAGAGAAAGAGAGGGTGGGTGGGTGGGTAGGATTTCTGTGAGCCTCTAAGAGCACATGGCAGGTACAGTAGGTGGTTCCCTCTAACTTTGGGGCTAGGGCTGCTGCTGTGTGGTCTTAAGTACAGTGATAAGCCTCAGACCACAAGCAAAAACTCAGGGACAGTGCCACCTTCTGTTGTCAATCCTGAAAAAGCTTGGACCACTTTTACCTAGGAGCCAAGATTACACACTGACAGGTTATTATAGAATGGAGCCCCCCAATGTTATACCCATAATTTTTATTTCCTAAATAAAAGTGATTGAATGCCTATTTGGGCACATATTACAGCAGTGAACATGCCTTACAGATCTTGCACCTAAAGGTTTGAGCTAAAAAGAATAGAAGCAATCTGTTGATAAAAATGGGTCAGGCAGATTCTAATCTGTGCTTTGTGTTTAAGTATATATACTTATATATGCTTGTATATATGTGCATATACTGCCCACTACATTGCTATAGTCAACATAAAAAAGACAAAACATAAAATCTTGAGGTTATTTGTGCTATATATGCATATATATGCACATGCATACCTCTAAGTATGAACATATATTATCCTTTTTCTTCTGTTTGTTCCCTAATCACCCTGTCTTGTATGTGCTAAATTTTGATCTATATGCATCTGGTAATAGTAAAGCTGCTCCTACTTCCCATCATATTGATTAAAATGATACATTACTAATACAAAGCATAGAACAAAGCTATTAATCACAGCTTTTAAGCATAAAAGGAAAGTAGCATTTTAGTTGGAACCATCTTAAAAGAAGATGGAGAAATGAGAGAAAACCCATGAGAACTGGATCTCGAATGCAGTATAAACTCAAGCAAAAGAAACTTTATAGAGTACATAAATTCAGTCTACATTAAGGATATATATATATATATATATATATATATATATATATATATATATAGGCCTAAATTATATACTCTGATGGTGTTACTCTTACTTTTCAACTCAGGTTAAAAAAGAAGTTGGTGATGTTTCCATCCTAATCAACAATGCTGGAATCGTAACAGGCAAAAAGTTCCTGGAGTGCCCAGATGAGCTCATGGAAAAGTCATTTGATGTGAATTTCAAAGCACACTTATGGGTAATTATGTTTTCTTCTCATAATAAGTGTACGGTTGCTCTAGTATTTCAGAGTACTTTCCTCTTTAACAGTATTATCAAACACTAAACCAAGCACAGATGTCTTTTTTTCTTTGTCCCTATCTTCCTTCCTTCCTTCCTTCTTTCCTTCCTATTTCCAGTGCTGGGGATTGAACCCAGGCCCTCATGCCTGCTAGACAACATTCTTCCACTTAGTAGCTTTATTCTCAGTGACATCTTAGGTTTGGATTTGTCCTGGCTCACTTAATCTATAGCTCTAGAACCTCTGCTCAGGAATCCTACAGAGACAGAACCATCCTCATGGTCATACTCTCATGTGTTGATTGTCAGCACATGTTGGGGACTGTATCAGGCAGATCACAGATATAGTCAGCCCTCCATATACACAGGTCCCATACCCATGGATTCAACCAGTCATGTATCAAAACCATTTAAAATAAAACTGAATGTCTTCATTGTCTCATTCCTAAGCAATGTAGTATAACAACTATCTACACCGCATGTACATTGTGTTATATATTAGAAGTAATGTAGAGATTATTTAAAATACAGGGGAGGGTATGCATGGGTTCTAGTCAAATACTATGCCACTTTATTTAAGGTATTTGAGCTTGGAGTTTGGTGTCTATTGGGGCCCTGGAACCAATCTTCCATCCCAGATACCAAGGGAATGATATCTCTCTCTCTCTTAGAACAAACAGTTCAGTGAGATATTTAATGGCTCATAGAACTTGAAAGATTTTTTCAAGGCTACATACTGAGTGAGTACATTTTGGCCTGACCAGGGTAGCTTTATAACTTGCCTCAGCAGGGACATTTTCTTTAAATGGGGATCTCACTTTGTTGAACAGCCTAAACTCAAACTCCTGCATTCAAGTGGTCCTCCTGCCTCAACCTTCTGTGGAACTAAAGCCATGTGCTTCCTCACCTGACTCTAGCAGGGACCTTTTGAATGCGAAAAGGGTTGTTACTTATTTATTGGGGCTTTATAATTGTACGTAATTGTGGGGTCCTTTGTGATATCGTGATACATGCACAGAACATAATTTGGTCGTTTCATTCTCCCGTACCTCACCTCCCCCTCCCCTACCACATTCATTTCTTCTACCTTACTGATCTCCCTTCTACTTTACGAGGTTCTTTTTTTATTCAAAAGGATGAAAGTATTAAAAAGCCAACCTGTTCTGGGTAAGACCTGACTCAGTACCTAACTAGAGAAAGAGGTCCTCCCAATAGTGACAGGTGCTGCCAGGCTTAGGGGCACAGCCCTGACTTCCAAAGTGATGTGCCACTTCCAGACACCACGTGTTCTGGCTTTGCTGAGACCAGCCATCTGCATGCCCCTGTGCCATACGTGAAGCCTCTTACTGCCCCTTCCAGCTTTTGACCCTTAGGTTCCAGCCCTGCTCGCAACCTGTCTTGCCCTCAGCAAGGATCTCTCCTGGGAGCATTGCTCTGTTCTCTTCATACCTGTCCCATCCAGCTCACCTTTGGCAGCCCTCAAATGAAATTTGGAGTTTATAGATTTTTCTGATCCCTACTTTCAGTGAAAGTACTGGTGTTATTTTTGGTGTTCTGTATAGTTCTCAGAAAAAAAATGGGAAAATCTAGAACATGGTGATCAAAATGGTTCTAAAAGAACTACTACAAATAATTTATCTTGTCTCAAATGTCCTTCGTGTTTTATATATCTCTATACATATATAATATATAAATATATATTACATATTTATACTTACATAAATAGTTCATCTTTTTGCTATATTCACATATATATGCTGTTCTACACTATGAATATGTGTATATATAGTGTACATCTATACATATGTGTATATAGGGTTAGAATGAAGACTAAGACTATAAATCCCATAAAAGTCTTCTCAGATGGGTGTGGTGGGGCACGCTTGTAATCCCGGTACTTGGGAGGCTAAGACAGGAGGATCACAGGTTCCTAGCCAGCCTCAGCTACTTAAATGAAATATATTTCAAAATAAAAAAGAAAATGGGCTAGGGACATGACTCAGAAAGAATGCTTCTAAGTTCAAGCCCCAGTACCAAAACAAAAAACAAAAGAACAGTGTGTACTCCTGTGGCTTTTGTATCCATTTCTTGCCTCTGTTTTTTCCAGGTCAGTCTCCTTCCTGGTCTCCTCCGTCTTTTCTTTCTCTTTCTCTTCCTTTAGCTGTTCCTTAAATGCTGTGCTGCCTTGGCCCTCACCATCCACACCTGTGCTTGCTGTTTAGTCTTTCTGGACAAGTTCACATTCATTCTTTGAGTTCCTGCATGTGGCCAGTCACAGAGTATGGGACTTCATTATCAGAGGGTCAAGAGCCATAGGACAGCCAGGCTGCGGGCCGGCCCCTAGGCAGCCTCCCAGCTGAGAAGCAGACGGAGTCCTTGCAGGTTCTGAATGAAGGTGCATTGTGTCCTTACCTCTTTAGATTTTTCACTTCTGTGTGTTAGTTTCTCTCTGAGCCCTAACGCAATGCAAGCAGATGAAGGGGTATGGCCTTCATGAGAGACAACTTGTCTTAACATGGTTGTCTGTGCATGTGATTAATTACTGCTTTGTTTCAGATGTCTTCTCCAAAGGCTCATTTCTCTCTCCTTGTACATCCTTTCTCCAGGTCTCCATTCAAAGTTGAAAGTGTTCTACAGATCTGAGACACAGCATAAGTCCTTTCTTTCTAACAAATCCTCTCTTCTATGAATTGGAATAAAAATAAGAAAGAAATGGTTCTTCAAAGAAATAAAGATAGCTGGGTGTGGTGACACACGCTTGTAATCCTTGCATTTGGGAGGCCGAGACAGGAGGATCGTGGTTCGCAGCCAGTCCCAGCTACTTAGGCCCCTTACAACTCAATGAGACCCTGTTTCAAAATAAAGAATAAAAAACAGGGCTGGGGGTCTAGCTCAGAGGTAGAATGTCCCTGGGTTCCATCCCCAGTACCCTAACAACCCTAACAAAAAAAAGAATTTTTTAATCACAATATCATATATGCATCTGAGAAAAAGATACAATGTGATATTAAATGTTAAAGTTTTCCTTTGCTCTCTGTAGACTTATAAAGCCTTTCTGCCTGCTATGATTGCTAATGATCACGGGCACTTGGTTTGCATTTCAAGTTCAGCTGGATTAGTTGGAGTAAATGGGCTGGCAGGTAAGAAAAATATTTTTCAGTTGCAAAATTCTTTATAACCTTAGCTTACATGATAGCTCTGAGTAATCAGCACTTGCTTAATCCCCTTATGATTTGTGGCAAACTTTAGTTTGTAGGTAGAATTACTAAGATAAGTAGTTGAGAAGTTTGTGGTACAGCAGAACTGCCCATCAGATATGTTGGACTGCCCTTTGGAATCATTAGGTCTTATGCAATCCCTTGAGTTTAAAAAGAGAGAGAGTTTGTGTCAGTTTCTGCATTTCCACACACATGGTTAAATCTGACACTGTTACCAGTAGAGTAACACTATTCTGCCTTCTCCTGAAGCGTCCATTAAGTGGTCTCCTTTGCTCTGAATTTGGAACATTTTGTCATCTAAAGAAACCTAAAAATACTTTTCCTCTTCTCCCCTGGTTGGAGAACTGCAGGAAGTAGCACTCATTTTCATCACCTTTATACCTTTACCCAATGAACTTGAGAAGAGCAGTGGGCAGGGGGCAGAAAGGTCCACCAAGATCCTTGGCCAGGAATCCCCACTCAGGAGGAGCGGAAACCTTGACCTCACCTTCCAGGGGTCCCCAAGAGCAAGTGCCCTGGGTCCTGGCTTTACAGGGATTGCTGAAACTCATCCAACAGATGCAAAGGTCTGGTGATCAGTCACTTCCTTGTGCTTTTAACCAAGCATCATGGCTCAAGGTTCACAAAACTTGTCTCAAGAGGCTCAGTACATCTCAGATACGTGAATAGTGTTTTTAGAACCACCAGTCCCCTCGACCTTGGACTCCTCCCACCCTGTCCTTCTTAGAATTTGTCAGGGTTAGTCTTACCTCTCTCTTGCTTGTCTGATAAGTTGTAGGCTTTTGAAATTATACAGGCATATTTATATCAAATGTTAATCTTTTTTCTGATACAATATCCTCATCTTCAGAGATAAGAATTGTCCACCCCCTTGTCACATGGGAAATAAATGTAAGCCTTTTGTATTTAGCACAGTGTGAATCTTGGCTTCTATACGTAAGAGCCACCTACCTGCCTACTAGTTGAGAAAACAGACTCTGTCCTGGGCCCAGTCTGCTTATCAGAACCTTGGAGCTCAAGGGCTCAGTGAGCTGCGACTCAGGTGATCCTAGAAGTTGCTCTAGCCTTCATCTCCCCTCTCTTCCTTTAACCTCTTACCTACTATCTGAGGCACCACTGAGGCCTGACAGTCCCATACCTGGCACTTTTATCCTGGCCCTTTCCAGTTGTAATAGCTACATCTCAACATAGCCAAGAAAGTATTCCCATTTGGACTGTGAAGCAGAGGAAAGTGTTAATCCACCTAAATACTATTTCTTCTCCAAATTTTTTTTGTTCAGCAAGTTGAATATTCAGGTGATTTCTTGACGTAAGTGTGATTAGAGACAGAATGCTGGAAGCTGACATAAATAGCACTCGCCACTTTCCCCTGCATTTTGAAGGTATTTAAGACATGGCGGTTGAAGTTAGGAAGTCCTTTGTTTTATTTTTTTTTCTGGCTTTAGAAGAAAGATTTATAGTTGAAGGTGCATTTTGCATCTTGCAGACACAGCAAGCAGTTTGTTTCCAGATATTTGCTTTAAACATTGAGAATGTTTGTTAAATATGGTTTCACATATATGTATGCTGTAACATGAGTAATAAGAATCATTATATTCCATTCCCCGTTTTGATTATGCTATTACACACCACGTTGACAATAAGTGAATTATGGTTAGAAGAAAACTATCTGAGTATCATAGCCAATGCTGACCTCTCTTGATCATATTTCTACATCAGTTGCTCTTTTATTTATTTTTGTAGGGGAGATATCTTCACACACCAGTGATGAGGTTGAAATTTTTTTGAGATAGGGACAGGATGCACATCTTGTGCTTCACAAAGCAGCTAATACAGGATCAGACCATCACCAGCTTGTAGGCAGAGACTACAGTGTGACCTTCAGGGTATCGCTGCAGCCCTTCTTGTCTTGGAGTACGCTTAACCATGATCCCCTAACCATCTATTGACCACATTCCAGCCTGTTCACTCCCTACTTCTTCCAGTGAGAGTAGACCAAGATTGTACAAAGAAGAACTGTGAAATTATTTTCACATTTTCTGTTACTATTAGTTTTATGAGTAAATGTTACTGTCATACTATTTACAAACTTTAGAATGCAGACAGGCCAGCCAGACATGTGGTGCACAGTTGTAATCCCAGCATTTGGGAGGCTGAGACAGGAGGATTGCTGTTCAAGGACAGCCTCAGCTACTTAGTGAGGCCCTTTGCAACTCAGTGAGACCCTGTTTCAAAATAAAGAATAAAAATAGGGTTGGGGGTGTCGCTCAGAGGTAGATGGCCCTGGGTTCCATCCCAGTACCCAAAAAAAAGAATGCAGACATACCTCAAAGCTAATGCAGGTTTGATTCTAGACTACTGCAACAAAGCGAGTCTTATGATTTTTTTCTAATTTCCCAGTGCATATAAAATTATGTTTAGCTGGGCGTGGTGGCACACACTTGTAATTCCAGCATTCAAGAGGCTGAGACTGAGGATCGCAGTTTGCAGACAGCCTCAGCTACTTAATGAGGCCCTCCGCAACTTAGTAAGACCCTGTTTCAAAATAAAAAAATATTTTAATTATGTTTATGCTATACTATACTTATAAAGTTTAAAATAGCATTTTGTTCTAAAAACTGCATATATA
This sequence comes from Muscardinus avellanarius, assembly GCF_963383645.1. Lineage (NCBI taxonomy): Eukaryota > Metazoa > Chordata > Mammalia > Rodentia > Gliridae > Muscardinus > Muscardinus avellanarius. The sequence continues at coordinate 80,924,677 of NC_137789.1, forward strand.
ATAATTTTAAAATGTTACAGAACAAAAAATACTAATGATCACCTGAGTTGTTGGGGAAATGGTGCCAATAGACTCACTCAATGCAAACTTGCGGTGAACCTTCAATTTGTAAAAACCTCAATATCTTCAAAGCACAGAGAAACAAAATACAATAAAAGAAGGTGTGCCTGTATACATCAGCATTTTTTGTCTCTTCTCAGATTATTGTGCAAGTAAATATGCAGCCATTGGATTTGCCGAATCTATGTTTGTAGAAACATTTGCCCAAAAACAAAAAGGGATCAAAACTACAATTGTATGCCCGTTTTTTATCAAAACTGGAATGTTTGAAGGCTGTACTACTAGGTAAGATTTTTTTCTTCAAAAGATTGTTAAAAAAAAAATGACTGGCTATCCATTTAATTTTGTTCTCTTTTTTAAAGTTGTTGACAGATTTTTCTAGGATTCATCCTGATGAATAAATCGTTTCAGAATTCTCCCTTCTCATGTGTTTATGTTTAAGACACTGAGTCCAAAGAAAATAATTTCTCAAAGTGCAACATCCAGGTCCTGGATCTGCTCATTTATCTCCCCAGCTGCCCTGCCCTTGGCCCCTTTCTGCCACCAAATTCTGTTCAGCCCTCTTGCTTGATTCCAGGAAAACTAGAGCTCACTGCAGGAAAACCTAGTCAATAGTCCAGGTTGCTATAACAATGCCATAGACTACAGAATGTGGCGTTAACAACAGAAGGTTCTTTCCCACAGTTCTAGGCAGTTGAGGGCCAGGATGTATCTGGTGAGGGTAGTCGTCCTGGCTTGTATATGGCCACTTTCTCATTATACCCTCTTTTGATGGAACGTAGAGGTTGGAATTATTGAAAACAAAGAATCTGTCTTGTGGCTTTTCTCATAAGGGCATTGATCCCATTCATGAGGGTTCCACCATCATGGCCTAATTAATTTCCAAACACTCCTACCTCCTAATGCTATCAAATTGGGATTAAGTTTCAACATGTGAATTTTTGAAGGGAGTGGGGACACAGTCATTCCATAGCAGACACGAATGCCAGTTCTGCCCCTGGTGAAGCCAGCATGCAGTTTGACTTCAGTGGCTTGCTTTAAAACATCTATATAATTTGTTTACAATATAATTTCACATTGATGTTTATTATAAGTATGTTTATTAGGATTATTTTCCATGTCAGATTCTAATTATATTGTTACCACATCGATATTAAGGGAGTAAATATAGACATAGATAGAATCTTGAAGGGAAGTAAATTAGTGATAATGTCTTACAACCCTTTGATCCATAATTTGAAAGAAAGATTAATTTGAGTTTTGTGTGTTTATTTATCTTCTAGGTGTCCCACTCTGTTGCCAATTCTGGAACCAGAATACGCAGTCAAAAAAATAGTAGATGCTATTCTACAGGAAAAACTATATTTGTATATACCAAAGTTTTTATACTTCATAGTGTTCCTGAAAAGGTAGTGGTATCAGCTTTCATTCCTTCCCTAATGTGCCAATAAGCCATTTACTGCAGATGCTGCCAGAAGCCACTTTAAAATATCTGTTAAATTAATGAATTTTCAAAATGAAAATCTTCAGCTGGGTGTGGTGGTACATGCCTATAATCCCAGTAGGAGGCTGAGACAAGAGGATTGCAGGTTCAAGGCCAGCCTCAGCAATTTAGCAAGCCCCTCAGCAACACAGTGAGACCCAGAAAATAAAAAATAAGCCAGGCGTGGTGGTGCACACTTATAATCCCAGTACTTGTGAGGCTGCGACTGGAGGATCCAGGTTCTTTGCTAGCCTCAGTTACTTAGTGAGGCCCTCTGCAACTTAATGAGACCCTGTTTCAAAATAAAGAACAAAAACTGGGGCTAGAGATGTAGCTAGGTGGTAGAATGCCCCTGGGCTCAATCTGAGGTACCAAAAAATAAAATCAAAAAAGAAAAATCTCGCCGGGTGTGGTGGTGCACGCTTTTAATCCCAGCATTTGGGAGGCTGAGACCGGAGGATCGCACTTCGCGGACAGCCTCAGCTACTTAGACCATCCGCAACTCAGTGAGACCCTGTTTCAAAATAAAGAATAAAAAATTGGGCAGGGGTGTAGCTCGGAGGTTGAATGCCTCTTGAGTTTCATCCCCAGACCCACTAAAAATAAATCTATATCCTATAGATTCCATTTTTAGACCCCATTTGGTGCAGAATTCCGTATTTGCACACTTGTGTTGCCCCCTGCCTTAAGTCCTGAAAAGGAATTGGGCCCTCCCTCCCATCTTAGTTTTTCATTGTTGCCAAAAAGAAGTGAATTTCCTGAATTATCTATGCATAGGTTAAAGTTACTTTAAATGATATTTTTTTTTGCATGTATACCTATCATAAAATAATCATCCTAGAACAGATACTCTATGCATGCTTCCTGGAGTACATAGTCCCAGTGTCAACACCAGACAGTCAGCCAGATATCTCAGAAATGTATACTATTAGGAATATTGGCAGTAGTTAATCAGTTTGAGCAATAGGACAGTTAAAAAAAACTCAAGGGGAAAAAATTGAAAGAACACCTCCTTTTAAAAGCACAAGAAAGCATTTCTGACCATTCTTCCGCACTCACCATTGAGTTTCATGACTGAAGTTTATCAGCTACAGCTTGTAAACACCTGCTCCACTTAACAGGAATGGTAGTGTCGACCAGTGCATCATCAAAGCTGTGATGGGTCCTCTATTTACATTTCTCTCATAGAGGTCTCTCCTTTGCAAGAAGGCACATTCTACTACTCTCTCTTGAGGTGAAATCAGGCTCATTGTAACTGTTTCGTGGTGATTATAGCTTTGCTCCCCAATCTATGTGTAACTCCACTCCTCTTGACTAACAATTCTTCAGTTATTTGAACATAAGTAAAATATTTCATGTTCACCTTATGGCTAGCAGCCATGACCCTTCCTACATAGAGAATGTACTTTCTCATTAGCTAATTACATCCACTTTGTACAGTGAGCCAAAAGTCATTCTTACCTCCTGCCCCTTTCCGTCTAGTGCAGGAGGGACCACAAGGGGTACAGGAAGGCTGTGTAAAGCAGAGCAAAGGGTCCCAAACAAGCAGTTTGAAATCCAGCATTGTGATCTCACATTTACCAAGTCTGTGGCTCTTAGCTGCCCTGTACTCCCCAGGCCTCGGTTTCCTCATGTACCTTGTAGAGTCAGTGTTTGTCAAGCATGGGAGATTAGCATTTATTGAGAAATGTTCATTGGGCAATGTATGTGTTCGCAGTACAATGGATATTTCTTGCACAATAGCAGATTGTAGCAAAGCAAAGCCCACTGTAATAATATGGGACTTGGTTTTTCTACTCTGATAATTGTGGCAGTTTTATATGTTCTCATGGCCTCTTAGTCCTGGGCCATGTTTTGAAAGGGCTGGTTTCTGAGAAGGCTCAGTAAAGGGGGGTCCCATTAAGCACTCCTCCAAACATTTGCGCAAAACATTTAGAGAGTGCTGTGTGTGTGCCGAGCCCCACTCACCATCCTAGGAACTGGGAATGCAGCAAAGAACGAGACCCACCGCAGTCCTTATCAACATGGATATTGTCTTTTTGGAAGGAGCGCGGCAGGGAAGAAACCAAAAAAAGTAAAGAATAGGTGTGATTGTGGTTCTAAGTGCTATGAAGAAATAAGTAAAGCCAAAAAAGAGATATCAGAGTGGAGGGGGCAAATTGAGACTTAAGTAGGATTCTTAGGGAGGGGGATCCCCATGACATTAATATTCAACCAGAGACCTGAAGTTGGGGAGGGCACTTGGAGTTCTTCGGAAGCCCGTTCAGAGGGACAGCTAGCACAGGGTCCTTTCCTTTACCCCATACTTAGGACTAGTCTAAGGTTGACCACACACACACACGCCCAGTGTTGAATGGTTGAATGTCACATCAACAGGGCCTGAGTGCTTTCTCTAGATGGTGGTCATGGGTATCGTGGGCTTGCAGAGGGGAAAGTGGGGATGGAAATTAGCTTCCCTGAATTGTGAGGAGCTTGCGTCTCATCCCCCTAGCGGTACGAGAGGGAAAAGTGGGTGCCCTAGATTTACGCCCCAGAACACTGAGGCTGACGAGTGAGTCAGTTGCCTGAGCTGGCTTTGCCAATGACAGGGCTGGGATTCCAGCCAGATGCATCTCCCTGCAGAGCCCCTGCCTGCAGCACAAGACTTCCCTGCTTCCTCTCAGTCAGTAGATAGAATCTGTGGAATCTGAAGAGAGAAGTGAATTGAACAAACCTAAGAGAGCTATAGAGGCCTTGAGCGAGTATCCCCTGTATTACAGTGAGGCCCTAGAGACCCTGGGGCAGATGGTCCCAAGCTGCACAATGTGTATGAGAGAGTTGTCTTCTGAAATATGAAACTACTGCTCTCGGGTAGTTAAAGATGCTTTCAAGGAATGATAACCAATACCTTACTTTTGTATTCTCTTTAGTTTCCTGCCCATCAAGACGGGTCTGCTTATAGGTGACTATATGGGTGTCTTTCATGTAATGGATGGCTTCATTGGCAAAAAGAAGAAAGTCTAAAAAATCACCTTTGTGGCTGATGTCATCTGATAACCAGCACTACTTCATGCTTATGTCAAAGAAGGAACATTTTGTCCAACAATAGTATATACCTGGCGAAAATTTCCATTACTATTCTACCATTTCAAAACCAATGGCTTTAAAAATAACATTGCTATCTCCTTTTTTGTTGAGTTTTGGTTGTGTTTGTATGTTTTAAAAATAAAGACAGTGCACATTTATCATTTCCAATTGCAGCATCTATAAGATAGACACTCCTTATCTGAGCTGCTTTGAGTTCTGGTCCTTGAGGAGGTGGCTCCCATGGAGCAGGTGGCTGTGGTTGACCCTGAAAGAGAAGCGAGGGGCAGAGGAAGTACAGCAAGTGGCTGGAACACCCTTTCTCCAGAGGACACCAAGCTCTGGAGATCCTGTCACCTTGCTGAGCTTTGGCCCTATGGAGCCCAGATCACCTGGTATAAAAGGAACAGGTCCTCCTGTGCCTTTCTTTCCAGAGCAGATTCACAGACATTTCTCATGTCCTGGAGACTCATATCAAGTGCCAGTTGCCCAGCTGAAGGTCATGGTGTCAGGGAGCCTTCCCGTGCCATCACGAAGGTCCCTCCAGAGTTCTCAAAGAGGCCTCATTTATTTTTCCCTAGCAGAGATAAAAGAATGATTGCTTCTTACTCTGAAAATGAAATCTCATCATATTAGAACTACTGCTACAAATAGATTCAAAAGACACTTATGTGGTAAATTTCACCTGTTAACTCAGTAGTTCACGTTGGGATTCTTGTTGAGGGGCTTTCTGCAGGATGAGCGATTGTGTGCAGTTGTATTCATCAGCACAGCCCTCGCCAGAGACATTGTGTTCCTACAGTTTAATCAACTGGCAAACTGTTCTCATGCTTTAAGGATAATTAGAAAAGCAAGATTAAGAAAAGGCTGTTAATTATCATATCCCTGGAACTCCTTCCCAGGCTGGTGGGGGCACCTGCCCGGTGAGAGAAGCAGAGTCTTTTTGCCCCTTGCCCTCTTGGGGAGCAGGAAGGGATATAAGGTACCTCAGAAGAACCCATGAAAGTAAAAAAAAAAAAAATAAGAATTTGGATGTCTTGAGAACAAGATGCTCTTAGGAGGCAGTGGCCCAAGGAAGTGTGTAGCCTAGCATATACTGCAGATGGAACCATCTTGTACCTGTGGAATCCTAATAGCCCCCTTTATCTCCTTTCCACTCAGCCTTATAAAACAGTTTTATGATAATAGTAATAACTATTATTTATTATGCCTGGCACCAAGCTAAGCACGTTTCAGACATTTCTCTAACAAGAGTATCACATTATGACACAAAGAATGAGAAAGGTATTTGGTGCAGGACAAAGAATGCAAGACACTTGATTTCACAGAGAGGCGTCCTACTCAATGTAGATGTGTCCTGAGATCAAAGGTCCTCATTGACTAATCTGCTGAGGTTCCAAATCCTTGGTTAACAAGGTTAATTAAAAGAGAGGCTCAATATTGCTCCTATGTTACAGTTCCAAGAACGTATGTTCTGGGGGCCTGTCTAGTTAGTTGAAGAATAAAGAAAATACTCAGGGGATTTAGCAGAACAAAAGTCTAAGGGGCAGAGTGGGCACTTAGCACATCACAGCATTAGCAGCAATTATTTCTAATTGGAGTCTATCTTGGCTAGACAACTACAAAGGCCTAAAATTCAATTGTGGTTTTACAATACCCATAACACTGTCTAAATGAATTCACATTTACTTGAGATGATTCTATGAGAAAAGACCACGTGTAAATTAGAGGATTCTAGAGGGTAATAAATAACAAGGTGATTTAATGGCCCTGGGGAGCAAGTGCTCTCAGCTGAAATTTCATCCTAATGAAGCCGGGAGCAAGAGCCCAGTACCTAACAAGACTGGAGGAATAGCAAGCTGCAGGCCAGGCCAAGCCCAAGGGCATGGCAGCTGCCCTGGGGTACACCAGCAGCATCCTGGCCTCGCTGTGTTGCTCAGAAATCAAGAGAACCAGGTATTGTGGCAAAAACCTGTAATCTCAGTACTAGGGAGGCTAAAACAAACTCAGCAACATAGCAAGACCAAAAGCAACTCTAAAAGACCCTGTTTCTACTTAACAAAAATAAAATACGGCAGAGGGCATAGCTCAGAGGCAGAATTAATTTCTCTGGGTCCCTAATGTTAGAAGGGGTTTGGCTGGGTAAAAATATGTACTCAGATTTATGTCCTCTTTATTTTTCTAAAGTGGGGTTTTACATTGTGCTGCTGTCTTAGTTTATTCAAGCCACCATAACACAATACCACAGACTGGGTGAGTTAGGTGACAATTTTATTTCTCACAGTTCTGGAAGCAGAAAGTGGAAGCTCAAGCTGGTGGTGGTGCCACACACCTATAATCCCAGTAGCTGGGAGGCTGAGGCAGGAGGATCACAGGTTCAAGGCCAGCCTTAGCAATTTAGTGAGACTCAAGAACTTAGTGAGACTTTGTTTCAATATAAAAAAATTATAAAAAATTAAATCTGAGGGTATAGCTCAGAGGTAGAATGCCCCTGGGCTTAATCCCCAGTATAAATATAAATAGAGAGAGAGAGAGAGAGAGAGAGAGAGAGAGAGAGAGAGAGAGAGAGAAAAGAGAATGTTGTTCAGAGAAAGATACTTAACCAGGTAAAAATCTATGATCATGTTCTTATTTATTTTTTTAAATGTGGTTTTACATTATGATGTCGTCTTAGTTTTCTCTAGCTGCCACAAAATACCACAGACTGGTTACCCATGCTTAAATGACAAATTTATTTCTCTCTGCTCTGAAAGCAAAAAGTCCAAGCTCAAGCTGGTCATGGTAGTGCATACCTATAAACCCAGCACTTGGAAGGCTGAGACAAGAGGATTGAAGGTTTGAGGCCAGCCTCAGCAATTTAGTGAGACTTTAGAGACCCTGTTTCAAAATAAAAAGAGCTGAGAATGTAGCTTGGCAATAGAATCCCCTTGAGTTCAATCCCCAGTAATACAAAGGAAAGGAAAGGAAAGGAAAGGAAAGGAAAGGAAAGGAAAGGAAAGGAAAGGAAAGGAAAGGAAAGGGGAAAGGGAAAGGAAGAAAAGAAAGAAGCCCAAGTTCAATTGCCAGCTAGTTTATTTTGTGGTGTGTGTTCTCTTCCTGGCATAGGAACAACTGACCTCTATGTCCTCATGTGGTCTTTCCTCAGAGTGCAGAGAGAAAGAGATCTTCCTCCTCCTGTAAGGACAATAACTCCACCATGAGGGCCCTAACCTTAGTCCTCATCTAATGGAAATCACCTCCCACAGCCCCTCCCTCCTCATACCACCATGTCAGCTGTTAGGGCTTTAACAGGAATGCCAACACATGCCAGGTTAGAAAAGGAAAGCCAGGGGATGCCTGGTCTTACATTCCTTAGAGTCCTGATGCTGAGATGTTCACAGTTAGTCCAATGAAACCTTCTAGAATCTTGGAGGCAGAGTGAACCGGGCATACTTGAAGGAGCCTAAATTTAACTTCTGAAAGTAAAGTCACCACTTGAGAATATTTGGGCCACTAAATAAAAACTGATGTGAGGCCAGATATCCTATCCAGAGCCACACATGGTCACCTCAGCACCCTCCATGTATCCACACTAGTGGCCAGTCGTGATTTATACAAGCATTCCTAGTTCAGTTACTGTTCTGTTTGGATATGAAATGTCTGTCAGAAAAGCTTGTATGCAGAAATGATCAGAGGTGAGACAATTGAATCAGGCCTTTAACCTCCTCAGTAAATAAACCCAGTAGAGGATTCATAATTTGAATGAGTTCACTGAGTGATAACTATAGGCGAGTAGAGCTTGGGGAGGTGGATCATTGGTGTGCAGCCTCGGGGACTGCATTCCTGCTCCCTTTCTGAGCTCTCTTTGATTCCCAGCTGCCATGAGCTGAGCAGCTCTCCTCTGACACACCCTAATGCCATGATGTTTCTGCCTTAGAGCCAGCCAACCCTGGACTGGGCCTCTGAAACCATGAGCCAAATAAACCTTTCTTCTTCTAAGTTGTTCTCATCAGATATATCAGTCATGATGGTAAAAAGCTGAATAATGCATCTCCCTTCCAGGTTTCCACGTGATTCCCTTTGCTGTCAGTGAACAAATCACAACCAGGCCATTGAAGAGGAACCAGTGTCCACGTTCTTCTTTTGTTCCCTATGACCTTGCTAGCATAATAGGAACAAAACCAGTAACAAGTGCACTAGTCACTGGTTGCTCATCTCTTGAGGAGTTTGTTTGCAAGGCTAGAGATGAAGAGGAGCCTGCCATTGTCTCCACACACTCTGCATGCGCCTGGATATCCTTCCTGTTCATTGCTACTAACTGAAGCAGTGGTGCTAGGGTTGTATTAGCTCATTTTAATGTCATTAGTTCTTGCTATAATGGACTCAGAGATAGGACCTTCCTGGTCCCTGGCACCACAAAAATAATCTATAAATATTAAAAATATTCAGTTAGATTTTAAAGTAAATGTATTAGGAGGGATTAAGATTTAGGTCCATCTTAAAATGAATGCAGTGAAGATTTTTCTACTAGGCATGAAGGAAACCACAAATCTCTTCCAGAACAAAAATAAAAATCTTTTAAAGAAGCCATAGAATAGAAATTGCTTGCATATAAAAGAACAAGCCTGGTCATATGGTGGTTCCATTACTAGTTTTCTGAGGAACCTCCATACCAACTTCCATAGTGGCTGTCCTAGTTTACAATCCCACCAGCAGAACTCTATTTCCCCATATCCTTCTCAGTATTTACTATTGTGTTCTTGATGATTGCCATTCTAACTCATGTTAGAATATCAGTGTAGTTTTGATCTACATTTCCCTAACTACAAATAATGTTGAACATTTTTTAATATATGCATTTGTCAATTGTATTTCTTCTTTAGAGAAGTGTTTTTGCTTATCTGAAGCTTGGGTAAAGACAGAGTCTGCAACAAGAAAGATTTGAGAAGCCAAACCTCAGAAAGAAGGAATGTGATTGAAATATCAGGGAGATAGAAGCTGTTATTGTACCCAATTTATTTCTTAATCTGTCAACCAGTGTATGAGGCTTTTGGGCATAAAGATAGCATTCTGTGTTTGCTCCTGAGCAGTACAAAGCTTGGTGCAAATGTCACCACTCAGTGCTGGATTTGATTTAAACCCTGTCTGGAGCCGGGCGTGGTGGCGCACGCTTGTAATCCCCGCACTTGGGAGGCTGAGACAGGAGGATCGCACGGGTTCAAAGCCAGCCTCAGCTACTTAGTGAGGCTCTCAGCAACTTAGTGAGACCCTGTTTCCAAAAAAAATATAAAAAATGTCTGGGAGTATAGCCCAGAAGTAGAAAGCCTCTGGGTTCCACCCCCAATACCACCAAAAAATAAAAAATAAAAATAAACCCTGTCTGGAAAAAAGGGGGGGGCACTATTTAAAACTCAAAAAATCTCTTTCTCTCTCTCTCTCTCTCTCTCTCTCTCTCTCTCTCTCTCTCTCTCTCTCACACACACACACACACACACACACACACACACACACATGCACTTGGGTAGTGGCTTATGTTAAGAAGGCACCAACGGTCATGGCAATGTTTGCAGTAGCAATGTCTCCTTTGGGGTGTATGCACCTTTCTCTTGGTATGATGCTCACCTGTTTATGTTACCTGACTTCACATGCCACGCAGATGTTAGAATTTTTGGATCCTGACATACATTGTCCTTTCACAATCTTTATAAACCCCTCACCCTGTTGCACAGACCCTCCAAGTTTCTGGGATGACTAGCCTCCCACACATTCTCTGCCCACACCTGTCTACTGACGACATCAACTTGGTGTAATAATAGATAACCCTATCCAGACCCTTATATTTTAAATATCATATAAAATAAAATCAGAGATTGCTTCTAGCTCTTAAATTTAACTTTTCATTATGGTGAGAGTGTTTAAATGTTTGTAAAAAAAATTATGTTTGTAAAAATCGTACAATAAATGGTAAGACTGATATAAACTGTTTTTAAATACAGAATAACAAATTGTATATAATCACAACTATGCCAAATAAAGGTTAAATTTTCAAAATAACTTGAGGGAAAATCTTATGGAAATGCACCGAAAATGCCTCAGGTTTTACTCCATAGGTAATGACTATGGGTAAATTTTTTTTAATTGTGTATTTTCTGTGTCTTTCAGTTATAGGAGAATGCCATAAATGCTGTTGGTATACAGATTGATACCCCTGCTACCCCACCCACAGCTACTACAAGTGATTGCTAGCAGTTTGTTCCTTTTTTAGCAGAAGAGAAGGGGGAGATTGAACTCAGGGGCATTCTATCTCTGAGCTACAACCCCAGATCTTTTTATTTTTTATTTTGAAACAGGGTCTTGCTAAGTGTCTGAGGGCCCCACTAATTACTGAGGCTGGCCTTGAATCTGTGAACTTTTGCCTCAGCCTTCCAAATACTGGGATTAAAGGGGTGGCAGTTTACCTCTGTAATCTTCTCCCAAAATTCCAGCTTGGCTGATTAGAGAATACACACACACACACACACACACACACACACACACCAGTGGCCAGATATTGTTTGAGGATACAATATGAGATGCAATAAGAGTTCCAGAATGTCTTGCATCTCTACTACTTAAGGCAACTTGCCCATACTCTTGCCAGATCTAACCCTTTCCCTATTTAGATTCCCAAACTGCCTTACAAGTTTTCAGCAATCAGCCGTTTATTGGTGATGTTGACATCACCATTAGTGTTAATGCTGCTGGTTTTGAGCTCCCCACAATCATAAAGGGCTCTATAGTAGAAAGAAGCTATAGTATAGACCATTTGGCCAGATGATCTGAAAGTCCCATGATACTAGAAGCTTCATCCTAGAGATGCAGGTGTGCATCCAGGTTCCTGGAGCATGATCTTTCTCTCAGTGGAAGAAAATCAGCTGTGGGCATCCAACTGGGCATTGGTAGAGATGTCAAGTAACTCTGTGGCCAGAACATCATTTGTGGGATGAAGACTCTCAGATTCACCAAGTCATAAATCAGGCAAGAACAATAATAATCCAACAAATGTAGGGAAATAGAAACTTTTAAACACTATTGGTGAAATGATGAAATTATAAATTGGTATAAACAATATATATATATATATATATATATATATATGGTACTGGGGCTCCTGGAAACCCTTCTACCTCCGGACTACACTCCCAGACACCTATTTTTTATATTTTTATTTGGAAACAGGGTCTCTTAAGCCAGCGCAGCTGGCTTCAAACCTGCACGATCCTCCTGTCTCCGCCTCCCAAGCGTGGGGATTACAAGCGTGCGCCACCACACCCGGCTAGTATAAACACTTTAAAGATCAGTATAGAGGCTCCTCAACAGACTAGGACTGGAATGCCATATAACTCAGCTATACCACTTCTTAGTATCTTTCCAAACGAATTAGTCAGAACACTATAGTGAGATATCCATGTTTATAGCAGCACAATTTACAATAGCCAAAATATAGAACCAAACCAGTTGTCCATCAAAAGATGAATAAGTAACAAAAAATGTGACATATACACACAATGGAATTTTACTTAGCCATAAAGAAAAGCAAAATTATGGCATTTGCCAGAAAATGGATGGAACTAGAAAATATTACGCTAAGTGAGATCAGCTGGTCTCAAAGTCAAGGGCTGTGTGTTTTCTCTCATATGCTCAGATCAATGAGGAGAGGGACTAGTAGATAGTAGAAGGGGGTTGGGGAAGGGAGATGAGGAAGGGGAATAGGAGAACTAATGAAGGAAACGGTTGAAACAATGTTTTGTCCACATATGAAGGTATCACTACCAATCTCACATGTACAGGGAGAGAGAGAAGCAGGGGGCAATCTGGAGGAAAACACACTAAGTGCTATGTGTGTGTATGTTTGTATCACTCTGAACCACACTATTATGTGTAATTATAATGCGCCAATAAAGGTCTAAAATTAAATAAAATGATTTTAAATGATGGAATGGGATATTCAAGGGCTTGGTCAGGCCCAGAAAGACAGCAAGTGCACAGCCAGGTGCCTAGGGCTCCCAGGACTCCTTCCACTGTTGCAGTGATGCCTCCTTCCACCCGGGCCTCCCTCGGGGAAGTTCCCTGTGACCATGTGATACAGAAAAAAGCCTGACCTCTACTCACAGATGGGTAGGCACAGTAGCTGACACAAGTCAACAAAGGTTTGCTGCTGCTGCACCCCCTGAGGGGGTGGGAGAGGTAGGAGGCAGTGGTGAGTGGAAATTCTTTTGCTGGGAGTAGCTTCAGGCAGTTTACCTGACCTTCTTTTTGTGGAAGTACAAGGCACAGATAAACATGGTCTCCTGTTGGAGTAGGTGGCGGCTTAGTGAGTAGTCGGGGCCTAAAAAAAAGGCAGCCAAATTACAAAAACAGAGGGCAGAAGGTCTGGGAAGGAGCACTAGATGGATATGTGGCAGTGGTTATGAAGAGTGGGGATACTTTTATCATGCAGGCACTCGACAGGTTTAATGCCTTGAGGAGGGGCATTCAACAACTAAGCAGACAGGATGACTTGGTTCAGGGGGCCTATCAGCATTTGTCTTCAATTGCCACTAGGGTAATAAAAAAATTTAAAAACTCAGTATGGTAGCATTCGTGGACTGGAGGTGGTGCCCTTCATCTCAGGCTCCCTTTCCCTCTCGATTCCTGACATTTGTCTAACAGCTGTTACTGCCCACTCTCTAACCCATCAGCTAAGGACACTTAGGCTGATTTCCCCCAACATCACACTATCCCTTATGGTGACAAACCAGGCCCGAGGCGGCAAGTTGGTGACAATGGATCCCCTCCACCCTGGCAGGATCAGTTGTACGTCTCCACAGCCTGGACAGAAGGCAATATCATGTATTGTAAAATATATCAATTGGAATTACTTTATTACATTGTTACAGATGTAACTACTCATGATACCTGTCTTTCCACAAAGTTAGGGCTAAGTGGAATTTTAGTGAATTAGATTACGTTCCCAGTTTTCTTCCCATAATAGTTTCTTACTCTCCCTTTCTCTCTCTCTCTCTCTCTCTCTCTCTCTCTCTCTCTCTCTCTCTCTCTCTCTCTCTCTCTTTATACTGGAAATTGAATCCAGGGGAAGTCTACCTCTGAGTTACACCCACAGCCCCTTTTGAAACAGGGTCTTGCTAAGTTCCTAAAGCTGGCCTTGAACCCACATTTCTTCTGTCTCAGCCTCCCAAGTACTGGGATTACAGGTGTGTGCACCACCACACCCAGCTAACTCATTTTATTAAGAATATATTACATTTTCTTTATCCATTTATCTGTTGACAGACATATGTTTGTACACACAAGGAAATTCTACTCAGCCACAAAAAACAAAATTATTTCATAGGAAAATAGATAGAAATAGAGAATATGCTAAGTGAATCAACCAGATTTAGAAAGTCAAGTACCATATTTCTCTTTCATATATGGAAATTAGGGAGAAAATCAGAAACAAATGGTATTGTAGATAAATAAGACCAGTAGACTAGCAGAAGGGAACTGGGGGAAGGAAGTAGGGAGGGGAAAAAGAAAAACAGATAAAGGAAACACCTCAAATAGGATTGCGTCCATATATGAAGGTGAGATTACCAATCTCACCAACATGTTCAGAGATGGGGGAGCAGGATAGGGTGTGGAGTGAAATACACCAAGTGCTGTGCGCATGTATGAATGGATCACTTTGAATATTATTATGATATATAATTATAGTGCATTACTAAAAATATGAAAAATATATGTGAAAAGCAAGGAATATTGTATTCACTTTAAAAAATAATGATCCAGGATTTCTTAGGGTTCTTTGTTAAAATTGGGACAAGCTTTTTAAGACAAATATTCCAAATTATGTTGTTTTGTTTTATTGTGGTACTGGAGATTGAACCTAGGGGCATTCTACCTCTGACTTATAGCCCCAGCCTTATTTTTTGTTTTTTTGTGGGGTTTTTTTTTTTTTTTTGGTTTTTGGGTTGTTTTTTAAGCAAGGTCTCAGTACTTGCTGAGGCTGTCATCAGACCTGTGATCCTCTTGTCTCAGCCTCTCAAATACTGGGATTACAGGCCATACACCACCATATCCAACTTTCAAATTGTGTTTATTAAAAACCTCAGCACCAGCCGGATGTGGTGGCACATGTTTGTAATCCCAGCATTCAGGAGGCAGAGACCAGAGGATCGCAGTTCATAGACAGCCTCAGCTACTTAGCAAGGCTCTTTGAAACTAAGTGAGACCCTGTTTCAAAAGAGAAAAAGACTTAAAATAGGACTGGGGGTGTAGCTCAGAAGTATAATGCCCTTGAGTTCCATCCCCAGTACCTTTTCCCCGCCAAAAATGCCTCAGCACTAGTACTCTGAAGGATGAAATTACAATGCAGTAAATATTTCCTCTTCTCCACTTTCCCCTTAGGAGAGAGTAGATTTCCGTGTTCCGCTGACCTCGAACTTGATCATGTGTCTTGCTTTGGACAGAGGAGTTTCAGTAGAAATGATGCAGATGCCTTATGAGCCATGGCCAACTATGAGCTTAGAGCAGAGCCTCCCAGCTGACCTGCAGACCTGTAAGCAAAAAGTGAACAAAGAAATGCTTGTCTTTGTAAGCGCCTGAGCTTGGGGGTGGTATATTGTAAAAGATGATAGGATAATAGCTGACGACTAGAAAGAACACAGGGGGAAATAAAATATAATTTTAATATAAGAACCTGGTGTTAAAGCTCCTCAGACCTTTACTTTCCAAACCAGTTCTCTTTCCCAAGACTGTTTCTCCCAGATTCCAAGGAAATCTGTAAATCTTCAAGTACATATAATTTCCCTGTGCTGTTAATAAGACAGATACAATATCTTGAGAGAACTATAATTTAGGGAAGTTTATAATTTAGGAAGCTTCTCTATTGACCAGATAATGATGACCATGATCAGCCTGAGGATCCTGAGGATGACCAGACACCAGAAAACAGTTTTGAGCCAGGCGTGGTGGCACACGCTTGTAATCCCCACGCTTGGGAGGCAGAAACAGGAGGATCGCGCTGGTTCGAAGCTAGAGGTAGAAGGGTTTCCAGGAACCCCAGTACCACCAAAAAAAAAAAAAAAGAAAGAAAGAAAGAAAAAGAAAAAAAAAGAAACCACTGTCTTGAGACCACTGGGCTGAGATAACCTCACATACCTCCTTCTGCCCACCCCTCATGAAAGTCCCCTATAAATAAGAACCCTGCGCTTCCAAAGCATCTCCCTCACTTTTGAGGTGGCTCAATTTCTCCCTTGAATGTGTATTTCTTTCCTAAAAAAATTTCTATGCCTCTGATTGGGATGTACTGAAATTCTTTTGTTATGTAAGCTGATGATGGAGGACTCTGAGCTGAGGAACCAGCCCTTCTGTGAGCATACCACTCTACCAGGCTCACTTCCTGCCTCCCTCACAGCTCCTCCTGCATGTTCTGTGAAAGCTCACCTCATCTGTTCTTTACATGTTACTCTTTCCAGGTCCATCTTCAACTCCCTTCTTATCCTCTCAACATATAACCTCTGATGGCCTCATAGCTGTTGCGTTCCTAGGGCTCCGGCCCGCAGAGCCCCAAGAAAGAAGACACAAATGCCGAGTCTGTTGACGATGCTTCCTCTTTAATGCTTCCCTTTAATGCTTCCCCAGCGTGCCCCTGCGTTCCCCCGGCGTTTTTTCTCAATGCGCACAGCAGGCAAATATATCAGTCTCATAACCCCTCCCTCATCACTCCACCAACCCCAAGCTTCCCACAGCTAGGGCATGTGCATTTCTAACCCTCTCATAGGCGGGCTGGTGGTAGCACGAGGCGCTGCATCACTGATCATCCGTAGGACGCCTGATAGGGCTCACTGCGCAGGCTCAGGGCACCGCCAGCCTCGTGAGCCTCGTGACTTGGCAACATGCCTAGGCGCCATCTTGAGTCCACGCTGGCAACAAGCCTGGGTGCCATCTTGGTCCAGCCGAGTGGGCCCCGACACATAGCTATAATCATGATTTAATTGGTAATGAGTCCCAACTACGGATAAAATAAAAATAATTTTAACATGAGCATTTTTTGGTGAAAGACTTTGGATTTAGGGGTGGGGTTTGCTTTTCATTATTGTTGTTTTATTTGTTCCTTTATTTTTTGATACAATGAATTCAATGAACAAAAACTAGAAATGCTCAAATCTTTTCAAAATGTCTTTTTAAATGTATAAATGACACAGCCAAAGATGGAGGATTCCAATAGCACAAGAGCCAAATAGAAATCAGAGGTCAGAGAGACACTGACAGCACTGGCTGGGCCCAGGGACCCCTCCCCACACCATTCCCACCCTCTTCAAGCTGGGGAGTCAAGTAGGAGATGCTTCTTTGGAGACACTCTCAGGTTAAAGGGACTGCAAAGAACTTTTGTTCCAACCCCCACCCCCCGAACCTCCACTAGGGGAAAGGACGGACATTTTCCTATCATGAAACCTGGTATAGAAAAAAAAAAAAACTATAACCCCTGAGAATTAGTAACTTCATAATAATACTCTCAAAGTTGTGTCCTCTAAATGCATCCTAAATCAAATATTTAAAGTATTAAGCCAAGAATTTAGCTGAAAATACTCCAAGTTCTAATTGCTCCAAATTTGCAAATGCAAAAATGTTCAGCAAAATTCACCTTAATATTAAAGCCTCTTATCGTTGTATGCAAGTTTAGGAAGAAACGAGAGACTCGTGAGTTCATGGGAATGGGCCGCTTGAAGTCTTTATTAGCTGGCAAGTGGCGGTGCCCTCAGTCTAGAAGTCTGACTGGAGGGGCAGTTGAGGCAGGCAACAGTAACCTTTTATAATAACAGAGAATCAGCTGGGTGTGGCGGCACACGCCTGTAATCCCAGCATTCAGGAGGCTGAGACCAGAGGATCACGGTTCATGGACAGCCTCAGCTACTTAGTGAGGCCCTCTGCAACTTAGTGAGACCCTGGTTCAAAATAAAGAATAAAAAAATAGGACAGGGGGTCAAATGCCCCTGGGTTCCATCCCCAGACCTGATAATAATAATAATAATAATAATAATAATAATAATAATAATAATAATAATAATAATAATGACAACAACAACAACAGAGAACCAATCAGATTAACCCAATCACCATGTGCGTTATTGCAACAAGCCAAATATAGAAGCCAATTAGCGGTCAACAGGGGGGTAGGGCGAGACCACAGCTATGAGCCATATATGGTGATTATTGAGGCCAATCAGAATGTTGCAGTTAGCCAAACAACAAGAACCACATGTTCCAATCCTCACATGATCAACTCCATAGTTACAAAATGGCAGAAAAAAACAAAATGAAATTACTCAGGTTTTACATTTCCCACTGGGTTACTCAGGTTTTACATTCCCCACTCATAAAGCAAATCTTTGGTTTATACCATATTCTGGTCCTCCATTATGGCCAGATTGAGTTTGGAGTACCATTAACTTTTTGTGTTTTTATATACCCAATGACACAATTGATGAGAAAAGGCCCTGTAAGAGCATTTAGGCAGATTACTACCACAGGGCCCAAAAAAGCAAAAGATAGGGGAGCCATCCGTGTAACCCTATCCACAGAAACAACTATCCAATCCCACCCCTCATAGACATCCTGTAAAATACCAGACCCCTTGGCACAAAGGCAACATTCCTCTCCCAAGAACAAACAAACCCACCTTCCCCAGCAGTAAGAATGTTCAAACCCCTTCTATTTTGTAAAACCACCTTGGCAACAGAATCTAGCTGGGCTGGAGGATTTATTCCAACCAAGATCTTTCAAAAGGGGTGATTCCCCAGAGAAGAGCAAAGAGGAAGAGCTCTACCCAACTACCACCAGTCCCCAGAATCAGCTTAATGAAGACTTCTTTGAGGGTTCTGTCCATCCTTTCCACCTGCCCTGAACTCTGGGGTCTGTACGTGCAATGGAATCTTGTCTGTGAAGGCTGGGCCATTGTCAGACCCCATAGTAATGGGCATGCCAAATCAAGAAATCTTTTTTTTTTTTTTTTTTTTTTTTTTTTTGCGGGTCTGGGAATGGAACCTACGTGCATTCGACCTCCGAGCTACACCCCCTGCCATATTTTTTATTCTTTATTTTTGAAACAGGGTCTCACTGAGTTGCAGAGGGCCTCACTAAATAGCTGAGGCTATCCGCGAACCACGATTCTCCAGTCTCAACCTCCCAAATGCTGGTATTACAAGCTTGCACCACCACGCCTGGCCAAGAAATAATTTATACTGACTTTTTACTACCTGGGTGGTCTTAGTCCTGGTGGGAAAGACTTCTACCCATCCTGAATAGGTGTCAACAAAAATAAGGAGATACCTGTATTTGCTGGGCTTTACCTCCATGAAGTTCATCTCCCAGTATTCTCCTGGACAGCTACCTCTCAACCAATGGAGTTCGGGGCAGTTTCATGCCACCAGGAATGTACTTGAGCACAGATCAAGCATCTTGACACAGTGTTTCCGATAAACTATCATAGCTTGCTAATGTAATGGTCTTTTCTGTGTGTGCATGTGGTACCAAAGATGGAACCCAGGGGCTTTTCTATTTCTGGGCTATACTCCCAGACCTGTTTTATATTTTATTTGGCAACAAGGTCTCACTAAGTTGCTGAGAACCTCACTAAGTAGCTGAGGCTGGCTTTGAACCTGTGAGATCCTCCTGTCTCAGCCTCCCAAGTACTGGGATTACAAGTGTGCACCACCACGCCCGGCTCAGTAATATTACTTTTTTTAAGAGTTTATAAAGCTTAGTCTCTCCCAGGTGAGTATAACAATGGCTGAAGTGGCAAGAAACTTAACTCTGTACATCTAGGAGTAAGGTCTAATAATGAGTCGATCGAGCATTGGAGATCCACTGATCCAGGAGGGCTCTGGGAACAGTTTCTTCTCAGGAGTCCCAGTTATTGACTTGCTGAACAATTTCTACTAATTTGACAGTACCTTACCCTCAAATTCTTCTAATTTCTGTAACTTTTTCCTGATATCTGGAGCCAACTAAGAAACAAAAGCCAGATTTATGGCCTATTTTGGGGGGCCTCAGGATCTATGGGAGTATAAAGCCAGTAGGTTTTCAGAAGACACTCCACGAAAGCACTGGGTGCTTCTGAAGGGCCTTGGACAGTTTCACTCACCCTAGACAAATGTGTGGGCTCACGAATCAGGCAGTACTGGCCTAGAGACTCCTTACTTTTGTCCTCATTGGGGTCCCAATGGGGCTTGGCACTTGAGAAGACATTCTCCAATCAGGCAGGATCGACAGTAGGGTGGCCATCAGGGTCTTCAAAAAATTGACCCATTTTATCCACTGGCCTAGCTCTGGTAGTACAAACAAATGTAAACCATGTCAATCTTTGAATCAAAAAAATCTTATTGGTCAGTTCACATACAAATATAAAACACACACCTTTTAACTTGTGAACTCTTGACACATTTAGATGAATCTAGATACACAACGCATTTAGCTCTCAGATAGAGATGCATCTATGGTCACGGGTATATATTTTATGTTTGGCTGTTGATGTTTAGCTCTTAGCTTATTGATCAAGAGCTGCACCAACTGCTCGCAAGAATAACCATTCACACCCAGGCAAAACAATAAAATCCTTTAAGACACAAACACCTGCACTTAGATGCACACCCATACAACAAGACACATCAAACAGAGAGAACCAACACAACAGAAACAGAGCAGATCCCCCTGGGAGCCCAGACAGAAGCCAGGAGGCTGGGGACATCTCTTGAGCCTCTGGAGGCCAAGGTTACTGATTGCGTCCAATCAACTTTGATCCCCCCAAACGAGTCAACTCACTACATAAATCCTTGCAGAGGGTACCAGACCTTCTGCCAACATTGGGCGGGTGAGGGAGGCAGGATGCCAAATGCTCTCCTCCCTTGGGACTGGAAGAAACCTCCCAGTGGCCACCCTAGAAGAGGAGCTGGTTCAGCTCTCCTGCTCCAAATCATCGTCTAAGGTATGAGTGGAGTCCATTAGGATTTCAATTGTGTTGGAGAGTGAGGCTGAGGAACATCATCTCAGGTGCTCCCCCTCTACCCTCTTTGCCAGCCTTAAGACCTAATGAGGGCCGGGATGACATCTTGTCCAACCCTAGAGTTGGAGTGAGCAGTGGCGTCCAGCCTGTCTGGACTCCCCAGATGGTTGATCTACCAGAAATCTAGGCAGCTTCATCAGAGAGCATCTGTTTGTGGGTTTAGGGCAGCGTTGGAAAGTGAGGCTGAGGAACGTCATCTCAGGAGCTCCCCTCTACCCCCTCAGCCAAACCAAAAAACCACGAAAGGAGGCAAAATTTGGTTCTCACTAAAAACTCTAAACTTCTCTCGAAAATCTCACTGGGGCCTCCAAATGTTGTATACGAGTTTAGCAAAAAATGAGAAGCTCAAGAGTTCAAGGAAATGAGCCAACCGAAGCCTTTATGAGCTGGCCAGCGGTGGTGCTCTCAGTCCAGCTGACTGAAGGGGCACTGAGGCCAGGCAACAGTGACCCTTTATAATCACAGAGAATCAATCAGATTAACCCATCCACCACACAAGCATTGCAAACAAGCCAAGTACAGAAGCCAATTAGCTGCTGACAGGGGGCTAGGGTGGGAACACATAGCTGCCATACATGGTGATTATTGAGGCCAATCAGAATGTTGCGGTTAGCTGGACAACAAGAACCACATATCCCAATCCTCACAAGATCTACTCCATAGTTACAAAATGGCAGAGAAAACAAAATGAAGTTACTCAGGTTTTACATTATGAGTCCCATAGATCAACTTCCAAGGGGTTGAACTTCATGGTTAAAAATATAAACATACAAGAAACAAAACACTGTGAATAAGAGAAGACATAAATCCATGGATATATCAGATTTTTACAACTATCAGATATAAAACAGAAAATAAGAATGGATTCAAAATTTTCTTGCAATAAGCAGGTGACATTAAAACATCATTTTTTAAAAACAAACTACAAGGCCGGGCGTGGTGGCGCACGCTTGTAATCCCCACGCTTGGGAGGCAGAGACAGGAGGATCGCGCAGGTTCGAAGCCAGCCGTGCTGGCTTAGGAGACCCTGTTTCCAAAAATAAAATAGGTCTGGGAGTGTAGTCCGGAGATAGACGGGCTTCCAGGAACCCAGTACCACAAAAAAAAAAAAACTACATAAAACTTCTAGATATCTTTAAAGCATAATTTAAATTAAATATCAGTGAATGGGTTTAGCTGGATGATGATTTATTGAATAAGAGCAGAGAATTAAAGAAATTTTCCAGAATCTAGCCCAAATAATAGCAAAGTGGGAATGAGAGAAATGAAGTTTAAAATGTCAAATTCTTATATAAATGTCACATTAGGATTTCAGAACAAAGAGAAAATTGAAGAAGTGCAATATTTGAACACATAATGACTTAGAATGTCCCAGAATAGATGAACTAATAAAAGAACACCAGTCCTAAGATTTAGGAGTTTTAAATAATTTCAAGAATAATAAATCAACCCCCAAGTATGTCACAGTAAATATACAGAAACTTACAAAAATAATTTAATTTGTAATTCAAAGGAAAATATGTAAACAAAAATGGAAGCCAGGTGTGGTGGCACACACTTGTAATCTCAGTACTTGGGAGGCTAAGACAGGAGGATTCCAGGTTCGCAGCTATTATTTTCTAAAAGTCAGCTAAGAACAAGAACCCAGGGCTCCATCTCATACTGTTTTCCTGTTTACAAGTAAAGAATAAAAAATAGGGCTGGGGGTGTAGCTCAGCGGTAGAATGAATGCCCCTGGATTACATCCTCAGTACAGAAAAAAAATAAATAAATAAATAATGGCAACTAGACCTCCTACCAAACTCTCAAAAGCAATCACTGAAGTCAGAGAGAATGAAATGCTATATTCAACATGAGAAAATTAACTATCAATAGAACTCTGCAAAATATCTTTGTATGAAACAAAATTTCAAAGAAATTAAAAATATCTTTAGCAATAAGACTAAGCTATCTTTTTCTTATTTACAAAATATCTTTGTCTTTTAGATAAGAGAATGAAATAAAATAATTTCAGAGAAATAGAGAGAATTACCACTAGATAGCTTTCTCTAAAATAAACACTAAAAGATTCTGACATGTATAGAAGATAGATGGCCTCATAAAGTGCAAGCAAAGAAGGCAGTGAAGTGTGAATAAATCTAAATAAACATTAACTTCAGAGAACAATAAACATATTGTGTTGAAGGGTTAAAATAAGATAGCACCCACACATCCAAAACAAGAGCAGCTGGAGATGATCAGATCCAAAATGGCCTGAGGCCACTGTACTGCTTGAGAGGAATTTCTGATTTTAGATCTTAAAGAATTAAATGTACATGTTGACACTGCCTAGATTATTTTAAAAAGTAGAGTGTTTTAAGTACTCCAGCCTGTAAGGGGACTGCATGTTCAAGACCAGCCTCAGCAACTTAGCAAGGCCTTGTTCCAAAATAAAAAAATAAAAAGGGCTGAGAGTTCAGCACAAAGATAGAATGCCTGGGTTCTATCCCAAGTAAGGAAGAAAAGAAGGGCAGGAAGGAGCGAGGGGAGAAGGAAAGAAGGGAAAAATATAGTGTATGACTATAATAAAAGAACAAACTGTGAAATGATAACTATATTTATTCTACAATTCTCAAAGTGAAAACAGAAGTCATAAGAAAGAGACTAAATGAACAATAAAGGCAGAACAAAGGGTGTGAGAGAAAGAGGAGAGGCCGTGCCAGAACTCTGTGGTAGACCCTAATCCTCACAGAAGACATAAACAAGTAAAGCCTCTACAGACACAACTAGAATGCTGTTTTTGTTGTTGTTGTTGTTATTATTGTTGTTTGTTTTTTGGTTTTGGTGGTACTGGGGTTCCTGGAAGCCCTTCTACCTCCGGGCTATACTCCCAGACCTATTTTATATTTTTATTTGTAAACAGGGTCTCTTACACCTGAGCTGAACCTGCGTGATCCTCCTGTCTCCGCCTCCCAAGTGTGGGGATTACAAGCATTTGCCACCATGCCCGGCTAGAACGCTGTTTTAACAGCATTATGTGAGAAGCCACTGAGACCTGCATGGCACCCAACTTCTGTATGGGAGGCATTAGTGGAGAACGATGGCTTGTAGAACAAGGGACCTGAAAGAGTCAACAGGGAGCACACTAAAGGGTGTTGGGCTGACATGAAATGAAGCACAGAAACAGAGGGGTGGACCCACTCCTACAGGGCCAGTGTCTATAACAGCGACCAAAGGGCTGAAATGGCCTGATCCCCAACAGTTCTGCTAACAGACCCACTGGGGCTCCTTTCCAGGACAGTACCCAACAATTAGGAGAAATTTCCAAATGTGAAGATGAAATCATACATGAGAAGAGTGATAGAAAATAATCCAAGGAAAATTCCAGGCCAAACAATGAGAGGTGAAAGAGCCAGGAGGGCCCAGAGAGTCAGCCACTGATTGAAAACACTATAAGAAAATAATTAAATGAAAAGAAGAATTATGAATTTAGAATGGTACCCTGGACAACATGTCTCCTTATAGCTAAAAAAAAAATACTTTCTTATTTTAAAAAAATGCAACAGTTGGACATGGTGGTGCATGCTTGTAATCCCAGCATTCGGGAGGCTGAGACAGGAGGATCACAGTTCATGGACAGCCTCAGCTACATAGTGAGGCCCTCCACAACTTAGTGAGACCCTATTTCAAAATAAAGAATAAAAAATAGGGCAGGGGGTGTAGCTCGGAGGTCAAATGACCCTGGGTTCCTTTCCCAGACCCACAGGGGAAAAAAAAGAAAAGAAAATGCAACTGAAAACTATCATAAGCATGGATTCTTTGAGAGCTATTAAATGTCCTAAAACTGATGGTAGTGATGGTAGTGCAATGTTATAAATATACTAAAGACTATTGAACTACACACTTTCAATATATAAATTACACAGTTTGTGAATTATGCTTCAATTTGAAAGTAAATAAATGAAAAACTTAAAATATTATTAAGAGAAAGTGGGACCAATAATAAAAACAAGCAAAGTAGCCAGGTTTGATAGCACATGCCTGTAATTCCAGTACTTAAGAGGCTGAAACAGGAGTATTACAGGTTTGAGTCCAGCCTTAACAATTTAGTGAAATGCTCAGCAATATCAAGACCCTGTTCTAAAGATAAAAGATTTTTTAAAAACTAGGAGTGAAGCTCAAAAATACAATGCACCTGGATTCAATCTCCAGTACCAAAAAAATTACACAAATTATCCACCACATTACATAAAAGGAAACTCTGAAGAACAAAACCAAAACAAAGGAAAAGAATACTTAAAAATCAAAATTCTACAAAAATTTCTGAAATAGATAATGAATTAATGAAGTTCAGAAGGGAGGTAAAGACACCAACCAGGTTATCAGAGACCACCGCTTTATTTGGACCCAACCCAGCACCCTCCAGGGAGTCAGCAGGCCACTGGGGAAGGGACCAACAAGCCATGCTTTCTGGAGAGTCATGCATAGTCCTAAACAGCTGGCTGAGTCACCCTGTTGGGGCCAAAGTGCCCGTGATTTAAGCAGGGTGGTTTGGGGGATGGGGCTAAGCATGGGAACACTGATTCTCTTGCAACATCTGGAGCCTCGTGATGCCTGGGATCTCACGGCACCTGGATTCTTGTGATATCTCCACTTCTTGCTTTCAAGGTTCCACCTTCTGTCCCTGCTATGTGGCCACGTGGAGGGAAGAGGGGGGAACCCAACCTATCATCCTGGCCTTTTGGTGATAATGGGTGAAGACTGAGTCCATAACTACTACCAGCTGTCAGGGGGCCCCTTGGCTGGGAGAGGTCGAGTCCTTTGAAAGTGGGCAGGTGGATATGGCTGCAGGGGGAGTCAGAAGTTACTCTGGACAGCTTGGTAATGCACAATTAAATAGACTTTAACAGATAAGGAGCTATTAAAAGAAAAGACAAATTGTGAGATTGGGTCCTGGGAAAGGCAGAAGCCCATCAGCTATTGGCCCTTGCCTGGAAGGGAAGGAGCCCAGCAACTGCTGGCCCTTGGAACCCTTCCAGATATAAGGTAAACTGTCACTAAATTTATTAATATCATAACAGTATTTTTCCTGAGAGACATACACCACCCTTTTTCGCAGATTTCTTCATTAGGCCAGAATCATTAATGTAATAGCAGCATTTTCCCTGAGAGAGACACATGCCACTCTTTTCAGAAGTGAATGGGTATGGGTCAGTTTGGTCAAATGGAAAACATGCTATTGGGTCAGGAGCATCAGTAAAATATTTTAGAGTTTAATACTGATGGTTGTCTGGCATCTGGAGAGGGAGAGCACCATACTATGGAAACAAGTGGACATGATGAAATAAAAGCATTAAGAGAATTATGCCAAGAAAACTGGAGCTTAGTGGGCCCCAATACTGTACAAGAGAATTTGTCATGAGGCTGTTGTAACAGAGCCCCTTTTAGCCAAGAAAGATGATACCAGTTGGGGTCCCCCAGCAGATTGGCTGCTGTAAGTGTGATGAGGATCACTGTAAAAGGCCCAGTTCACCATGGTTGGAGATGTTTTGGTTGAAGCGACTAGAGGAGGATTTGATCCCCTGGCTTACGGGCCTTGACTGCCAGGTGTGGACCTGCTTCTTCAGTTTGAAGGTAGGGAAGATATCAGTCAACATGTTCCCTAAGAAGTTGCCTGATAAAGACAAGTAAAGGAGATAGGAAGCCAAAGGAGAGGGGTCTGAAGGGAGAGTGTGATTAAGCACAAAAGGGCGACCATACAACAATTCAAAAGGTCTCATGAAGGTGGGGTTTCAAGAGGTGGTCCTCACATGGGCCAGAGCCAGTGGTAGGAGTTCAGGCCACAATACCTGCAGCTCCAGCGAGAGTTTTGTTAGATAATTTTTTGTGTGTGGGTTTTGCATAGCAATTGGCTTACCCACTACCTTGAGAGTTACCGTGTGCTGGCATGGATGATCAAGGTTGAGGAATCTTGAATCCTTCAGTCTTCGGCCAGGCCAAGTAGGGCCAGTAGCGGGGCCTGGTCTGGAAGGGTGGTTCCCCTGTGTTGAGGCACCTGGGGCTCACCACATTTCCAAGGGCACTCACTTTTCCAATGTCCCTCCTGGCCACACACCAGGCACAGTCTGGTTGGTGGACGCAGCTGAGGGCAGCTACGGGCCCAGTGACCACTGAGTCCACATTTAAAACAGGCTTCTGGAAGTAGTTGTCATTGCTGTACTCCACCCCTAGGTGGCACTCATTGCCCCAAGGCCTACGCCTCCTCCACTGGCTACAGGGCAGCTACAAGAGATAGGGCTTACAGAGCAGGGCATGGTGGCACACACTTGTAATCCCAGCATTTGGGAGGCTGAGACCGGAGGATCACGATTTGCAGACAGCCTCAGCTACTTAGTGAGGCCCTCTGCAACTCAGTGAGACCCGGTCTCAAAATAAAGAACAAAAAATAGGGCAGGGGGTGTAGCTCAGATTTTGAATGTTCCTGAGTTCCATCCCCAGACCTGCAAAAAAATAAAATAAAATAAAAAATAAGAGGGCTTGCAAATCTGCCTTCTGGCAAAGTCAGAATGCACATTCTACCTCCACCTGTTCCTCTCTGGAATTAAAAACTTTAAATGCCATATTCACCAAATCTTGGATAGGGATTTGAGGACCGTCCTCAGCCTTTCTTAATTTTTTTTTTTCGAATATCATGGGCTGAATGCCTAATAAAATGAGTTGCCAGTACCACAAATCCTGCCTCAGAAGATGGATCTAAGTGGGTATAGTGGGTAAAAGCCTGTAACTGATTAAGAAAAACAGCTGGGTTTTCATCTGGACCCTGGGTGATTTCCTTAAGTTTATTATAATTAACCACTTTATGGGAAGTATCTCACATGCCATCAAGAAGGCATGGTATTATATGGTCTCTCTTTTTTACTCCCTCATCCCTACCATTAGGGGCTGACTGATAATCCCAGTGGGGATCCTCAGAAGGAATTGCAGCTGCTCCTGTATGGAGTGCTGGGTTGGTTAAATGAGCCTGGTCAGCCTGTTCCCCAGCAGCCTTTACAATACAGTCACGTTCAAATAACATGAAGATCCTTGGGGGCCCGCTCGGCTAGACCGGGATGGGGCAGTGGCTCAAGATGGCGCCTAGGCATGTTGCCAAGTCACAAGGCTCATGAGGCTGGTGGTACCCTGAGCCTGCACAGTGTGCCCTATCAGGCACCCTATGGATGATCAGTGATGCAGCGCCTCATGCTACCACCAGCCCACCTATGAGAGGGTTAGAAATGTGCATGCCCTAGCTGTGGGAAGCTTGGAGTTGGTGGGGTGATGAGGGAGGGGTTATGATACTGATATATATTTGCTTGCTGTGTGCATTAAAGGAAGGAAGTATCATCAACAGACTCGGCGTTTGTGTGTTCTTTCCCAGGGCTCTGCAGGACGGAGCTTTAGGGACGCGACAATCCTGCCATGTTAAATCATACGCTTGTACGATGTGTTGGAATTCTTTAATAAAACCAGATGGATTGGTGGAATAAGAACCCAGGTATTTTTTTTTTCTTTCCAATTTGAGTAAGGTCATGAAGGGAAAAAGGAACATGGATGCGGACTACACCTTCTGCACCAGCCACCTTATGGAGTGGGACCAAGAGAGAAGGGGTGTCCCTGGAGCAGGTATGGTGACCAGTACAGGGGAAGGTGATGAGTAGGTAAGAGTTGGTTCCTTAAGGGAGGATGGTGAGGGGGAAAGGAGTGAGCTAGAGTGGGAGGCTGCTCTGAAATAGGATCGTGGCTGGGGTGGTGAGGAGAGATCCTGTGGATCAGGGTCCTCAGAAAGTGGCACCTGTAACCCAGCCGGGTCAGACTTGGGCACCCACGTGTCACCACAAAATGGCAACTGTGCCTGGGACTCAGCAAAATTGCAGGCTGGCGTGGACAACTGCGAGTTAGCCTCTAACCCAGAAAGACCACCAGATGGCATCTGTATGGTGCCACTTGGCGACCAAAATGGCAACTGCAACTGGTGGGAATCCCCAGCCAGCATGATTTGGGCAGCAGAGCAGAGTGGGGGACTGGGGGGCTAGGGGGCTGGGGGGAGGGGGAGGGAAAGTCAGGAACCCCTGTACATAAAGAACTTCCAACCATTTACCAGACCACTTAGAAAAGTTGCTGAGATTGGTCAAGATCTTAAAATCTAAATTGCCACTCTCAGGCCACTGCGACCCATTATCTAACTCGTAATTAAGCCAGACTTTCATGCAATAGAAAATGAACCATTCTGGGCTGGGCGTGGTGGCACATGCTTGTAATCCCTGTGCTTGGAAGGCGGAGACAGGAGGATTGTGCAGGCTCGAAGCCAGCCTTGCTGGCTTAAGAGACCCTGTTTCCAAATAAAAATATAAAAAGTAGGTTGGGGAGTGTAGCCTGGTAGTAGAGGGTTTCCAGGAACCCCAGTACCATAAAAAAAAATTAATCGTTCTGGGCATAACTCCTCTGTCAAACCTAGAGTTTGGAGATTAGAGAGAAGATGATGCAGTGGGGGCTGGGAATCTCTTTTGGAGGTTTGGCTCCCCATAAATTGGTCTGTGGGCGAGAATGAAACACAGGACATGGGCGTCCCCAATGATCCTTTTCAACTTCCAGGAATGGGGGTGCTCAAACCAAAGATCTAGCCATCACTGGGATCTTAACGAATGAGTGGCCCCAGTGGAGCAGAAGACAAGGCTCCCACGTGCTTGTTTTGGATCCCAGCAAAACTGTAGGACCTAAGTCTGGAGGCAGAAAGCCAGAACCCACTGACCAAGAAAAGAGGGAGCTTACCTAGTGCCAAAGTGCAGAGATCTGTGCCAGCCAGGGCTGGCAGCTGTGGCCCCGTGCGGGGGTTTGGGCAGCAACAGGAGTGCTGAACCAGAATGGCAGTAGCGGGTGCACAGCTGTCAGGTGCATGGTGAGGCCCAAGTAGCTGCCAGGCACACAGTAAGGCCCAAGTGGCAGGTGCCAGAGCTGGCACCAGGGGCAGCTGGGCAGGCTGAGGTTGCTGCTATGGCCGTGGGCAGAGGTTCTGGCAGTGGGAACAGAGCCTGCATGCCGTGGCAGTGGCAGTGGTGGCAGTGGCAGGCAGAGCCACGCCTGCAAGCCGAGCTGCAGGAACTCATGGTTGAGCTGCTGGTGGGTCGGAAAGACTGGGGCTCAAAAGGAGAGAAAAAAGCCCGGCGTGGTGGCCCATACTTGTAATCCCTGTGCTTGGGAAGTGGAGACAGGAGATCATGCAGGTTCAAAGCCAGCCTCAGCTGGTTTAAGAGACCCTATTTTCAAATAAAATATAAAATAGGTATGGGAGTATAGCCAGGAGGTAGAAGGCTGCTGGGTTCCATCCCCAGTACCACGAGAAAGAGAAAGAAAGAGAGAGAGAGAGAGAGAGAGAGAGAGAGAGAGAGAGAGAGAGAGAGAGAGAAATACAAAAAAATAATCCAAACGTCCCGGGTTTTGGTACCAGATGAATGAATGAAGTTCAGGAAGGAGGTAAAGACACCAACCAGATTATCAGAGACTGCTGCTTTATTCGGACTCAACCCAGCACCCTTCGGGAGTCAGCAGGCCGTGGGGAATGGGACTGACGATCCACACATCTGGAGAGTCACACGTAGTCCTAATCAGCCAGCTAAGTCACCCCTGTCAGGGAGAAAGTGCCCGTGTTTTAAGCGGGGGAAGGGGAGGGCTAAGTGTGGGAACGCCAATTCTCTCACGACATCTGGAGCCTCGCATGCCTGGGATCTCAGGACACCTGGATTCTTGCGATATCTCCGCTTCTGACTTCCAGGGTTCCGCCTTCTGTCCCTCCTGTGTGGCCACGTGGGGGGAAGCAGGGGGGACCCGACCTATCAGACAATAGTCTCAAATATGTCAATTAAAATAGCACATCACCTACCTGAAAATATTTACCCACAATGACAAATGTGCTAGTTTTGGAAACTTGCTGTGGTATTAATTTCCAAAATGTAAAAATAAAGCAGTCAAAGCCTGGATACTCTGCCAACACTCAGACAGGTAGGGGCAGCAGGCTGTTACAATGCAGAGTTTCTCTCTCTCTCTGCCCTTTTTCCTAGTTTTTACCCATAATAAAGCCTTTAGCTCTAAAAGTATGTAGATACCATTAAAAACCCTAAGGCGAGATGCTTCCCCTAATCAGCAATAACTAGGAGGAAAGGGGCAACAGGAAGAGGTCGAGCTATAGAAAGGGCCCTATAGTGAAGCAACTAAGATGACCAATCAGAAGGTATGGAATAGGGGAAGGATGGAGCCTCTTTAAAACTCAGGAGGTACATAAACAAATGTATCAAAGTTAATCACCAAACAAGCATGGGATCGAGGGAGGGGGAGGGAATGGGATGGGGGCTGGATGAGGGCTAATTGGATGATGTGTGCTTGTATATCCTCTCAAGTCTTGTATTCCAATGTGATATATGATTACAATGCACCAATAAAAAATAAATAAATAATAAATAATAAATAAAATAAAAAATAAAATAAAATAAAATAAAAAAATAAAAAAAAACCTAAGACTACAATGATCCTGCCTGGGTCATTTCATAGCCACAAAGATAGGATGGAAGCCACATAGATTGTTGATCCCTGCACTTAGTAAGTGCACTGCCCAGAGGTTAAAAAGTTCTTACCTGGCTAAGAAATAAATTACTAGCCATTGCCTTGGTAATGCTGATAAGAAGCTATCAACACAAAATCTACTTAAGGATTGGGGTCCCGAGAAGAGGTCAGAGTTCCATTTTGGGGCTCTCCATCTGGCATGCTAATTTTTCTTCTCTTTCCTTTCTATTTCCTACTGATTTTGTAATAAATATTTGTTAAAGCTACAACAATCTGCCTAATAGTTTAATTTTCCTATTCACCAAATTTTAGTTGAATAAATTAAAAAGTGCCCACAGAGCCATTACAACTGTAACAACAAAGTGTTACTCCAGCCGGGCATGCAGTCTTAGTACTTGGGAGGCTGAGACAGGAGAATCACAGGTTTGTGGCTAGCCTCAACTACTTAGTGAGGTCCTCTGCAACTTAGTGAGACTCTATTTTAAAATAAAGAATAAAAAATAGGGCTGGGGATATAGGTCAAAGGTTGAACAACCCTGAGTTCAAACCTCGGTATTGTGAAAAAAAAAAAAAGAATTATTCTAGAAAAAAATCACTGGGTTTTATGTTCAAACACCTAAACCAAAATACCAAGTTATTTAGAAAACAAAATGAGTTCTCTCAGGCCAGAGATGTAGGTCAGTGAGAGAGCACTTGACTGACTTGAGCAAAGCCCTTAATCCAGTCTCCAGTTCTTTAAAAAAAAAAGTTATTTTCAGATTTTTCTATAGCAGTATTTATGCAGGAAAAATAAATAGCATATATACGACACAGAAAGAAAGAAA
The DNA here is from genome assembly GCF_963383645.1 of Muscardinus avellanarius. Classification (NCBI taxonomy): domain Eukaryota; kingdom Metazoa; phylum Chordata; class Mammalia; order Rodentia; family Gliridae; genus Muscardinus; species Muscardinus avellanarius. The sequence continues at coordinate 80,956,742 of NC_137789.1, forward strand.
ATGTGAGCCAAGGATTTTTATAGTAAGAAAATATCAGATATAAAGAGCTCACACAAAAGAACATTTCAAATAATGTTGTGCCCATATACAAAGGTATCACTACCAACCTCACTGACAAGTAAAGGGAGGGAGGAATGGGGAGGAGGAGATGCAGAGAGGAATGCACCAAGTACAGTAAGGGTAAATGAAGGCATCATAAATAAAGACAACATTCTGAATCTCACTATGATGTATAATTATAATTCACCAACAAAAGTATTTAAAGTGTAATCAACATGCTAATTCTCAGGGAATACTGTTTCTGAGTCATGTGTGTGTATGCGCACGCGCGCGCGCGCGCGCGCGCGTGTGTGTGTGTGTGTGTGTGTGTGTGTGTGTGTGTGTGTAATCTTCTACAAAAAGCCCAAACTTTAGACAGGCAAAAATCTATGTGTAGTAAAGAACTTTGCATTGGCCTCTGAGAAAGTAATCTCTAGGACCTTGGTCTCTCGGACCTGATAAAATAATCCTGAAGCTAAGCTTGTTGGCACACACCTGTAGTTCCATTGCTTGGGAGACTAAGACAGGAAGATCCTACATTCAAAAACAGCCTCAGAAATTACTGAGACTCTCTCATTAAACTAGTAAGACCCTGTTTCAAAACAATCTTTGTTTTCCTGGGATCCTGGAGTTACACAGGATAATCTAATGATATAGTTTAGGGTGGGGATCAGGAGCACCAGAAAGAGTAAAGGAAGACCTTGCAGCACATGGCATCAGTTGACCTGAAGATCAGTTCAGTGGGCAACCAAGCAATCAGCCAATCATGCCACACAGCAGGGCCCCGAGAACAGCACAGTCTGCATATCAGCCACACAACCTGTGCCAGGAAGGTCATGCATACTGACTGCAAGGAGAGGCTGGTGGGAGTTCTCTTTATTCCCCCAAGCTCCAACCCATGCACTTTGCCCCTGAGCTGACTTTAGTCTGTTTAATTTTCCTAAACACTAACCATGAGTATAATAACTTTTGGTAGTCCTGTGAGCCCTTAAAGCAAATCTTGAACATGAGTATAATTTGGATAACTCTTCCAAAGTTGCAGTTGGTGTCAGAGTGAAGGAGGTCTATGTGGATCTGCACCTCCTAACATCATCTGCAGCCACCCAGGCCTCTGCAGCATAAGGACTGGTTGTGAGCATCACACAGAGCATTACTGTAGAGCTCAGGTTAAACAGGGGCTAAAAGGGGGAAAGTCTGGCGTGTATAATATGTTTACTCAATTTAGATATTGTATAGCTATATAAATGGAGGTTGACCAGGCACAGTGGTACATGCCTGTAATCCCAGTATGTGAGAGACTAAATTATAAAACACACATATAAACAACACATGAGTCAAAAAGAATTCACAACAGCAATAAAAAACTATATCTGAATGTTAATAAAAATACTACAGATTACCATGGATATGATGTTATCAAGGCATTTCCCTGGAAAATGCAAACATCTATAATTACATTACAGAAGAGAGTAAATTAAAATCAATAAGGTAACTATCTAAGTTAACTTATTGTTTACAGAATAAACCTAAAGACAACAAAAGGAAGAAAATAATAAGACCAAAAACTTATGAAATAGAAAACAGACAGAACTGAGAGAATAAAAAATATTCTGAATTGTTTATGTGAAAAGTCTAACAAAGAGCTGGACACGATGGCACACACTTGTAATCCCAGCATTTGGAAGGCTGAGACAGATGGATCATAGGTTTGTGGGCAGCCTCAACTACTTAGCGAGGCCCTCAGTAAGTGAGGTGTGTGGGCAGCTGCAACTACTCAGTGAGACCCTGTTTCAAAATAAAGAATAAAAATAGGGTTGGGGGTGTAGCTCAGAGGTAGAATGCCCCTGGTTTTCATCCCCAATACCACAAAAGAAAAAAGAAAAGACTAATGAAAAGTGAAATGAGCCTACAGATTTTGCAAAGATATTAGCCAGAATATTTAAACTCTTAGGCCAATAAATGTGTAACTTAGGTGAGATAGACAAACTCTTAGAAAAATATAGCCTAACAAGCTATACTTCAAAATGAAATATAAATCCCAAATGTAACTATAGTAATTAAGGAAATTAAGGAACACAGGAGTTTATAGGTGGGTTTTACTAAGCATTCAGGAATATGAAAGGAAAGGAAAGAACATCCCACCATTCGTTTCTTAATGCTTCGTAACCCTAATACCAAAACCAACAAGGGCAGTTTGAAAAAGAAAAATAGCAGACCATTGCCACTGCGTAGCATAGATGCAAACCTCTCCAACCAGTGGCAAACTGCATCTGGCAGTGCAAAGACAGAGGAAGGAGAAAGATCAATCGAAACCAACTTGGAATTTCTAGGAAAGGAAACCAAAGGAGAAAAAAAAAATATGGTTACCTCAATATATATGAAGAAAGAGTACTTAATACTAATGAAATACAAAAGAAACTTAACAAACTGCATAGAGAATGGTACCTTAACCAAACAACTGGAACCTACAAGAGCCCTTTATAAACACCGAGGGGAAAGGAGCATGCAGATCCAGAGAGGTGAGGATGAAGGCAGAGGTGATGGCTGGGAATGGCAAAGGCGGCTGACGCACAGGGGCGTGTGTGAAAGCCCAGGCTCTAGAAGTAGAGAGCTGGATACGCAGAGATTCCACTCTGGCTAGGGTTGTGACCTGGAGACTACTCTTTCACCGCATCTGAAGAGACACTAGGATTTGCCCTGTCAAGCTGTCATGAGGATTAAGTAAGTTAACTAACGTGGGTGAAACAACTATAGTGCAAGTGTATAGTAGGCATTTAACAAGTGCTAGTTAACGGGGTGCTAGACAATTACTCCTGCATCTTTGAGTGAACAAAGGTTTTCTTGCCATCCTTTCATTCCACCATCTGTCACTCTGGTATCTCCCAAGGTCCTCAATTTTTCACTCATTCAAAGAAGAATTTGAACCTGGTTAAATGGTAGTTTAAAATGGCGTCAGTTCACCCACAATGAGTCCAGTACTCCAGCACACTGTGCCTGCAGGGTCCCTTTGTTTGAGGACTCCCCTATAGCCTGCCCACCAGGTTGCAGCCCTGAGGTCTCGTATTTTCATGTCCTGTTCCTCTAATGGTCTCACATTTACATCTCCCTCCCCTACTTCAGCAGGTTTCTCCCATTCTCTCATGACCATACTACATTTCTTTTAATGTTACCACCCACGAACATTTTTTCAGTCTGCTAGTCTAACAAAGTTATCTTCCTTCTCTCCCTCACTGACACTCGCTCTCCTAGTAGAAACCTCCTCCCATCTTACTGCTGTTTCTCTGTGTTTTCCTCCACATTCTCCTTCATCTCCTGCCTCTGAGGATGGGGACACCTAGGGTCCTTCCCCACGTTACTACTTCTTGGCACCTTGCTTGGTTAGACAGATGGCCACATCTACTTCATCCAACAATGACAATTGTTCCCTCATCTTGTGGTAGCAACTACTAATATCCCTATATCTTGCAAATCTGTATCAGAGGCCTTAAACTCTTGCCCCTAAATTTGGATGTCCAAAAGCTTGATAGGCATCTGTACAAATCATTACCCCCCTCCTGAAAAAATAAGAATAAAACAAGACTCTCCTTCCACTGTTTTTTCTGCGCCCACCCCCAGAACCTCAGAAAATACAGGTTAAAATCCTGTGATCCTCCTCTCTCTGCCTCCCAAAAATTTGGATCATAGACTTGCACTACCCCAGTGGCAATAATGTTATTTCTGAATTTTTAGGAGCCTAAAAGTCTGTCCTGCGCTCCTCTAGCACCTCAACCTACAGAATGGTTGCAACCAGATATACCTACAGTCAGCTGAAAACACACTAAGCAGAATAGCGCACTGAATACCGTAACCTACTGACCATCACAGCTTAGCCACACAGTAAACTGTAGGACATGAGGACTTCCCTTTGGAATCCTGTTGCTGACTGGAAGCTGTGGCTTGCTCCTGCCACCCAGCACCTTGACAGGGTAATACTGCCTATATCTAGCCTAGCAGAGATCCAGATTCAAAGTATGGTTTCTACTGAATGTATATGGCTTTCTCAGCATCATCATAAAATAAAAAAGCCACAAATCACATCATCATGACAAGCCCTGGAACATCTCTGTAGTATTAAACTTTCCAATAATCAGATCTAGTGTATGTTTAGAAAACAAAGAACACAGGAAAAAAATTGGAAAAAATTAATATTTGAAATTGAAAAAAATTATTACAGGAAAAAACTTTTAAAACTTTGCTGAATTCCTCATTATATAGTCCTTATAGCTTATTCTATTTTAAAATGTAAATTATAATGCAACATATTTATTCTGTGTGTGTGTTTAGTAAAGATCAAACCCAAGCATATTCTACCTCAGTCCTGTTATTTTTTTCTTTCTTTTTTTTTTTTTTGAAATGGGATACTACTAAGTTTCTGAAGGCCTTGCTAAACTGCTGAGGTTGATATCAATCCTGTGATCCTCCTCTCTCCACCTCCCAAAAACTTGGATCATAGGCTTGCACAACCACCCCAGTGGCAATAAAGTTATTTCTGAATTTTTAGGAGCCTAAAAGTCTGTCCTGCGCTTTTCTACCTCCTACACATTGTCAGTTCCTGACATTTGCCATTCATACCTCTCACCCAGTCCTAACTGCCACCTCTGGAATCTTAGCAGAGCGCGCTTGGCTTTCCCTGTCCTCCTGTCCCACCATCCTCTCCACAGGACCTCTGCAATGGCAAGAGGGTCTCTGGTGTAATACTGATCCCATCCCAGTCCCTTGCAAAACCAAGAAGAAAAGCAACCCTCTTTAATAGGACCACACTGGCAACAGGACTAAGTTCAAGCACCTTACTATAACCCTCAGGTCTTTCCCTGATGTGCTCTGTTGCTTCCCAAAGTGTGACTCTGACCACTTCTATCAGATTCACTTGGAATCTATAAAGAGATTCATATTCCCAAAATCCATCTCAGATCCACTAAGCTAGAACTGCTGGCAGAGAGGGCCTGAGTCTATCTACTTATAAGCTTCCCAGGATCTTAAACACAATACAAGTGAAGACCCCTTTCTCCCTTTCTCAGCTCTTAGGCTTTCACTCCAACAAGAATCAAGGCTCCTACCCCTGAAGATGTGTTAAAATCGCCTAGAAATTATTTTATTTGGTGGGGGTGAGGTGCTGGGGATTTAACCCAGGGGCATTCTACCTCTGAGCTACATCCCCTGCCCTTCTTTATTTTTATTGTGAAACAGGGTCTCATTAAGTTGCTGAGGCTGTCCTCAAACCTGTGATACTCCTTTCTCTGCTTCCCAAGTACTGGGATTACAAATGTGTACCACCATGAGAAATATTTTTAAACACCAGCATTCAGGCGTATCCAGAATATTTAAGTTAAAAATCTAGCAGTTAAGTCCAGAAATTGTTCGGGTTGTTGTTTGTTTATTATAGTCACGAGGTGAGTGTCGTGTGTAGAGAGAAATGAGAACAGCTGGCGGTGTTTAAGACCAAGCACTCAGGAAAGAACCTAAGCACCTGTGATGAGCCTCCCCTTCCTGCCTTTGAGGTGGTGCTCCATTCAGGGAATGCAGCTCTGCTCTGAAACGTGCTGAAACACTTCCTCTTTCTCTCTGGAAACTTAGGGGTGTTATCTGCAGGAAGTCTCCTGCACCCATACCCCACCCCTCCCACAATCTGGGTCTGGTTCTCTGTCTCTGGGCGCCCTTTCTACCCATTGCATATTCTAATATTGTAAAAAGCATAATTGTATTTATGATATAATTGTGTTTCTCTGTTTCCTCCAAATAAGTATAGAGCTATAAAAGCAACAACCATAATCCATGCAGCTTTAATCCTATGATCAAAGCCTAACAAAATAGAGACTGAATGAATGATTATTGAATGAATGAATGAATGGGAAAATGAATGTCTTAACCTTCTTGATACAATAGTAGATGGTTCACCTGCCTAGAGTAAGAGGTTTGAGGTAAAGGGGATTTTGCACACTGAAAAGAGGAGACTATTTGAAACTATGGCTGCCCCATCAAGAGATAAAAGAATCAAACTTTGCAAGTAGAAATATAAGCTAAATTTTGTTACTTTAGTTAAAATGTTAGTTTAACTGTAAAGTCCATTCTACATGCAAGAAACTTGGTGCTGTAGGGCTGCAAGTAATAAGCTAAGACACAGAGAATTTAGTCACTATTGTAATGAATTGTCAGCGCTTTAGGCCTTAGTGTAAACAAAAGCTTTAAAAGTAGGAGAAGGGTGCCATCTGCCGAGAAAATAGAGCATAGCAGCAGAGTGAAAACCAGAGACTCCCCGTTTTAAAATTGTTTCTAAGCGTGCTCCTACCTAATTACTTGTTCTGCCCATGACTTAGCATGTTTTTCCAATTATTTTAAAAACATTAATACTTAAGAGAATTTTCTATCAGAATAAATATTTTATGCCTGTTTATAAAGACGTCACACTTTGTTCATAGTTTCCTTAAATTATGTAGTGTTTTCCTAAATGTTTTAAAATTTTAATATAAATTAGTGAATAACACAGCTCCAAAGTTTAGATTATTATGCATTAAAAAATAAAAAGTTCACTTGTTAATTAGTTTGGAGAAAAGAAACAATCTTTGACAAGCCCAAGTCCAGAAATGTTCACATTACTTAAGGCAAAAGTCTAATGTATACTTGTACACTAAGATCCCTAAGAAATAAAGTAGTCCATTTAAATTGGTTTGTCCAAGGTTTCATGAGGAATGCTCCTGTGACATATTTAACCTTCCAGTAAACCCTTTATAGACTGTTGACCTAACCTGTGAGGAGTAATTGTTGGGTTCTAGGCAGGGGAACAATATGATTACATTTTCATTTTTGACTTTGTCAGATGCAGTTCGGAGGGATTCAATTTGAAGGGAATTCAGGGCCTAAAATAAGGATATCTGGAAAATAGAGGTGGAAAGACAGGGAAAAATAAAGAAACATTTAGGAAGTAAAACCAATTGGAAACTGGGTGTGGCAGCACATGCTTGTAATCACAGTATTCTGGAGGCTGAGACCAGAGGATCACGGTTCGCTACAGCTTCAGCTACTTAGTGAGGACCTCCACAACTTAGTGAGACCCTGTTTCAAAATAAAAAATAAAAAATAAGGCAGGGGGTGTAGCTAGGAGGTTGAATGCCCCTGGGTTCCATCACCAGACATGCAAAAAAGAAGGAAAAAAATATATATATATATATATATATATATATATATATATATATATATATATATATATAAAATGACTTGGAGATAGATCAGATATGTGAGAGAAATAAGTGATAAATATCCCACAAATGTCTAGCATTTGTGATGGGTTAGATGCTATACCATACAAGGAAGAGAAATTGGGTTCACTTTTTTTTTTTTTTTTTTTTTGGTGGTACCGGGGTTCCTGGAAACCCTGCTACCTCCAGGGTACACTCCCAGACCTATTTTTATATTTTTATTTAGAAACAGGGTCTCTTACCAGGCGTGATAGCGCATGCTTATAATCCCCGCACTTGGGAGGCAGAGACAGGAAGATTGCGCAGGTTCGAAGCCAGCCGCGCTGGCTTAAGAGACCCTGTTTCCACATAAAAAAGTATAAAAATAGGTCTGGGAGTGTAGCCCGTGGGAGTGTAGCTGGAGGTAGAAGGGCTTCCAGGAACCCCAGTACCACCAAAAAAAAAGAAAAGAAAAGAAACAGGGTCTCTTAAGCCAGCGAGGCTGGCTTCGAAGCTGCGTGATCCTCCTGCCTCCACCTCCCAAGCACGGGGATTACAAGCACGCGCCACCATGCTTGGCTAGAAATTGGATTAACTTTTTAAATCTAGCACTTTCAAATGTATTTAGCCCTTACACACATGCACATACACACATCATGACATATCTCAGGGAACTTGTGTTCCATTGAACACTCTTTCAAGAAACCTGCTATGAAAAAAAGAGATTTGCAAAAGGCCAACCCCCTCAACAATAATAAATAAATAGTAAATGGCCATTACACACACACAAAAAAAAAAAAAAAAAAAAAAAACGCTATGGGAATATGCATCTGAAAGGCAACCAGCCCAGAGAATATGCATGACATCATCCGAGTTCTATGGGGCAAGTCCTAAAAAATTTTATGAAGATAAATGAATTTTGCTATACAAATTTACAGTGTCAACATGATTTTTAAAAATACCAAGGGACATATATATCTAACAAAAGAAAAGTTTATTTTAGGGATAACACTATAGGATTCAGAGCAAAGAACTGTGGACCAGCAGATGTCAGGCCAAAATCAGAGCACTGACTGTTTTTGTAAATAAAGTTTTATTGGAATATGGCCATACTAGCTTGCTTACACACTGTGGCTCTTTCATGCAATACTGGCATCACTGAGTAGTGAAAGCAGACTATAAAGCCTGCAGAGTTTGAAATATTTACTATGTGGTTGTTACAGGGGAAAAAAACTTTTCCAAACTCATGCATAATCCATGGTTCTTCCTTTAATTGATTAAAAAACAAAAGAGAAAATGGATACACAGAATCCATGAATACAAACACCAATGAATTTGCAGCCCAAGTTTCCTCCTCCCTCCTAGCAACAACCACGCTGGGTTCGCCCCTGCTGGTCCTGCCAGGGCCTCCTGCCTGGCTCCTGCTTCCCAAAGTGAGCGAACCCATCTGGCCTCGAACACCTCCTAGTGATCATCAGCTCACTCCCACATTTCATGGGCCCTTTGCTAGTTAGAAATGTGCTCAGCAGCAAGTAACAGGAATTCCTACAACAGAGGCTTCAGCAAAATAGGTATTTGATTTTCCAGTCAAAAAGATGTTAAGCCGTAAGTGTCCAGGACTGGTTCCAAGCCAGAAGAAGAAAGAAAAAGAAAGGATAAGAGACTGAAGAAAGCATGTTTTTTTTTTACTTTTTTATTTTTATAATGCATTTTTAACTTTTTTCTTTACTTTTACTTATAAGTGGAACATATTGAAAATGGTATACATTTAGACTGTGCTTGGTGCCCTCTCCCTCACAACCCCAGTTCCCCTTCTCCCCCACCCAACAATGAGTGTCCAGGTTAACCATATTCATACTTTTACACATATTTGGATATAGCTCTTCCATTAATCAACCTCAGCCTTCTACCTCTCCTATCCTTCCATTCTAGCTTTGCTGAGATTTCTCCTCCATTATCTGGAGTCCCTCTGGTATCCCCAATGCTCCCTAGTTTGGGCATATTAGAGAGAACATATGTCCCTCCTTTTTCTGTGCTTGGCTGGTCTCACTTAACATAATGTTCTCCAGATCTGAAGAAAGCATTTTGACCAGCATTGTCCTTTCTTTTCTTAACATGCTTTTATTAGTGTGTTATAATTATACATCATAATGAGGTTCAGAGTGACAGGAACATGCATGTATAAATTTTTTAATTTATTTTGGTGCATTGTAATTTTACATCATATTAGGGTACAGAGTGTCAAAAACGACATGCATACAGCTCTCGGTGCCCTCCCCACCGGGTCCCTCACCCTCCCTGTGCAAGTCTTTGATATTGGAATTGGTAATTCTGTACACTTTCATAGCACTGTGTCGACCCTGGCATTCTTTATTACTTCATCCGCACCCCTCCCCCCAGTCCCCTCCAGTCACTCCCCTGGAGTCTGCTCTTCTAGCTGATGTTGCCCTTATTTCTAAGTATCTGCCCAGTTCCACATATAAGAGAAAGATACATCTACTCAGTTTTTGAGAGTGGCTGTACTCATTTAGTATGATATTCTCAAGTACAATCCAATTTCCTGCAAATGGTGTGATTTTGTTCTTTATGGCTGAATAAAATTATATATATCAAAGTTTTGTGACCCATTCACCTGGTTCCATAATCTGGTTATTGGAAATTGTGCTGTTATGAACATAGATATGCAGATATCATTGTAATATTCTCATTTCATTTCCTTTGGAAAGATGCCCAGGAAGGAGCACTATCACTGGGTCTTACGGAAGTTCCATTCTCTGTCTTCTGAGATACTTCCACACTGATCTCTATAGTGGCTGTACTAGTTTGTAGGTTTACCAAAGTATAATAGGGTTTCTATTTTCTTATATCCTTGCCAGCATTTATTATTGTTTGTGTTCTTGATGATTGGCATTCTAACTGGAGTTAGATGGAATCTTAGCGTAATTTTAATTTGCATATCACTGATCGCTAAAGATGTTAAACGTTTTTTCATTGTTCTTTTTAAAAATGCTATTGGAGCCAGATGTGGTGGTGCACGCCTAGAATCTCAATTGGGAGGTTGAAACAAGAAGATAGCAGGTTTGAGGACAGCCTCGGCAACTAGTGAGACTCTCAGCAACCTGGCGAGACTGTGTTTCAAAATAAAACTAAAATAGGGCTGGGGGTGTAGCTCAGAGGTAGAATGCTCCTTGGCTCAATCCTCAATACCAAAAAAAAGTTATTGATGGCACAGCCTTTTACTAACATCACATTCCCAGAACCAGGTCACCCAGCAAGCTTTCCTGCAAAGGAATCCAAAAATGTGAGTGTTATGGTTTAGATCTTTCACGGCCCCCAAAGGTCAAGTGACAAAGGCTTGGCCCAAGCCTGCTGCACCACTGGGAAGTGGTGGAACCTTCCGGAAGTGGGGCTTAGTAGGAGGAAGTTAGGCCTTTGGGCCTGCCTTAAAGGAGATATGGGGACCCTGGCCTCTTCCTCACTTTGCCCTCTGTTCGCTGAGAGGTGAACAGGCTTCCACCACAAGCTTCCCACTAAAATTCACTGTCTTGCCACAGACCCAAAGTGACGGGATCAGGCAGCCATGGACTGGAATGTCTGAAAGTGGGAGCCAAAATAAATCCTCCTTCACAAGGGAGGTCTCTAATAGCACTTTTAAAGCCGTTTTATCGGAGGAATTTTGTCACAGTGACAGAAACCTACTCAGTGCATGGACCAGCCCCCTCACACAGGAAGTGGCCAGACAGACCCCAACCCCCAACCCTGCACCTTCATTCTGTACCACTCCTGCATCCTCTCCCCAGCATTTAGCCAAGTGGGGATGATGGTCTTCACTCTCCCGGGCACCCCACTTGGATACGGGCCTCGCATGGTCCTGTCAGGCGCACTCAGCAACTCTCAGAGGCGAGGAGGCTATGGCCTTGCGTGGAAGCCACAGTCTCTTCTCCCCCGCAGACTGGACATGGGGAATATCATACTGTGGGCAATACCAGCTCACCATACAGTCTCCCCGTGACCTCTCTCCCTTTCTGCTTTGAAGCTTGTTACTGAAAAACCTTTTTTCAGTATGCCAGGTGTCCTAGAGGAAGCGCTCTCCTGTGCTGTGCCGGCCCCTTGTGTCAGTTCACATCTGGGGGATTTCCCATACAGCTTCAGACATGGCTGCATCTGTGGGTGTCCACAGCTCAGGGTCACACTCTGGGATCCTGGCAAATCAAAACAGTGGGGGGAAAGAAACTGGATGAAAAGAGGGTTTCAGAAACACAACTGCTCAGGGCGTGGGCGTGCTCCAGAAGGGAGTATTTATGGAACACTTACCACTTGCCACAAGCTTTAAGTGTGTATTTTAATTATGAATATTTTGTCTATTTATAAAATAGACCAAAAAAATTACTGGAAATATGGTGACTAGTACCACATCGTATTCATAAGTTTAGTAAGAATCGGGGTTGGATAGTTGACTCTTATTTTTGATTAAAGTATATGGTAGGAAATAATACAAAATATGTAATGTTTTTGAATATCCTGAAAAATTACCTTGCTGTTAAGTCAGAGTTCTGACATTCCCAGTTAGGTCAGTTATATTCAATTCACATCCATTATGAATAAATATCTACCCCTTTTCTAAACACATTGCATTGGTCCTCTGTGCACATAAACTGGAAATCTGTTAAATATATCACATAGCAATAATTAATTTGGGCAACTGAACTCAGCCCTTTTTTTTACTTTTTTTTTTGTGTGTGTGTGGTACTGGGGTTCCTGGAAACCCTTCTACCTCCGGGCTACACTCCCAGACCTATTTTTATACTTTTTTATTTGGAAACGGGGTCTCTTAAGCCAGCGCATGGGGCTGGCTTCGAACCTGTGCGATCCTCCTGTCAAGCGCAGGGATTACAAGCGTGTGCCACCACACCCAGCTTACTTTTTAAATAGGGTCTTGCTAAGCTGTTAAGGCTGGTCTCAAATCTGTGATTCTCCTTTCTTAGCCTCCCAAGTACTGGGTTTACAGTTATGTGTCTCTACTCCCTTAATTTTGTCTTAATTTTGGTATAGAATATCCAAATCCGACTCACATTTATATCTCATTTGATTTTCACAATGATTAAATTACTCCATTTTCCCTTGATTCATTGTGCACCTTCAGGGGTTGTTTCTTCAGTTACAGGCAGATTTTGAGGGGCACTGCTTAGTATCTTCCTATATCTCCCAGATATTTTTGCAACCTGCTCACTAATGCTTTGCACCTTATCTCGTAAGAGATAAATCCTTCATCCCCACAATTAGAAATTAAACTAAGCCAGGTGTGGTGGCACACACCTATGATCATAGTACCATAGTAGTGGGAGGCTGAGACAGGAAGATCACAGGTTCGAGGACATTCTCAGCAAATAGTAAAACTCTCATCAACCTGGCAAGACCCTGTTTTAAAATAAAAATAAATAAATAATAGGACCAGGAGTGTAGCTTGGAGGCAGAATGCCCCTGGGTTTAATCCTCAGTACCAAAAAATAAAAGAAAAAGAAATAAGACTAAAGGAAATTTCCCCAGGATGGGTAATATGTTATTCAATTCATTTGACAGGCAATATGTTATTCAGTTTCAGAGTAAGGTAGGGGGTATGGATGTAATGATTAAGAGAGCTCTTTCTCCAGCCAGATGGGCCAGTGATCCAACATAAGCAACCATTGTTGACTACATTTCTCATCTGTAACATGAAATAGATCATTGAAATTCCCCATATGGTTTTTATATCAACCTTCAATAAAATTATATTTACAAAGAACCTATTGAGCAGGAGGCAACTAGGAAGGACTCAATAAAGGCTAGTTGTTTTTAGTTTTGTTGTTGGGCAGTGGGAGAAGAAATGCATACAAAGGGCACCAAGTTATTGGAAGGGAGGGAAGACATATTCTCTCCAAAAGAAAATAACATCAAATAAAGATAGAAATTCCTATGGCGCATGTTGAACAAACAACCTAAATGTCCCAATTTTTTATACTAGCCCATGTGGACCCCTAAGGGCCCCTGGACCTGCTTGCCAAGCTGGGGAGGCGGTGCAACAGTACACCACCAGATGGCAGCATGGAGCCACCACCATTTTCACCCTTGGGCAGCACCGCAGATCTGAAAAAAATAACTACAAGAGGTTCCCAAGAATTGGTTCACAGCAAAGACAGTAAGTTATTACCTAGCCAGGCTCCCTGTATTTTATCATCTAAATCCGAGTGCTAGCGTTCCTGAGACCCTATTTCTACCCACTTTCTCTCACTCCACCTTACTATCCTTGGGGATATAGAATGACTACTGAATCTTTTTCTAAAAAGAGAAACATTTTGCGCAAAAGAATTACCTGCTTCACTCAGCAGTAAGCATTTTGGCTCTTTTTTCTAAACCCATAATGACTCAGAAACAATTAAAAATGTTATTAAGCCGGGTGTGGTGGAGCACACCTGGAATTACAGTACTTGGGAGGCTAAGATAAGAGGATCATAGGTTCGAGACCAGCCTCAGCAATTGAGTAAAACTCTCAGCAGCCTAGAGAAACCCTATTTCAAAACAAAAAATAGCTAGGCATGGTGGCTATACTTTTATCCCAGCATTTGATTATACTTTTAATCCCAGCATTTGAGAGGCTGACACAGGAGGATTGCGGTTCTCAGACAGCCTCAGCTACTTAGTGAGGCCCTTTGCAACTCAGTGAAACCCTGTTTAAAACTAAAGAATTAAAAAATAGGGCTGAGCATATAGCCCAGAGGTAGAATGCCTCTGGGTTCCATCCTCTGTACTGCAAAAAAAAAATTTTTTAATTAAATTAAAATAAATAAAAAATAAAAAGGGCTAGGAAAAAATGCCTCTTGGGTTCAATCCCCAATACCACCAAAAAAAAGTTATTAAAATAAAGCATTCTTTGCCATGCTTAAAGAAAGTCAAATCACATTTTAATACAATTAGTTCAAAACCAAAGATCGCTCAGAAACCTAACGGCATTTTTGCAGAAAAGTCAAGCATTCATTCACCCACATTTTTCAGGACTAATTTTCAGATTCTGAATAGCCTGTATGTGAACTCATAAAAGTAAAGTATATTTTTCCCCCCAAAACCAAAGTCTTTATGAAATTTTACCACTGATCTAAAGAATCATTTTCTTTTATAGCTAAAAATGGAAATAAAATTACAGTGATCCATCACAAATTAAAATGGTATAGGACCTTTATGAATCCATTCATTGTGAGTTTGGGGCTAAGTTATTCCAAGTAGGTTGAAAATATACATGATGTCCCCAAATGCTATCATGTATATTTGGCTCATAGATGAGAAAACACACACACACATCCAAATAACTCCCTAGAAAATACACATAAGCAGAAGCTAGAAATAACGAGATATTCCATCTTGTCTCAGCATTGACTTATATTTGAATTTCCCTGGTGTGCATTTTTATTGTACTATAACATGGCCAGTATTATAGTTTTGTGGGCATCCTGTTTCTCTGGAAGCATGTGCAGCTTTAATGTGAATGGAATGTGAGCCCATGTTAATGTAAATAAGTATTTTATAATTTTTTAAAATAGTGATACTATTTGGAGCTGAAGAAAACAAAGTACCCACCACTTAAAATATGTAGTCTTACCTTAAAATCAATAACACCAGTTATTAACTTAGCAATCTTAACAAACCACCTCTTGTGCTTCCAGATACAATTCACTGAGGACACCAGAGCATATTGGGTCCACCTGCCAAAAACTCAGAGCCCCATGTAGTGATGGGAGAATGGCAGATAGCTCCGAATCATGAGGAATTCTACAAATGAATGATCCATGCTGTCAAAAATGCCAGTTGTTTCAGGCAAAACAAAAATGAGAACCTGAATTCGATGAAAGGAAACCACAGGCACATGAAAATTAAATGCAACATGTAACCTGGAAAAAAAAAGCCTATTTACAGGACATTACTAAGGTAATTTTCAAAATTCACTTAAGGTCTGTATATTTGATAATAGTCATGTTTCAACATAAAATTTCTTGATTTGGGTCATTGTATATAGTTATATAAGTGAATGTCATTGTTCTTATAAAACCTATATTTAAAGTATTTAGGAGTAAAGGGCAATGTACTCTCAAGTGATTCAGAAAAAATATATAATTATATGTGTAGGAGGAGAGAAAGACAAACAGGGAAAGAAAGAAAATGTGCAAATATAGCAAAATGCTAACTGGTGGACCAGAATAAAAGGTCCAAGAATGTCCATTGCACTATTCTTACAAAATTTCTGTAAGTCTAAAATTAGTTCAAAATGTTAATTAATCCATTAGCAATAATAGCTGGCTAGGTTTGGTAGTGCACACCTGTAATCCTGGTATGTGGGAGGTGGAGACAGCAGGATTGCAGGTTTGAGGCCAGCCTCAGCAATTTAGCAAGATTCTCAGTAATTTAGGGAGACCCTGTTTCACAATAAAAAAAATAAAATAGGGCCGAGGGAATCAGGCTTGTTGGCGCTAACTTATAATGTTAGTACTTGCAAGGCTGAGACAGAGGATCACAGGTTTGAGAACAGTCTTAACAACTTAGTGAGGCCTTCCACAACTTAGTGAGAACTTGCTTCAAAATAAAATATGACTTGGAGTATAGCTCAAAGGTAGAATGCCCTTGAGTTCAATCCCAAGAACACACACAAAAAAATAGGGCTGAGGGTATAGCTCAAAATGTAGAACATCTCTGGGTTCAATCCCCAATAAAAATTATATATATATATATATTTATTTATTTATTTATTTATATATTTATATATAAATATATATTATATATATTATATAAATATATATATACACACACATATATATACATATATATAAATAAAATGATTATAACCATATGGTCATTCCAGGCTAAGATGCAGAAAGCAATTTTTACTTAATAATTTGATGAATAAAACCTTGTGCTAAGAGAAAGAAGAGGTTTTTTAAAATAAAACAAAATCACCCATAGTCTACCTGCTTGTTCTGCTGGGGTCAGTTTTCCCTCTCCTGCCATGTGTCTCTGCCTCCTCTTTCCGAATGCTACTTCTGTCCCAAGCCTCCATCATGTCTGGACTGGAGACTGGTGTCCCCCATCTGCCTATCTCTTTTCCCTGGGGTCTCACCAGAGCAGGTAGCCTGCGCCTTCTGTGCTTGTCGCCCAGCCAGGACTTGACAAGCATTTAATGAGTGATTGAGTGAATGAATAAATTATAGTGAAAACACCACTCTGCTCTTTGCTTTTTAGGTAGAGCATATTTTATCAGTGTTGTACAATTTACCTTTTGAAAAATTACAATGGAGGTTTTGGCAAAAATACATTGAGAAGCTTCTGGCTTGTTGGCGCTAACTTGTAATCTTAGTACTTGGGAGGCTGAGCGTGGACAACACTCAAACATTGTTAATCTAGTTTACCGTGGCTCATGCTTTACCTTCTGTTAATCAAAAAGGCAACCAAGTTCCCCAAACGCTATCATTATTCTCCTCCTTCTACCTCTGTCTTTAGCTGCCTGCCCAAGTTCCATATTCTACTATGGTTCCTACCTGAGCATATCTGAAATAGAGCATACCTGGCTCTATCTATCTGATTTGAGAGATTGCCTTCTGGTGAACCCAGAGCCTTCCAGTTTCAATGGAATGGGGAGGTTACAGAATCTGCAGATGAGGAGGTGGGCACTCGAGAATGAGCAGGACTCTGCCACTATCTGTAGCCCCTTAGTAAATTGCAGCCTTTTCTGTTCTCAATATTAAATTAAGTAAAACAGAGATTAAATAATTTCTGAAATCACCGTTGACTCTGAGAGCCTATGATCCCACCACCCTATGGGCAGGATAAGAATAAAAAATCAGAAAATAAAATTCGGGAGCAGGAACATTTGGAAATGCGGCTGAATGTAAGCAGGATGGCCAGGAGGGGCATAGGTTGGTTTGAGGATTCAGATGCAAAGGACAGAAGAAGGCTTCCTCACACAGACTGGTGGAACAGAATCAGGTAATTACAGACTAGGAGTTCTGGGAAATGATGAATGACTTAATAAAACAGTTGACTATGGTTCGAACCAGCTACGGCTGAGTGGCATGCCTTCAGATGCTGTAATTAAATACTTTGGAAACATTTCTAGCAGTGAGTAAGCTTTTCTTCCTTTAAACTTTCAGGAGCTTGGGGAGTACAGTCAGTTTTTTAGGTTACTAGATCAATGGTTCTGAAAACATAGTCTACCAGTCTAGACAAGAGATCAAAGCCTCTCAGAGAGAGCAGGACAGGGCAATAAACAAGTCCATCCAGAGGAGACTGAGGACCAGACTGGCCAAGAGGCTTGTGTAAGGTCATACAGATTGCACAGTTGTCTCACTCCCAGGACACTAAGCTGGGGATCTCAACCCCATACCGATTTTCCATAAGACACATCTAACCAGACACTGATGGGCTGATATCTGGTGCTTTTCTTGAATCCTGGCTATATTTCACTTCTGACATTAAGGGCATCAGACTAGCCTTTGAGGCTAGCCTCAAACCTGTGATCCTCCTGTTACTGCCTCCCAAGAACTGAGATTACAGGCGCGAGCCACTACCACCATGCCATTCAAATACACCATGTAAGCCATTGTCAATACACCAAAGAAAAAAGTCAGCTCTCATATGAGCATTCAACATGTCTCTTCTCTGAACTTTGCCAGATAAAGAATATAAAGTTGTTATATTCGCATGGTAAAATTCCCCTGGTTTCAATCTCCAGTAACACTACACACACACACACACACACACACACACACACACACACACACGAAAAGCAAAAGCAATATCCATGGAGATCATGTGGCATGGTGCTTGATGCAGACTAACCATTTAATATTAGTTACCATTTTCATTAATAGTAATATGGCTGAGGCACCAACAGCTATAGTGGTTGCAATGTTACTCTGTTTTGGAGACAACTTATAATTATTAACTATGAAATACCTCTGAAAATGTTCTTGGAAGAAATAATATTCCCATTCCTCACTGGAGCTCATTACACATCCTTGTCCCCTCTGAACAGTGCTAGTGAATTTGAAGGAAGATTTTGGATGTGCTAGAAGTGTGCAACATCCAGCAATACTTCAGATAAGGAGACACATTATCCTTCTGAGCTGTGCCCTTTGATTTATTAAATCCTTCTTGCGCTATTTAATAGTTGGGATAAAAATGAGATGATCATTTGTTCCCACATTTCTAATATAAAAATTTTCACTCACCTAATCTTACTTCAGTATTCACCTAAAGTCAAGTTATTGTCTGAGAGGCACTAGTATATAATAATAGCAGCCAGTATTGGAAGTTAAACCAAAACCAAACAAAATTTATGCCAAATACTTCTCTATTTTCTGTCATGGGTAAAAGAATATGGCCCTGAGCTATCACTGAATACTTCTCAATTTCAGTTTTCTTTATCTGTGAAAATAGAGGCCTTAGTATCCACCCCGCCAGTCTTCCAAAATTGCTACTAAAGTTCGGATCAGAAAATTTTGGGCCAAATTTTCGTGGTAGTTGTTGTGCAGATTTAAGTTATTCTTATTTTAAAGCATGTGTTCAAGCTGGGCAAGGTGGCACACGATTGTAATCCCAGCGCTTGGGAGGCTGAGACAGGAGGATCATGCAGGTTCGAAGCCAGCCTCAGCTACTTAGTGAGGCTCTCAGCAACTTAGTGAGATCCTGTTTTCAAATAAAGTATAAAATCAGTCTGGGAGTATAGCCCCGAGGTAGAAAAGCCCCTGGGTTCTACCCTCAGTACCACACACAGAGAAAAAAAAAGCATGCATTCACACCCCCACAAGAATGCTTGTAATTGCTGAAAAAACATCTTCTTTGTTTTTCAAAGATTGGTCCCTTTACCCCAGCAGGTTTGACTATGGCTCCCCTTAGGAGGGACAGTCAGTTTTAGAATACTGCAAGGTGTTCAGGGCTGCCAGTCGTCTTCTCTAAGCATGGGGGCTGTGCTGTGACAGCTGGAGATGTTCTCAGCTGCCTGAAAGAATTTGCACAGACCTTCTCAGAGCTGTGCATTTGCCAAAACATATATTGACATGATAAACCACAATGGATTTAAGTGTTTAAAGTCAAAAATACACTTTTAAAAATAAGTACTTAAGTTGGCCAGTTGAGCAATGCTACCTGGATACCGAATCCAATTTATTTAGAATGAACCACAGAGTAAACCTTTTCATTTTAACATGTTGCACTGAAGCAGGGAAAACCAGAGGGGAAAGACACAATTCCATGAAACATTTCCTCATTTCTACCTTATGGAACAATTGCAACTTGTAGCTGACTTGGAGAGGGAAGCCAACAAACTCTGACAGTCTCTGTAAAAATGTTTAGATTCAAATTAAAAGTAAATGTGTTTCCTATGCCCCTGGCTTCATCTGCTTCTTTCTTACACTTGATTTTTACATCTCCTGTAGTCCCCTTCTGGTGCCCAGAAAGTCTACTGCAAAAGAATCCCCCAAGCTTAAAAACAACCTGGAAAAAAAATTCCCAGTGCCTATTTTCATTTTGTTCTGGACTTGTATGCATGCATTAAGAACACACAGACTCTGACTTTCTTTAGTTATATACAGTTACAATTAAGCTTTCTAGTTGTTTCCAGTGTTTTTGTTTTGTGTATGTTTTAAAACAGGGTCTTGCTAAGTTGCTGAGGGCCTAAGTTGCTGAGGCCATCCTCAAACCTGCCTCCCAAGTGCTGGGATTATAGTCATACACCACCACACGCAACTTCCATTGTTTTAATTTTGGTGGAATATTGGGAAATATTTTGCTCTGCGCAATTTCTTGATGAGTAGAATATCTAGGGTGAACTCCATGATTCTGAAGTGTGGAGGCAGGCTCAGGATGTAGCTCTGTGGTAGAGTGCCTGCCTAGTGGCACAAGGCCTTAGTTCTAGCCCTATCACTACAAAAACAAACAAAACTCTACCACTTCCGAAGTGTGGAGGTGATTTTTGTCTTATTCATTCCATTCATCAGGGCATTTAGCATCCCCTGAGAAGTGATAGCCCTTCATATCCACATCACAGATTCCACCAAACACATATGGAAAATATTTTAATTTGCATCTGCATGGAACATATACAGACGTTTTTCCTTTTCTTGACATTATTCATAAACAATATAGTATAATAACTATTTATATAGTGATTGCTTTCTATTATGTATTATAAATCTAGAGATGATTTAAAGTATGCAAGAGGTTGTGTATATGTTACTTACAAATACTATGTCATTTTATATAAAGAACTTGAGTGTCCACTGATTTGAGGATCTGTAAGGAAGTCCTGGCAGCAACCCCCACAAAGATGCTAAGTAACAATTCTACTGTTTAATATGTTTACGCTTTCAAGCACAGTTTGGAGCATCCCAGGAGAGAGCCCGTTTAACTAGAAAGTGATTAAAAAAGCTCTTGCCCCATGTCCCCTCTCCCAGTGTACAACTTAATGGACCTCAGATCACACTGGGAGTGGCCCTCGGAAGATCTCTAAATTTTTTTTTTTTTTTTTTTTGTGGTACTGGGGTTCCTGGAAGCCCTTCTACTTCTGGGCTACACTCCCAGACCTATTTTTACATTTTTATTTGGAAACAGGGTCTCCTAAGCCAGCGCGCGCGGCTGGCTTCGAACCTGCGCGATCCTCCTGTCTCAGCCTCCCAAGCGTGGGGATTACAAGCGTGCGCCACCACGCCTGGCTCGGAAGATCTCTAAATTTGCCAGAAGTTTCAACTCCCCCTGAATTGGTTCTCAAGTCCAAGAATGGGAATTGGAAAGCAGAACCCAACATAACATAAATTCAAGGGAATAGATTAGAAGTTGACACTTTCTCTCCATGACTTAGGCTCTCCATGTTTTGAGACAGGGCTCATTCTAAGTGTTTGCTTCTGTCACAAATGAATGTCCCCTAAACAAAATGGTTAGTATAGTCTACCCACCCCCAGCCAGGACAATCAATGAAAAGCATATTTTTATTGAATAAATAAAAAGTATAAAGAGTTGGAGTTATAGCTCCTGGGTCCAACCTTCAAATCCAAAGAAAACAAAACAAACAAAAATGTAGAGATCTAGCAAGGTGTGGTGGTGCACGCTTGTAATCCCAGCTTTTGGAAGACTGAAACAGGAGGATCGAGGTTTGTGGACAGTCTCAGCTATTTAGTGAGGACTTTTGAAACTCAGTAAAACCCTGTTTCAAAATAAAAGAATAAAAAATAGGGCTGGGGGTATGGCTGAGAGATAGAATGCTCTGGGTCCAACCCCCAGTACCATAAAAAGCTGCTTCTTCTTCTTCTTCTTCTTCTTCTTCTTCTTCTTCTTCTTCTTCTTCTTCTTCTTCCTCTTCCTCTTCCTCCTTCCTCCCTCCTCCCTCCCTCTTCCTCCTTCTTCTCCTTCCTCCTCCTCCTCCTCCTCCTCCTCCTCCTCCTCCTCCTCCTCCTCCTCCTCCTCCTCCTCCTCCTCCTCCTCCTTCTTCTTCTTCTTCTTCTTCTTCTTCTTCTTCTTCTTCTTCTTCTTCTTCTTCTTCTTCTTCTTCTTCTTTTTTGTAGCCCTGGGGATTGATCCCAGAAGCATTACTGCTAAGCTACAGCCCCAACCCTTTATATATTTTTATTTTGAAACAGGGTTTCCCTAAGTTTCTGAGGCTTGGCCTCAAACCTGTAATCCCCCTGTCTCAGCCTCCTAAGTACTGGGATTACAGATATGCACCCATACTGGATAACAGCATGCTTCTTAATAGAGGGGGAAATGTTTCTTTTTTTTGACCTGAAATTGCACTACTCCAATTCCAAACTAGTTTCTGGATTATTTTATGCCCTCCCTTTGATCACAGTCACAAGCTTGACCATGAGTACACACTGCAGTGTCCTGGAGAAAAGTCCTGAACTAAAGCCCTAGTGTAGAAATACAGCATCATACCATCAGATAGCTGTTTCTGTTAGGATATTCGAATCCCTTGTGAGTACAGGTTTTTCTTCTAAGATGTTTAGCATGCTGCGGATTCAAAATTGAAAATGTTTTGAACTTCATGCACAGTCTGTTTATTCTGTGTATGACAGTATACCTACTCACTCTCTGCTATGTGAGGTTTGAGAAGTCATTGCACTTACTCATTTCCTGGCATCTCTGGTGTCCTTTGCTGCCTGGACCCTGGAAAGCTTTTATGTTACTATTCACTAGTGCATTTTTGTTACTTCCAGTAAGAATGATTTCTAAGTTCTTGAAGGACCTACTTTGCTTTGACAAGAAAATTCACATAACCACATTATAAATTCCAGGCCTATTCATCAGAAAAAAAGTCAGACAGAAGCAAGAAGTAAAGTCACCCCTTTGGGTGGTGGCCCCAACTGCTTGCTGCCAGGGAGGAATAAGCTTTGTTGCCCGACCCTTGCTCTACTTGATACTTTCATACTCCAACACCTGTGTGCCCACAAATATCCCTTTACCTCTCTTAATCCATTAGGCATCCACACCCAGGCTTTCTTGACTTATGAGTCCTTTTATTCACAACACTTATAAAGTCTTACTATACTATCTAGTTCATTTATTGTGTTTAGTGTGAATTGTCTGTCTCTCTTCACTATCATAAAAGTTTCATGTAGGCAGAGATCTTTGCCAATTTTGTTTTCTTAATAGATCTTAAGTTCCAAAACCTGTGTAGCATATTGCATGTATTCAATAAATATTTGCATCCAAATAAATCCAAATAGATGAATGCTGAGAGACAGGCACTTTTCTAATGCTCAGATCACTTTTCTTTTCTTTTTTTTTTTTTTTTTTTTTTTGTGTGTGTGTGTGTGTGTGGTACTGGGGGATGGAACCCAGGATATTCTACCCCTGAGCTACACCACCAGCTCTATTTGTTTATTCTTGATTTTGAAACAGGGTCTCACTAGGTTTCGGAGGGTCTCACTAAGTAGCTGAGGCTGGCCATGAACCTGGATCCTCCTCTCTCAGCCTCCCATGTACTGGGATTACAAGATACACCACCACACCCAGCTAGATCATTTTTGTTTGTTTTGTTTTCTTTGAAGGGTTTGAAGGCTGGACCCAGGAACTACAACTCCAACCCTTTTTATTTTGTATTTTATTTATTTATTTGTGGTACTGGGGATGGAACTCTGAGACATTCTACCTCTGAGCTATATATCTACCCCTATTTTATTCTTTTTTTAAATTTTGAAAAAGGGTCTCATTAAGTTGTGGAAGGGTAGCCCTGAACCTGTGATCCTCCTGTCTCAGCCTCCCAAATACTAGCAATACAGATGTGTGCCACCACACCTGGCTGCTAAGATCATTCTGCATACCCTGCTGACCTCGGAATCTTGTTCTTGCTTGCTTTCCTCATCTCTAGATATAAAACTATGGCAAATTTTTAAATTCAACTTTGCCCATGACACTTTCCTCTCTTTCTTTACCTCTTTACCTTCTCCTATCCTCATTGGTCAGAACTTTGATTTAATCTAAGCACACTTATTTCTTTGGCCCACCCTAGCACATATTCTTTAAAGTGCCCCATGTTTCAATATACAATGAATTCTCTCTTTTTGTGATTCACTCCTAAATTAATCCACCCCATTTATCTTACTGTTTAGAGAAGACTTACAAATCTCAGGGCCATAAGTGTTTCTGGAAGGTCTCTATTCAAATTAATTACCATAATATTATATCTTTGTAAATATGCTACCATCTCTTTTCTTAGCTTACTGAGTTACCAAACCACACAATCCCATCCAGCTAGCCATTTTCTTTAGAGATACCAAGATACTAAAATGACTATAATTAGTCTTGTGATCACTCAGCACTGAAGAATTTTTACTCAAGACAAAGATGCTATTTGGGAGCTTAGCAACATTGAGGTAGAAGTATCAATCTATTCTTCCAGTGAATAAAAATAAAACCTAAGATCCTCAATTCTCCAGATTTAACTCTGTTACTTGAATGGAGATTTCATAAGCACTTTTTTTTTTCTTGTCCTAAAAAGGCAGAAATAGAGAACAGTAGCTAACATTTACTGGAGATTCCTATAGATCCAGCCACTGTGTTAAGCTTTTGGAGACATTGTCTTACTCCATGCACAAACTTTCTGAGGCTGGCATTTTATGGCTTCAAAACTTCAGACTTTTAAAGGATTTACCCAAAGCCCACAGTTAGAAAGAGGTAAAGCGTGATGAAATAGCAGAGGCCATGCCTCCAACCATCAATAACACCCCTCCTTCCAGGACTATTCCATCTTTGCTCAGCTTTTCACATCTTCTCTCCATCCCTTGACACCAAAATGGAAAGTAAATAAGGACATGATGAAATGAAACAGAGTAACTGACCCCAACACTAGTCTAAACACTTGTCCTATGTATGGAGAGTCACAAGACTATGTAAGACAGCCTGTGGTTAGGAACACAGAAGAATTGTCTGTAGTTTTTTTTTTTTTTTTTGGGGGGGGGGGGACAATGATGATAGTAATTTGGTTTGCTTTTCCTAAGAAGTAAAAACTGAGCCAGGCCCAGTGGTACACACCTATAATCCTAGTCCTTGGAAAACTGAGACAGGAGCATTGGAGGTTTGAGGCCATTCTCAGCAACTTAGCCAAGACCCTCACCAATTTAAGCAAAACTGTTTCAAAATAAAAATAAGGGCTGTGGGTGTAGCTTAGAGGTAGAATGCTCCCGAGTTCAATCCTCACTACCAAAAAAAAAAAAAAAAAAAAAAAAAAGTAAAGAAATATAGTCTATTAGGATTGTGAAAGACATTCTTCAAAAATGGGAACTATATACAGAGGTCGTCACGGGATTGGAATGCTGTTCTACAAGGTGACATATACATTTGAAATGAAAGAAACAGAGAGATGAGATGACACTCTGGCAGCCAAATAGATGTACTATGAACTGAAAACACCCTCACCCTGATCCATACCTCCCCAAGTCTTTAAGGAACCTGTGCATATGTTGAAAAACTTGTTAGTACAGGAAAATGACAAGACCAACCAACTGGGCCAAAATTAAAATTCCACTTTGCAGTGATTCAGGCCTTTTGATTTATTATTCCTTGCTGTTTCATGACATAGAATCCTTTGTTTTCTCTCACTAAGGTCACCTCCCACCATTACTCCAATAGCAGAGAAAGGCAAGGTTGATAGGGCACATGGAATCACTCATTTTGAAAGACTTCTTAGAATTGATGAAAAGGTTTGGTGGAAAATCAGTTATCTACACAATGGTATTGGTTAATTTATAACTTCCTCCTAGAGTACACCCTCTCTCATTCACTTTTACATCCCCAACTGAAGGCTTTTATTTGTTTGCAAACTCGGTAAGTACTAAGGGGTGAAATGAATGGTGATTTGAACAATAGGCTCAGTCAGGAGCTGCAAAGGAAATGAAAGACTCAGAGGAGGCAAGGTCCACCAGGAAAGAAACAGGGGAGCAAGACAGCAGTGTTCAGCAGGGAGGTCCTCTGAACTGCACGGGTCTCCGTTTTGCATCTGCAAACCAACAACTGACTTCCCAGGGTTATAGCAAGTTTTAAGTACATGCATATTTTCAAGATTATTTTATAAACTGCAAAGTGCTGTGCAAATATGAAGGGCCAAATATAATGGCCTTGGCTTTTGCAGTTTAGGGAAGGACGTGATGGACTGTCTGTATATAATGCAGTAACAAGATGATAAGCACCAATGTATGATCATGTACAGAGTCAAGGAGACCTATATCTGGTGCTAAGGCCCAGAGAAGGGGTGAAGAGGGAAAGCTAGGTGTGATGTCTGTGAGTTGGCTACTTCAGGAACAGGACTGGGGGAGGTAGAATCAGCTTATAGAGCAACTTTCACCAGAAGTGAGAAGTTAGAGCCCATTTCTGAAGGGAATGAAGGACAACTTTTGAAGAAAAAGAAGAGGGCTACTATCTGTGGGTAGTTAAAACAATCTAGCCAATGACAGTCAACTAAACTCTGTAATACCCTGAACATTGATGGATAATATTAGGTTTCTTCTCAGTGACTTGATAAATATTTCCACTTCTTTTTCTAACCTCCACATTTCTTGCCAATGAGATATTTTCTACCTGTTGTTGCTTATTGGAGACTTTAGGTGTGTAAGAAGGAGCTAGGGTACAGAGTGGAAGAGCTGGGTCATAGGGAACCTACCTAGGTGTCCATTAACAGATGAATAGATGAAGAAAACGTGTGTGTGTGTGTGTGTGTGTGTGTGTGTGTGTGTGTGTGTACAATAAAGTTTTACTCAGAAATAAAGAAAAACAAAATTAAATCATTTGAAGGAAGCCAGGCGTGGTAGTGCATGCTTGTAATCCCAGCGCTTTGGAGGCTAAGATAGGGAAGAGGCTTCAAAATGTATTAATGTGTCAGTATTGGGAAATATTCCCAATTCTGAAAATATATCTTTGGTAGTAAAAGAAGCTAGGAGCTTCAAGAAAAGGGTTGCAGGATTCCAGGCACCAAGGATGATTAGCAAGACAACAGAGATAGTTCCAGGGCTTTTTTCATTGTAAAGATAAGATTTCCCAAGGAAGTGGAAGGATGCCATAAACCTTCAGGAGATCCCAGACTTCGATAAGCATGCGAGGATGCCATAAGCCTTCAAGAGATACCAGAATCCAATGATCAAGTAACACATTTGGGAGGATAACAAAAGATTTGGGGTCTGTGCCAGAAACAGGACAGACCAGCGGGAAGGAATGCCCCACAACAAAAGGGCTGGCCCTAGAGGGGGCAGATCTGGTTGGGTTAGGAGACTGGCTATAAGAATACTCTGTGTCCAGGAATCTTCGGTAAATTCATTTGAACCACCCCCTCATGCCTCTCCTGAATGGCATGGGGCTGTAACTGTCTTCTGTGTTTCTATCTTTTTAATAAACTCCTCTAAATCTTCAGCAAGAGTCCAGGCTATTGCATATTTATCCTTAGCTCAGGACAAGAACCTGTGGTTATATGGGAATTGTTTCAGGGATCTAACAAAGGTCCCCAGGGACAGTTCCCCTAAATGGTAACACTTATCCCAAACCACAACAGTTCAAACTGTAACAAGGAGAACAAGTTCAAAGTCAGCCTCAGCTACTTGGTGAGGTTCTCAGCAACTTAGTGAGACCCTGTGTCCAAATAAAGTATAAAATAGGTCTAGGAGTAAGCCTGGAGGTAGAAAAGCCCCTGGGTTCCACCCCCAATAACACACACACACACACACACACACACACACACACACACACACACAAAATAATTTGCAGGAAAACACATAGAAATAGAGAACATTATACTGAGATCAGCCACTTTCAGAAAGTCAAAAGTCCTATGTTTTCTCTCATTTGTGGCAGCTACAACAAAATAGGAAAACAGAGGGACTTCATATAAATGAGGAGAGAGATGAAGAGAAGAGTGGAAAGGGGTTGGGAGGTGAGGGGGGTAAAAAGGAGGACTGAGGAAGAAAACGGTTCAAATAATGTTATGTCCATTTATGAAGGTATCACTACCAATCATACTAACATACAGGGAGAGAGGACAGAAAAGTGGGGTGGGATGTGAAGGGAAACCCACCAAGTGCTATGTGCATGTATGTATCACTTTTAATCTCATTGTGATGGGTAATTATAATATACCAATAAAAGTATAAAAATAAAATCATTAAAAGAAGTAACTAGTGACAGGGTGTGACTGAGGAGAAAATTATAAGGAAAACATTTTGAACCAAATCATAGAGTGAAACTATAAAATAAAAAAGCAATCAATTTGGCTTTTTGTAACCATGTATTACAAATAAACCCTTATATATAGACACACACTTCCAACACTAATAATATCTATTCTCACAATACATGGGAGACCTTCTTTGGGTTTCACAGTAACACTTAAGTTGTTCCCTCCTTCTTCTCCTTCTCCTTCTTCTTCTTTTTGTGGTACTGGGGCTCCTGGAAACCCTTCTTCCTCTGGGCTACACTCCCAGACCTATTTTATATTTTTATTTGGAAACAGGGTCTCTTAAGCCAGCAAGGCTGGCTTCAAACCTGCGGGATCCTCCAGTCTCCCCCTCACAAGAGCAGGGATTACAAGCCTGTGCCACCACGCCCGGGCCTTAAGTTGTTATTTTCTTAAGTACACGTTTTGAAGAATGAAAGGTGTTCAATGAGGAAGCAATCAACTTGACCATCCAGGTAGTAGTACTGAGATAAGGCCAGGACTCACACCCAAGTGATGATCTTTCCTCAGCCTGCTGTGGCATACCTCTCTGTATTAAGCTAGACCTGTCAGTTCAGATTCCATCAGCAGGACCTTTATTTGCCTTGGGAATGATTGTTGATCCTTCAGGAGTCACTGCCTGGCACTCATTTGAATCTTTCTCAGCATCTCATCTGTCTCTAGGATTTCCTCTCTCTTCTTGAATTTCTTGCAGCTTAACTGAAATACCCTTATTCCTTAGCCCACAGTAACCAAAGTGCAGTGCTTTAAAATTACTCTTTTTTCTTTTTTTCTCTTCTTTAAGAGGACTAACAGGTCTGGGAGAAAGAGCCAGAGTCGGTCCCAAGCCTATTTATTTGTGGTCACTGAACACTGATAAAATAATTAGGGGGAAAAAAGCATACCAATCCAGGTAAGTTTTTGCAGGTGAACAGATCTTTAATGCAATCAAAGTTTTCCTGGAGAAAAGTAGCATTCTGGAGCAGACTTGCCATTTCCTTGTGCAATAACACCATCCAGTTGTGAGAAGGAAAGCCCAGGCATTCTGAGAGAAATCCAAAAGGCTTTCTGGGATGTGTTGAGGAAAGACACAGTAGGCAGCCTGAGTTCAGCCCTCAAAAACACCCCTTTGTATAGTTGCAAGGCTGTCAAACATTGTCTGACACAAGCAACTACTTCTAAGATTGAAATTTCTCAATGGAAATTGTTCTTATGTCTATACCTGAAAAGCAAAACAATTCTACCTCTGTTAGCCTCCCTCTTGGAATAAAGAATTTGACGCTTAAGCTACATTTTTTATTATTCCTCTACAAAATAAAACATGAGGCAGAAAATTAAAGAATGCACCAGGAAACTTCATCTAATTTTACCGCAGCTAGTCATGCATCCTGCTACCCAGAGTACACACTGATATTGGCACAGCAGACAGGATAAAATGAAGAGGAGGTATGACGAGTCTTGACTGGGATGCCAGAAAGGCTTTAGAGAAATTACTTGTGAACTGAGTCTGAACGGATAGGAGAGAGAACTGCTACAGTTGGGTCATTGTTACTTAGAAAATGGGGCGCACTTAAAGATGGTTAGTATGGCAAAAAGATACTGTGAATAGATGGGATTTAGTTGTTTTCATGCCTCTCTTCCGACACCTAAGGTCATTGAGGATCAGGGCTGAGTCTTGGTGGTTCATAAACAAATCTCTTCCTGACTTTTCCCCCAAGTTACTCCCTTCATGTGCCAGATCTCACAGGATTTTGGAAATCAGGGGAAGAAATTTGGGCATTAGTCTGAGATGGTGGGCAGTCTTGGGAATTTTAGGAAAGGAATTATTGCACTCACATTTTAGAAAGATTTGCCTGGTTGCAATAGAAAGAATTGGAGTAAAAAGAGTTAATTGGGAGAGGGGAACATGAACACACTCTCAAGGATCTGGGGAGTATTTATAGTAACTCTCTGGCCTGGCAAGGCGGTGCAAAGCTGAAACCCCAGCAACTCGGAAAGCTGAGACAGGAGGATCACAAATTTGAGGCCAGCCTCAGCAATTTTTGAAACCCTGTCTCAAAATAAAATACAAAAAAAAAAAAAAAAAAAGGCTGGGGGTGTAGTCAAGTGGTATAGGCTTCTGGGTTCCATTCCTAGTACACAAAAAAATGAATTGACAAAGAATAGATAACCTGTCTCAATGCCCTGTCTCAATGCCTTCAGAATTTTTTTTCCAAGCACAAGTTGAATTAGACCCTTCCCATCTCAAAATCCTTCAGAGCTTCCTCTTGTATTCAGAATGAAGTCCAAAGTAACCAAGCACAACATTCAAGGCTTTTCATAATCTGAGCCCATTCTGCCTTCCTGCTTTTCTCTTGCTACCTCCCTTCCCATGCTCTGGCTTCAATCAGTAAGCACTTGTCAAATCTGTCACATGTGTGCTACTCAGTGCTTATTAAGGCTACTTACCCTCTTAGGAGCTTTATATTCCTCTATGATGGTGCTGTTTCATTCTCCTTTGCAGCACAGTGAAGTTCTTTGAGGGCCAAAATGGTGACTTTTTCATCCACAGTCCTCTGCACTAAAAGCCTATCTCTTTGCACATTATAAGCATTTGGCAAATATTTGTTAAGCAGAATTAAACTGTAACAGCAGTATTTGTATTTGGACTAAATTTTTTTGAGTTCCAGAAACCACAATCAGAAGACTGATGCATCTAGCTACATGTAAATGAAAAAAAAATTTTAGAGAAAAAACTTTAAAAGCCAAAAGCAGAGTTAAAAGAGTATCTGATGGGAATGTACAGAATTCATATGACAAAGAGGTAATTTTCTGAATATATCAAGAGCTTTCTAAATCATTCACAACAATCATCTTTAAAAAAAAAAAAAAAAAGCCGGGCGTGGTGGCGCACGCTTGTAATCCCCGCACTTGGGAGGCAGAGACAGGAGGATCGCGCAGGTTTGAAGCCAGCCGCGCGCGCTGGCTTAGGAGACCCTGTTTCCAAATATAAAATGTAAAAAGAGGTCTGGGAGTGTAGCCCGGAGGTAGAAGGGCTTCCAGGAACCCCAGCACCACCAAAAAAAAAAAAAAAAAAAAGATGAGCAGAGGAAACAAATATAACAGTTCCATTATTCACTCACCAGTGTGGTAGGGATGGAAGATTTTTTACCAAATGGGACTGAGGCTGTCAGAAAAGAAATATTTGTAAACTTTAATTATGGGAATATAAATTGTGCTTCTCTTTGGAGGGCAATTGATTTGATAATATCCCCAAGATTTAGAACAAGGAAACCTTTAATCTAGAAATTCTACTCTTAGAAATTTATCTTGCAGATAAAAACATGCAGGGCAAAAACCCAAGTAGAAAGCTGATTGTTATAATCTTGTTTATAAAAGCATACCAATCAATAGATTGGCTCAATAGTGGCATAGCATGGAATAGAAACCTCAGCTACTAACAGAAATGAAGAACATCTATAATTAATGAAAGAAATTATCTTAAACTATGTCATCAAGAGAAAAAAGCAAGGTACTGAACTTCTCATGTTATGTTCTACTATTGCAAATACACAGATCATTGTAAATTTACAGATATAAAACCTCTTGACATTGAAATGCTTCTGAGCCAGATTTATTGTACATTGCCTATCCTGTTTCATTAGTGGAATCTGTGCTGTTTTTTCCATTTATTTATACTGGGGAGTGAATCCAAGGGCATTCTACCTCTGAGCTACACACCCAGCTTCTCCCCCTTTTATTTTTTTTGAAACAGGGTATCAATAAGAGCTGAGGGTCTTGCAATGCTGCTAAGGCTGGCCTTGAACTTGAGATCCTCCTCTTTCAGCCTCCAGTACCAGGATTACATGCATACACCACTGTGCTCTAACACATTTTTCCACTTTAAAGATACCAGCTCCCAAACACACATACTTGATCAGTTATTACCTACGGGATGCGAATCAGGCATTATGGGTATAATCATAAGTGATACTGTGATTTCTAGGAAGGTACAAATTGAGGCAGTGTTCCTTAAAATAACTCCTTTTACCTGTAAGAGATACAGTGCATAACTCTCTCCAATCCAACTGAGAGTCTATAATAAGATGCTTCCTCTAAGGGACAAACATGAACACAAAACAACTTTATGTATTTTGTTAATAGATGGTTGATATTAAAGGCTTCCCTGGCTAGTGCCAGGGCCTGCGAGGCCGGGATTGGAGCCTGCTATGCAGCAAGGAGGGTGCCAGGGACTGCGAGGCTGGGGTGGGATCCTGCCATGAGGCGAGGCTGCTGTCAGGGCCTCTGAACCAGGATCCAAGCCTGGCAGGCGGCAAGGCTGGTGCTGGGGCCCTGCGAGGCTGGATCGGAGCCCACCATGAGGCAAGGCTGGTGCCGGGGCCTCTGAGGCCAGGATCACAGCCTCCTGTGAGGCAAGGCCATTTTCGGGGCCTGAGAGGACAGGATTGGAGCCTGCTGTGTAGTGAGGCCAGTGCCAGGGCCAGCAAGGCCAGGATCAGAACCTGCCATGCCAGTGCTGGGGACTTCAAGGCTGGGATCAGAGCCTGCCAAGCAGTGAGGCGGGTGCCAGGGCCAGCGAGGCCAGGATCGGAGCCTGCCACCAGTGAGGCTGGTGCTGTGGCCTTTGAGGCCAGGACGGAGCCTGAAGGGCAGCATCCACAGGGAAATGTAAAAAAAAAGAAAAAGAAAAATCAGATGCTTTCCCTGATATGCAAAAACTAGGGAGAAATGGGTAATAGGAACTCTAGTTAAAGAAGGGGCCCTATAGAGGAGCAATTAAGGTGACCCATCTGAGGGGTTGGGAGGGGGGGAGATGGAAACTCTTTAAAGCACATGATGTACTTAAATATATCAAAGTCAATCACTAAATCAAGCATGGGAACAAGGGAGGGGGAGGGAATGGGATGGGGATTGGATAAAGGCTAATTGGGTGATGTGTGCTTGAATATCCTCACAAGACTTACATTTCATTGAGATGTTTGACTACAATGCACCAATAGAAATATAAAAATAAAGGCTTCCTTTATGCCAAAATTTCTCATGGCACCCATTAACATCCTGAGAAAACTAATTTGTCAAGTTAGTTAGCTGCATTTCTCCCAAAAAAGAATCTTGAGGAGAGAAATACAATTGTGGCAAATTTAACAGTGACAATGAACAAAACCCATGAGACTCTGACCCTCAAAGATGGTCCAATGAGATCTTGAACAATCAGGTTCTAAGAGCATACTAAAGTTAACAGCATGGTACAGAGAAGTAAACTAGGAATTAATGAATTATTGAAAGCAAATTTAATACTGAAGTTCTACCTGGGTAAAGCTATTGCATAATAAATATATATTAAGGGTTTACTGATGAAAAATCCCAAAGCACTTCATAGAAAACACAAAAGCCAATCATCAAACAGCTGTTATTACAACAAAGCTACAGCAGTCAAGACAGTGTGATACTGGCATAGGATGAACATATGTAGATCAATAAAAATAAAATCCAGAAAAAACCTCACACATATAACCAGTTGATTTGTAACAAAGGTGTTAAGACAATTCAATGGAAGAACAAATAGTATCTTTCAATAAAATGGACTGGGTAGCTACATGTAAAAACTGAAGCTGGACTCCTATATCAGACCATATGCAAAGATTAACTCAAAATGGACCAAAGTGCTTAGAGTGGTAGCACATGCTCAAATACCAGTACTTGGGAAAATGAAGACAGGAGGATCACAGGTTTGTGGACAGTCCCAAGACTCTCATCAACCTAGCCAGACCCTATTTTAAAATAAAAAATAAAAAGGGCTAGAGGTGTATATTGGAGGTAGAATGTCTCTTAGTTCAATCTCCAGTACCAAAAAAAAAAAAAAAGGATAAAAGGTCTAAATATGAAAGCTAAAACCATAAAACTCTTTGAAGAAAATAGGTATAAATCGTCTTAACTTTGGATAAGTTAATGCTTTCTTAGACAAAAACAGTAACAACAAAAACAAACTTCACTGTGGAGGTCATACTGTCAACTT
The DNA here is from genome assembly GCF_963383645.1 of Muscardinus avellanarius. Taxonomy (NCBI): domain Eukaryota; kingdom Metazoa; phylum Chordata; class Mammalia; order Rodentia; family Gliridae; genus Muscardinus; species Muscardinus avellanarius. The sequence continues at coordinate 80,990,715 of NC_137789.1, forward strand.
AAAGAGTTAATGATGTTCACATTCATCAAAATTAAGATCTTAGTGCTTCAAAGGACACAATAAAGTGAAAGTACACCCTACTGAATGGTATGAACTTTTGTGAGCCATACATTTGGTATCTTGCATACAAAAAACTACCCCTATTACCAGTCAGTAACTTACTCTTACCACTCAGTAAGATGACCCAAAAATGTGCAAAGGATTTGAATTGACATTCTCCTAAGATACACATATAGCTAATATATGTGTTAAATGATGCTCAACAAATATTATTAGCCATGGGGAAATACAAAGCAAATCCACGAGATGACAGCTCACATCTACCAGGCTGGCTGTCCTCAAAATCAGATTAACCAGTCTTCATGAGGACATGGAGACTGGAACTCTCATGCACTGCTGATGGGATGGTAAAATTATGTATCTACTTTGAACAACAATTCAGATCCTAAAAAGATTAAACATTTGCCACATATTCCAGCAATTCATCTCCAAGGTATATTTCCTGGGAGAAATGAATGCTCACATAAGTAAGGTATTTAAAGAGCTTGCACATAAAGTAAAAGTGGTGAAAATATATCAATGGAAATTTAAAAGAATGATGTCAGGACAAGTAGCTACAGAATGAATATTGATACAGGTATGTACATTCAAAGAAGTGCCATTAAAATTCCAAACTCTTAAACAAGCACACATAAACATACTGAAATGCTCCTCACATAAGTATGTAACTAATTATTTTCAAGTCCCATTACCCACTTTGTGTGTGAGTGTGTATATGGTACTGGGGATGGAAGCAGAGCATTCTACCTCCAAGCTACACTCCTAGCCCTATTTTTTATTCTTTATTTTGAAACAAGTTCTAAGTTGTGGAGGGCCTAAGCAGCTAAGGATGGCAACAAACCTGGGATCCTCCTATCTCAGCCTCCCAAGTACTGGATTATGAGTGAGTGCCACCACACCCAGCTACCCTTTTTTTTTTGGTGGTACTGGGTGTGGAACCCAGAGGCTTTCTAACACTGGGCTATACTCCCAGACCTATTTTATATTTTATTTGGAAACAGGGTCTCACGAAGTTGCTGAGAGCCTCACTAAGTAGCTGAGGCTGGCTTTGAGGCTGTGTGATCCTCCTGTCTCAGCCTCCCAAACTCAGGGATTACAAGCCTGTGCCACCAAACCGGCTGCTCCCCATTATTTTTACAAAACAAATACAAATAATTTTTGAAACAATCTATTTTTTAATTCAAATAGAATCACATTTATCCATCAAGAACATGTGATTTAGAAACCTCTGTGCCCGGTTCTGGACTCAGATGGATAGTGCACTGTCAGCAGCCATTAAAATAGTGCTCTTGATGCAAGACCAGGTGATGAGTAGGGCACAGCAATGTTTTCATTGGCTTTCTAAAGTACATTAAATTATATTGAATTATGTATCTTTAAAAAACCACTCTATAAATGAACCAAACTTGATTTTAAAAGGCAGCCAGTATAAGGAGAGCTACTACACAATCCACCAGCCCCTATGCTGAATATTCCCACTGTCTTGATATAAAATGAAGCTCTAGTCTCATCCCAGTGTTGTGTTCACCTTGCATCCTCCCTTATCTATCTCATTCTGCAAATAGAAGTCCTACTTTTAGGGGAATCCATTTTTGTCCTATTCTCATAGTAAAAAATAAATACTGATACTATAGTTTTAGGTTATCCAGAGATTATAGATTTTATTTCAGAATCTATACCTCCAGAATCTATATCAAGTCTTTCCTTAAAGAAAAACACGTTCCTTCCCTTGCCTTCTATTTAACCACTTTCCACACCCTTTTCTCCCTTAGTGAACGTATTAACCTTAAACAAAGATAAGTGAGTGAACTAAGGACAGAGACTATAGTGACAAACCTGGGGTCTATGGTCCACCACACACCTTTCACACACAACTCACCTTTCCAGACCTCTCCCGACCATGCCTTCACCTGTTCTCATCATCACCAGGTAGCAAACGTTCCACGTGTGAGGCAAGCTTTCCTTTATCATGTTGTTCTTCCCAATGATCCCTTTCCTCGGGAACACTGCCTTCTTTTCAGCCCCATTAAGTCTTGCTTGTTCACATCTCAGTTTTCTTGAGACCTAGCAGAGAAGCTCAACTCCTCTGCCTTTCCTAACACCCCCTCAGTTCTAGAAAGCACAATATGACAACAATATATCACTGTCATGGAACTGAAAGCAATCTAAGACATAGGGCGAACTTAAGATCTGTCTGGGTAAAGCTACTCAAGCCTTAAAAGATTACAGTAAACACTTATGAAAAATATTCATCTGATTATATAAATAAATTTAATGCGAACAATCAATAAGGCATCTTTCCCATTGCTCCCAGGATTTCATCTCTTTCTGCTGCTGTAGGCATGGGCGGCTTCACTCCACTTCGTCTTCTTTGCATCATGATAGAATTCTATGTATGGGCATAAAAGAAAAAAACCAAATTAGTCATGTATAAAATGCTAATCATTTGTCAGTAATTTGCTATTGCTTTCTCAAAAAGAAAATTCTAAAAACCAAGTTTAAAAAATCCAAGCCGGGTGTGGTGGTACACACTTGTAATCCCAGCATTTGGGAGGCTGAGACAAGAGGATCACGGTTCAAGAACAGCCTCAGCTACTTAGTGAGGCCCTTTGCAACTCAGTGAGACCCTGTTTCAAAATTAAGAATAAAAATTAGGGTTGAGGGTGTAGCTCAGAGGTAGAACGCCCCTGGGTTCCATGCCCAGTACCGCAATAAAAAAAAAAAAAAAAAAATCCAAAACTTAGTTCTGGGACTCTAGAGATAAACGGTTCAAACTACTGACATTTAAATAAAAGTGATTATTCCCATAGGAATATGTTAACAGGGATATACTATCTAAGTACAAAACTGCTTGTGACTATATAGTCCACCAAGAAGACGTACTGTATAACTCCTAAAGGAAACCAACAGCCTATTTAGCAAAGGGAAAGAAAGTAGCTGGATCCAGTGCTCAAGAAAAAAAAAATTATCAAAGTATTGAGAAAAATGAAACCATTTTAAGTATTCTGAATGGCAGCAGAAAAGGCAGAAAGACAAGCCCAATATGATATGATAGCAGGGTAAGTTGTATGATCTGTTCCTCTCCAGAAAAAAACTCAATTATAAAGGTTATTGTTTTAGGGTTGCAAATACTAAACATATCTTGGAAGACTCATTTACTTTAAAACTGCATTCTTTTACCTTGGAGTAGGATGAAACAGCTAAGAAACATTCTCAAGGATCCTTGAAGGTAGAAATAGCACACAGGATAAAGTTAAAAAGTTCTTTGCCTACTACCATCTCTAAGAAATTGTGTCGGTACTGGTTAACCTCAGGCCTCAGTTTCAATTCTAAGAGAGGGTTTTGTTTTGTATTCTTTTTTCTTTTTTGTGATAATGGGAATTGAACTCAAGGACATTCTACCTTTGAGCTACACTCCTAGTTCTTTTTTTTTTTTTTTAAGCAGGCTCTCACTAAGTTTCTAAGGAGCTTGCTAAATTGCTGAGGCTGAACGTGAACGTGTGATCCTCCTGTCTCAGCATCCCAAGTTCTGGAATTATAGGCTTGCATCACCATACCAGGCTTAAGAGATAAGTTTTAACTTCATAAAGTTCACCAAGCTAGGCTTACCCAGAATCTCCGGCAGTTTTTGTACTTCAAGAAGTAACTGGAACACCTTTCCCTATCATAGTTATTTTCATCCATACATCTGGTAGAAGCATCAGATTCCTAAAATATGAAAAAGTCATTACTGAAAAGGTGGAATGGGATCGGCAAAGGACCTAAAAATAAAACCTACTGATTGCTGCTTCATCCCACATCAGAGAAAGTGAAATTGTTCGTTTTTGTTCACTTTAACGGGTAGACTAAACACAGAATAATCTTTGTTGACTTCTCAGACTCATTCTACTAGGGAAGACATCTTCCTTTTCATAGTCTGAAAACAGGAGGATTACAGGTTTGCGACCAACCTCAGGTACTTACTGAGGCCTTCTGCAACGTAGTAAGATTGTTCCAAAAATAAAGAAAAAAAAAGTAGGGCTGGGGCTGGGGATGTAGCTTAGAGGTAGAATGTCCTTGGGTTCAATTCCCAGTACCACAGAAAAACAAAAACAAAAGCCGACTGTGATCATATGCTATAGAAACTCAAAGAAGGTACAATATTTTCAAAATATTTTCTTCAGCAAGAAGAAGAAACAAGTCTCCCAACTTGTTCTCCTGGCTCTTCCAAATTCTCACTCTGGTTTGATGTTTGATCTTAATGCTGGTCTTGAGATTACAATAAATTGCTAATAAGTGGTCTACATCAAGGCAACCTAAATTAACACCATTCATCTCAATGCATTTTTGGCTATCATTCACTCTATTACGCAAGTAAGCACAGCGTTATGTAAGCAATTTTAATAGTTGTATCACTTCAAAACCAAAGTGAACAACACAGAGCTGAGTTTAAAAGAAGGTAGGTGTCATTTTGGAATTACATTTAAACTGTCTAAACTGAAAGTAGATAGGACAACAAACTTCAAAGTGAAAGGTATGATTATAATAAGTTATCTAAGATAGCCTAACTAAACAGGTAGGTAATTTGCTTCACAGAGCTAAGAAATGTGTTCTATCCGAACAGATTTACTTAAGAAAGCTGTTGAGAACTGGTATAATACCCATAATAAAGGTATACTTATATTCCAAATATTTAATAAATGGGATTGGGAAATATAGCTCCTCACAGAAGCAACATGATAATGATATCATTCAAGAATGGCAAAACCACAAGCAAGTATTGCAAATCATACCATAAAAGCCATACCACAAATAAAAGCTTGTTATTACAATACTCTGCCTATAACTTCAAAAACTTTTAGTCTTAAAATAATTTTCCTGTTATCAGACCATTACTCTCAGCTAGGCTGTCTCAAGGACAAGATGAAACTACTGCCATTCAAACCTAAATTTAGTCAGGCATGGGAGCTCACAACTAAAATCCCAGTACTTAGGAAGATGAGACAGGAGGATTGCAGGTTCAAGGACAGCTTTAGCAAGTAGTGAGACTCTCATCCACTTATCAAGACCCTGTTTCAAAATAAACATAAAATAGGGCTAGGAGTGTAGCCCAAAGACAGAATGTCCCTGAGTTCAATCCCTAGTCCCACAAAAAATAAAAATAAAATATAAAACCTTAAGTTTTAGTGGCAATTTTAAGATGTGAAGCCTTGCAGTTTATGTCTGAACTAGATTTTCCTCAGTGTCACATATGCCTGTCTAGTTTTACAGTGACAATTAAACACCTGCAATTTTTAAAATTAGTCAAATCCAAAGAAAAGAATCTTTGTTAGGTAAATTATGGACATCTAAAAATGCTCTAGTGAAATAAAATACACTGATCAGGAATATGTTTTATACAGAAATAACTTAATTCAACAAATGAAGAAAATTGAGGCCCACATAATTAGGAGAAGGCTGGGGTTTTTTTCAACTTAACATTTATGAAAATGAAAAGCAAACTACCTTACCAACAGACAAGGATTTATGTCAGGATCTCTCAGTCGCCGTGTCCCGATGGGCATCCTAAGTCTTCTTACTGAAAGTGAAGAGAATAAGGTTAGGTAGTAGATGACAATTGAATCAAAAAAATCTTAAGTTTGACATAATGATCACCTGCACCCTCTGTACTCTGGATATGTTTCTCCTCTGTATACCCATGGTCCCTCAACACAAAGGCATTACTGAAATGCATCTCTAAAATTTGGGTATCATGTCCAGTAGGAAGCATAGTTTAACAATAATCCAGCTGTAGTTTACGCCTATTTCTTAGGTTTAAGCAACTAGATATACTAACAAAATCTAACAGCATTTCCTTCTTATACCCTGATTAGCATACAAAAGAAGGAAAGAGTAATTCAGTACTTTGCCTTTAGCAAAAATATTCATCAACTAAAAATATTTATTGACTTACTATTCTGTGGCCAACACTAGAGAAGATGAAGTACCCAAAAGCCAATTTATAGCTTAGTTTACATTTTGAAAAGCCAAAGAGTTAAAAAAAATTTTTTCAAATTTTATTTCCAAGCCAGGTGTGGTGGTAAATTCCTGTAATCCCAGTACTTGAAACTGAAGGATCACAGGTTCAAAGCCAATCTCAGCAACTTAGTGAGACTCTGTTTCAAAATAAAAAATAAAATAGGGCTGGATGCTCAGAGTTAGAATATCCCTGGTTTAAACCCCTCCTTGTCTGTCTGTCTGTCTCTCTCTCTCTCTCTCTCTCTCTCTCTCTCTCTCTCTCACACACACACACACACACACACACACACACCTCTTCCAGTAGAATCCTCTATTTAACTGATACTTCCCTGGGCTGAATTCAGGAAGTCAAGGGATGCTACCGTGGTTCAATAATATTCCAACTCAATTCTTAGAAATATAACTTTGCAAAAGTCTTTATTGATTAAAGATGATCACAGTTCTCCAAGAGCCAATTAATTAGCCCTGGTCAAGTCATATACTCATGTAATAAGTATTCCAACCAAATCCCAGGATAATTGCTCTCCAATTTCAGTTGGAATTGGTATGACTATTATCTTCAAAGAGATGTCATATAAAGGACCTAAAGAGAAAATTTTAAAACCAAAAGTTAGATAATAATTATTTCCAAGTATTTTTTGTTTTCACTATATTGGTATACTATTGATGAACCACCCACAATACCTTAAAATGTTCTGAACTTAGCTTAAGGAGTTGATTTGGCTTCCACTCCCAAATTCTGTTCTACTCTAATCAATGTAAAGATCAAAATAGAAACCAGCAAATAATGTAGTACAACCTACCAAACTCCAATAAAAAAATACAGTAGTCAGCATATTCAGAGATCAGAATTTTTGTATGAAATAATTTCAACTTACTTTGCCCCACACAGTTACTAATGTTAAAATAGTGTACTCAGAAAAAAAAAAAAAAGCAAATCTCATAAGTTCCTGATAAGTGCAGGTATTCAGAAAAGAAAAAAAAAAAAAAAAACAAATCCTATAAGCTCCTGATAAGTATAGGTATCCTCATTAGAGGGTCACCCTATCCAATTTCTTCTATTATGGAAAGATCAGGATGCCCACACTAACAGAGACCAGTCTTTTCAAAGAAGGGTGGAAAAGGAGTCCTTAAACTCTTATAAATTACTAAATTTTTAGTAAACAATATATGAAAATGGCCAGCTAACAGAACATCTTGGCAAAAAGGAAATTAATGATGTTGTCCAATTATCTGTGGAAACTTTTTCCCCTCTCAAACACAATTCTTTTGCAGGCTTGATTCTCCATAAGAGAAATAACACTACTATGAGAATTCACACCCTTCCTTTTCATACCTATCCTGTGATGTGACAACACAGAACTGTGCTTAGCTGTTCATACATATCCCTTATTATAATGATCTGAAATATGGTCAGAAGACAGAATTAAAGTTGAATGCTTTAAATAGAAGCATTTTACCCTGAATTACATTATCAGTCAGAAATTCTTTAAAACAACTAAATAACATCATATACACCCGGATTAGATTTGCTTCATGAATTTCTTCACATTTATTCTTTTCCTTCCGGATAGTAAACACAAGTCAGTCTAAGTTTGCATTTCCAAATGTTACCTCCTTCGTATGAATTTCTATGTATTAAATGGAAATGAGGAGAAAATGTCAATTTACAGCAAGAATGAGGCTGAAGGGCAAGATTGAGTGCTCAGCTAAAGAGGTCTTATCTACTTTTTGAAGGCACAACACTAAGCAAATGTTACAAGGCTCTATTACTTGCAAGAAGATAGTCAGGAAAAAAAACCCCAGATTTGAGGGAGGGGTCACAAAAACACAACACATCTGAGACACAACTCTACAATCCACTCCAGAGGCAAACTGCTTAACAAAGTAGTTCTCGATTTCACATGCGGTAGTTCACGTTCCCACTCTCCAAGTAGCTTCGCAAGGGAAAAGAGAAAGAAAACAAAACGTTACTGGTCCAAACCCACTGACTGGTCACAGCTAGGGAGGGCTGTGCCTCCGCTAGATCCGGAAGCTGAAACACACCACACCGGTGCAGAGAGCTAGCCCAGCTTGCCGTGAGGGGTCCAGGGCGCCTACCGGGGTGTGGGGGTGTCGAAGGAGAAACTAAGGGGCTGGGTTTCCAAGGCCGCGCCGACTTCCGCGCTGCTGACCGTTAGCGTCCAATCGTGGACAGCAGGCACAGGTGAGCACACCTGGCCTGGCCGGCGATGAAGAGGGGCCGCGGCCGGTAGGACGCAGAGAAGGGGAGGCAGGCAGGCAGCGTCGCTTCCGAGGCGGAGAGCAAGGTGAAGATCGGAGGTGCCCGGACCGGGAAGGGGTCGCCTTCCTCGCCTCCAGCCATACAGACCCTGGTGGCGCTAGGAGGAGCGACCGAAAAGGGCCCGCGGGGTGATGTGGCCTGGCAGGAAGAGCGTTCCGCCGCAGAAGTGAATCCAGACTCCGCGATGGCCCAAATGTGCCCCTCTCTTCCCGCTTCCCCGTAGGCGCCGCGGAGGGAGGGGCGGAGGACCACTCACCTCTGGCCGCGGGTCCCCAACGTCAGGGCCGTCTCCGACTCCAAACACGTCAATGGCTCACGCAGCAGGACCTTAAGTAGCGCGCATCCCAACGTGCTGCCCCCGCTCCCCGGCGGCCGCCCGGCCAATCAGCGTGCGCCGCTATCAGACTGACAGGAGCGCGGGGCTTTGCGCGGCGGGGGCGGGAGCGCATCGCCCCGCCCGTGGCTGGTGGGAGGAGGCCCGAAGCGGGGAGGAGTGGGCGGTGCTGTGCGCGCGGCCCCACCCCCGCCCCGCCCCGCCGCGCCCCCCGCGCCGCGGCCTTCCCCTTAGCACTTCGGATTGATGGGCGGTGCCGCGAGCCAATCGGCGGGCGGACAGCCGGCGGCGGCGGCGCGGAGTGGCCGGCACGGGGAGGAGCGCGCGCGGGGGGCGGGCCCCGCGGCGGTGGGGGCCGGGGGCGGGCCGGAGCAGGCGGGGGCGGTGGCCTCGCCGGCGGGGGGAGGCGGCGGTGGGCGCGACGTCGGCGGCGGCGGCGGCGGCGGCGGCGGCAGCTGCAAGTTGGGCTGCAGGGGCAGCGCATACACTACAATGGCTGCTGGAAAGAGGCGTAAGGAAACAATTTCCAGGCCCGCCGCGTCCAGCCCGAAATATGAGAAAAAAATTATTAGAAATTCCGCGGGCGGTGTAAAGGCGGCGGACGGGCCGGAGGGAGGATGTTAAAGCCCCGCGGTGAGTTCTCCCGGGGTCCGGGGCGGCGGAGAGGCGTTTAGCGGGAGAAATATCAGGGTTATTTAAATTATGGGACTAGCGAGGGGGCAGAGGAGCCGCGGCGGCGGCAGGAGGAGGAAAAGTTTGTGCTGCTCTCAGCCCCTGCTCAGGACCCCAGAGAGAAAAATAATAATAAAAAATAAAATAAAATAATTGAGCGGGACTGCGAGGACTCCCGAAGTCGCTTCTGACAGGGCAGGGGGCGATGCGGCCGGGGACCCGAAGGTGAGGTCGGTGGGAAAAAAAAAAAACCTTTCTTCGGGGTCTGGAAAGTTTGAAAAGTTTTCCTCCTCCTCCTCCTCCTCCTCTCTGGTGCTGTGAATATTGTGACAGCGGCAGCGGCAGCAGCGAGAGCGGAAGACATTAGAGACCCGAAAAATAAGGGAAAAATTAATATAAATTCAGTTTTGAGAGTAAACTCTCCGCATTTTCCACCAAAACATCCCGGGGGAAGGTTGCTTCCCAAAGGGCCTGGCGGAAACCCGCAGTCGGCAATATTTGGGGGGCACTTTGAGTGACTTGGGGTAACTTTGCCCCTTTTTCAAAGGAGGTTTTTCTTTTCTGGAGAAATGAATTTGTTTTTGCCCCTTCCCCAGGTGGGCGAGCCGGGGTCGGGTGCGGGGTCTGCGGGGAGGTGTGAGCCAGGGTGTGTGGCTGCGGGGGGAGGGGAGGGGTGTTAAATGAAAGCAGCAGATCGGCACCGAGCGGGGACAGCTTGTTGTCAGTATCATAAACAACCAAAATGGAGGGAGAACTCAGGCATATAACCAAATAAAAATTTTTAAAAAATCGCAAAAAATCCCTAAAAATCCGGGATGCTCCCCCTTTTCTCGCTAAAGGTTAAAGTATGAACCGCCTTTCCCCTGAAGTCCATTTTGACTTTGCAGAGACCAAGGAGTTAATATTTATTTATTTTTTTAAAACTTTCGAAGGGCAAAAGCCTTTTATAACTCCACCGACAATGAGAAAACGTGAAAATCCGATGCAAGAGAAGCAGGGGGAAGGAGGGGGGAGGTGGTAGTGCAGAAACTGCTAAACTTATTGGTAATGTGGACTGATCTGAGATAAGATAAACACTATATTTGCTATTTTATAACTCCTTTTTAATGATCTTTGCGGGGTTTGGTTTTTGGGGGGTGGAAAAAAGTGATGCCATTTTCTTAATAGAGTTAATATGTGTGATTGGAAGAATAAACCTTTCCGGCTTTAGATTGCATTTTCGTCGCATTTATGCTTCAGGTTTTGCTAGTGGCTCCCTCCTTTCTTTAAACTGGGCTCTCCAGAGAGGGGGTGGAGAGGTGATGTTGCACAGAGACTGGAGTGCAGAACTGGAGTACCTTTTGGGGAGGGGTAGGAATTGCCTGGTTTCTCCCTTCCTGACACGTTCGCTTCACCTGTTCATCCTCACTAAGGAATGTTAAGCTGAGGTTTTCTGGCTTTATATAAAAGGATGGTGCCTCTTGCATTATATTGATGGTAATGGGAAAGTGCTGCTGATGTTGGTTCCACGTGGGATATGGGACTGAGCAGGGCATTTTAAAGAGACAGCTTCTCTTCTCTTGTGGTTTTCATCACCTACACAGCCTCACTGTCTGAGGACCAAAAGCAGAGGTGCTGGGAGGGTGTGGTGATGGAAGCTCTTTCTCTTTCCATTACTCAAGTGCACCCACCTCTAGAAGTGATGGAGGCAGAGGAGGAATAAACAAGCCCAACAGAAGATGGATATGTGTAAAGCTTAGCTTGCGTCCAAGCTGTTCTTTTGTGTAACAAGCCCTCCCAGGAACTTTTCATGTTACATTGCTTTGCTTTGGAAGCTGATTTTGGAAGGAATTGTGGAAAAATGGAAATAGTTTAAGGTGTGTGGTGTAATGGTATCGCATTATTGAACAGTTATGAATTCTGTGAGTAAGATCAAAGAGCTTTGTATGCCCATAATGTGATTTTACAGCCATTTTGTAAAAGCTGTAAAATACCTAATACTCAGTTTGGCTTCAGGTACATTAAGAACTTTTGGTTGAAAATTACAGTGTGATGAAGATTCTTTAACAGTATAAGCAGTAGCTTGGGGTGGGGGCAGCACACATACCAAGACCATGGAAAAGTTTACATATATATATATATATATATATACATTTTCAAAGCCCATTCTGTACATATTTTGTAACTTTGTGCCTTTGGAATGAAAATATTTGAAAATCCTGAGTCCTGTCAGTTTGCATCTCTTAAGTTGAATTTATTTGTGTTATTTAACAGGAAATGTTTACTGATCATAAACTATGGTTAGATTTATGTTTTAGATGTCCACAATATTTTCAAATTTTAAAATGTGTGAGTTGTTAGCTGTACTCTCTTTGGGCTTAAAGGTAATCTTTAATAGAAATTACTTGTGTTCATTTTCCACAGGTATATGGAGTTTCTGAAATAAATCCCTATTTTCTTTTGTTTTTATGATTTTTAGAAATAGATAAAAGTTAAAGCTGAAATGTTTGCACAGTGTTTTTTCCTGCCATACAGTGAAAACAAATTACTATTGTATATCCCATTGTATGTCATCTGGTGTTCACAACTGAGCTCTTCTCAGCACCTTTCTGTAAATAACTTCATAACAACAATACATGGGTGTAGTGTGTGAGTATATCAACTTGTGGTTTTTCATTTTAAAAATAATTACAACTTCCTAAGGATACAATTTTTAAAATAATGTCACAAACTACTTTAAATCAAAATTCATTGGGAAAAAATAAGCTATCAATGAAGAAGAGAACCTCCCCTCCCAAAATCTTCTGTGCAGAGGTTCCAGAATGCCATCAATACTCAGAGAACTTTTGAGGCTTATCCTACAATTTTATTGGGTTTTGGTTATTTTTTGACTTAAGACAATGACATTGACTACAAGTAGAATTATGCTTTGTGTTTAAAATAAATGAGACACTTAGATCTTGACTAGTTACCTTTTGACAAACCATATACTGCTATCAATTCAATCTCTATAAAAGTGATATTAAATCATTGTGTTATTTAGGTTGTTTGAACACTTCAAGTCATGATGAGTTTATTGTCAAATAAAACTTCTGGTATTTTTTTGCTTTCTCAAATAGGATGATATGTCATGTGAGTTTTGCACAGCTAGCTATACGTCTGAATTAGAAAATGCACTCTGGACACACATAAAATCTGTAATTTCTTAGAGAGTCTTATTTAAGTAGGACACAGAACAATATATAATTTGAAACGGTTGTATTAAGGCTTTATGATGCTGTAGAAATATTACCTGTTAGACGTCCTTTGTCTGAAACTACTATTAAATTATACCAATTTAAAGAAATAATTTAAGAATATTGTATACCCAGAATTCATATTTCACTTAGCTTTAGGTAAACCCATAGATTGAGATTCTTATTTGAAATTTATATGTCTAATTTTACTATTCAGAATTCTATAAGGAATTTAGTTGCTATGAAAGATTATAAGTGTGGGCTAATACTAATAAAATTCTATATCTGTATATTTATTACAGCTAAATAAACTAGCAAATTTGCTCTTAGCAATATAACTTTAAAAATTTAAAGATACTCTTTATGTTTTAATGTCAATCAAATACTGGGGTTTTTCTTTTATTTTTAGCACAATCCTAGTTGTTAGTAAAAGCACTTTGGTTTTGTGTTCTGGAAGTATACTTTTTGTAGAATTAAGTTTTTGTTTTCTAAATTAAATGTAATATTCATGTCTTAACTGAGATTTGAAAAGCCAGACAACTAAAACATATATCCATACCTACGTTCAATGTTTTGTTTCACTAATCATTTGCTTCTTAAGCTGTATGATAATGGTCATACTTCTAAAAATGTTTTTATATTTTCTATTTAGAGTCTTGTTCTTTGGAAAATTGAGATATGTGAAAAAATTACATGTTAAAAAACACAAACGCCAAAGAAAGTTTTATTGAATAACTTATACCGGAATACATGTTCTTTTTGATGTGTTAGTAAATGTGTAAAAAGAAATATAAGTTTATTCTCTTTATATTGATAATACCTTAAAGTCTTTAATGTTTGTTGAGTGAACGAAGAGTTTCGGAGAGGAAGAAAAGTGAATCTGTGCAGCAAAATCTCAATAGTGGATATGTTCAAGGTGAAAGGGCTATAAATTGTCCTTTAAACCAGTTTTTAAATGTTTTAAGAACCTGATAAACACTTTTTCTGCAACATTGAATACTTTCAAGGTATATCAGTCATTGCTTAAAAAAGTGGGCCTTTGATTTTAACAAGAATTAATGTAGGTAACATATTTAACTAATTAGTAAGTGTTTAGGTAGCCTTGGAAAAGTATTTACAAATAAGTTAAATGAGAGAGCAGGGTACATCAGATTGGTGAACTGTAAAGTTAGCTATGACTTTAGAATTCATGCATGGAAATTCTTTTCCATTTTACCATAAGAACACTTAAGAGGTGACTAATTTTTGCTTTCTGTATTTACTTCATTGCCTTTTTTTTTTTTAATTCCCAAACCTAAAATCCAGTATGTTTCGACTGCTTTTTCTTTATACTGGGGCATCTTTTATATCTGTCTTATTTGAAATGTTAATTTTTAAATTTAAGAAATTAAGGGAAAATTTTTAGTTGTAACATTTTATTAAAGTATTGGTGTATACTTGTTAACAGTTGAAGTTATGAGAAATATAGCTACATGAAAGCCTAGTAGAAATTATTACAGAGGCATAATTTGATTTTTACTTTTAAATTGATTGGCCTACTGCCCTGTGGTTTGCATTCTACTTAGTATGTGCACCTGTCCCTGTCTCCTCTTTACAGGGTGGTATTGAACAGGATATGATGGTGTGGAACTACTAAGGGCTTTTGAATATTTTTGTGCTTTTTTTTAATTTTGTTTGTATTGGTGTGTGTTGTTCTTAAGGATTTTGCTCTTTTTAAAAAATGGTTATCAGAATACAAAAGTCATTTATAAAACAGAAATAATATCTTATTTATTTAAAGTGAAGTGGTGTGATATTACATTGAAATTGCTAGTATTTAAAAGTCCCTGGATGTCTTGTAAATAGAGTTACTGCAGGATCATGGTATTAAAACTAACCACAGTGTGTGTTGGGAATTTGAGATGACTACCTAAGAAATGTGTGTGGATATGCAGAATGAATGAACTTAATACAGTTTTGTCTTAGGTTAATAGGAAAAACAGTTTGTTTAAAATTAATTTCCTTGCCTTTTTAAGTGGAGTCTGTTCGCAATTTAAAACATAGAAAACCTAGAAATGTGAAGGTGTTAGAAAATAAAAATTCTTTTTGATGCCTTTTTAAAGAGTTTAAACAATGAAAATGTGTAATAACATGAGTGTGAACTAAAGTATTCAAAATTGATGGTAAAGAACTAGATAGATAAGAATTTAAGAATAAAATAACAACTTTGGTAAATTTAAAATTCAACTTATGTGAAATAAAGAATAACCAACTCTTAACGCAAAAATTACAAATTTACTAAAAAAATGAGAGTTACAGTTGGGGGAATCAGAGAATATTTTTTAATATAAATTTCTGGATTTATAATGACCTTTTAAAAACAGATCCCCAAAGCTTTGTCTTTTTATCTTAAATTTAGATTAAACTAAAGTCTAAGAATAATTTGTAGTAATTATTTGGAGTTCACTTTTTAAAAAATAAGAAAAATAATTTTCTGCTATTTAAAAATATTTCAAAGATTATTTTAAATGTGTACCTATGTGAAGTGTTCTGGGAACCGTAGAAAGTATTAAAAATTTTTTCTTCACTATTTGTCAGAAAACTTAAAGGTTTTCCATAAGTTAATTAAATAAATTTTTAAAACCTCAGTCTAAGAATAATTTGCTTTTTTAGAGCAATTTAAATAATTTCTTACAAACCTAATAACACTTTAAAAGCTTTTTATACAGTAAAGATAACATTTCACCAACAAAGTTCTTAATTTCTGGAATGTGTTTGGGGTGTATACTGTTGGCTAAAGGAATTTTTTTTCTCATTTATTAATTAGCTATTGGTTTTCAGAAGGAGAATTTAAACCTGTTAGTGTTATATTATAGAATTGAAGTTCCCTTTAGTATTGGAAAATATTTTGAGAATTCAGAAGGCATCTTTTCTTTGAGGCATCAGAATCCTCTGCAGATTGTAGGTGATAGGACATTGCAAACTCTTGAACTCTACCTTTTTTGAGAGAGCTTCAATTTAAATTTTCATTTGTTAAGTATTTAAATTATTTTCTTAAACCAATAGTGGAGTTGCACATGTACATAGTGATCATTTCCTATCTTTTAGTGATTGAATATGAAAATATTAGATTTCAGAATAAATACTAAAGAGCTGCCATCTGACTTCAAAAAACTACATCTTTTTAGTCAATAGACATTAAAGCTTTTAGAATATATTTTTGGAGACAGACTAGAAATAAATTAGAGAATGAGGAATTTAACCCTTTGGGCCAAAAGGCAAAATTAGAAGTTGTGATAATCAATTTTGTTTTCTTAAAGATACATTAGGAAATGTTGATTGAATTGTTCTTGATCAGGAAAATTTTAAGAAATCAAACCTAGAAGCATAAAGTAGTTCAAGTGTGCAGGTTTAACAGAGCACCAGTTAAAATTTAGGCTGCTAAGTTTTCTCAATAACTTGATTTTATTTTCTTGTATTGTCTCAATGCTAAAATTACACACAACCCACATTTCTTTTCAAATACCCTAAAAGAGTTAGAGTAAGTTTTTTTTTAATCAACCTTAGGCAATGACATGAAATACCGCTATATAGGTGTATATTCCCCTTCTTAAGTTGCTTTTTGCATTTTCTAAATATAATTTCTTTAAGTATTTCATTCCAAAGAACAGAAATTCGCTTCATTACTTTAAATCTAAATTTTTTATAAATTTTCAGGTTACAGGAAAATTGTTAACTTTATGTATTGGACAAGACCTTAAAAGTAAATACTAATATAACCATCATATCTGATTATAAAGCTACATCTCAGATAGGAATTTGCTTTCTTTTTACCTTTAAAATTGTTTTCAAAATAAATCTAACAAAATATTTTCATGTGTTTGGGTAATTTTTATTTTCTGAGATAATTTGGTTAAGTAAAATTTCAATCCAGGTTCTGTTCTCTTCTAATATTAGTTAATATTTTATTTGAAAATAACTTCCTATGTATAAAATTTCATTTTGAAATACAATTAAATTTAAAAAGTAGATTGATTATACCAAGAGAGGTGAAAGCAGCTCTACTACTATTTGGAAGGGTATAAAATGTTTCAAAGACATAAAGTACAATGGGTATAGCGCACACTAAACAGGAGTAGTGACATTTTATATTTTTTCTTTTTCTTCATAAAACTTGAGCATCCTCAATGCTACTGTCATGCAAATAATTGACTTAATTCTGCCTGTGTAAGGTGCATGTATCAGGTTTAGCTTCTAATGTGATTTGCTTCAGTTTACTACAAAGAAAAATTGTGGCACAGATATTCTTTGCAATAATTTGGCATACATCGCATTTTAAAATATATGTAAAATATATTGCCGTTATTGTTTACCCAAGTTCATTAAAAGTAAACCACCATGGAATACACTTAAAATGAAGTTTGAAATATTTAGCTGGTTAACTTGATTGAGTGCTGAAATATACGGAATTTTAAGCAAAAGTTATTTTTGTATCTGAATTATTTTTGAGCCTAGTTATTTGTAAACAAAATGAATACATGTAAAAGTCCGGCAGTCTGCAGAAGTCCCTAAGTATCTGTCCTTTAACAGTTAGTAAAAATATGTTTTTCAATGGCCAGAGTGATTTCAAATTAACTGGTATTGTCAATTATTCTATTTTTTAAATAAAAGTGGTGAATGAGTTAGTACTCAGACAGATGTCTGCTGTATTTGACATTTTTAGTTATGAAGTATTTGATACTTACAGTCATATTTTAGTGTTTTTAAAGTACTGTTATAGGTGTTTTCCTTACAATCCCTTCTTTTGGGATGTTCTAACCTAATTCAGCCATTTAAAAAATCTTAATTCTGTATCTACTTTTATTTTTTAAAGAGTACTCCTGTTCCCAAGATCATGTTATTCATAAAAGAAATTTCTGTCTTGGAGGACTTTAAACATAATTTGGGTTAAATTTTGAAATATATGCCAGAGATACAACTGCTCTACTGGTAAACTGGATCTAATGTGGTACTTGAATTTAATCATGCTCAGTTCACCCTTTCTTAAACAATGTAGGAAAAGGAAGAAAAAGCAGTTTGTTGTGAGAGAAGTGCAATTGATCCCATTCAGAGGCTGACTCATAATAGCTTTTCTACAATGCATGATGCCTCTGCCAAAATTAAAAGGAATTTCTTAATTAAAACCAAAATACCCGTGTGTCTAAGAACTTTTTTCCTAATCAGCTTTCAGGCACACTTGTGTGCTTCCTTTGGCCATTCCACATGTTCTTGCTGGCTGGTCTGTTTTGTTCTCAGTGCTGCCACCCTGTGTATGGCAGTGCCTCTACCACACGCTCTCATTTTCTGTGCTTTACTACCAAGTGATAGCATCTAAAACCACTCCTGGAATATTAACATGCATATTATAATTAAAATTAAAGGTTTGGTGATATACTCTGGTTCTGTGTTTAGTTCGGTGCTAAATCTGTATTTTTTAAAAATGATACTGTACAGAAGTATGGTATTTAAGTGCCAGAAATGAAATTTAGTAATTTCAAAAGTCAATCCCTTTGCCTGTTTTATCTCTTATCTCACTAAAATAAAGTGGAATTTGACTAGTTTTTAAACCTAGCTTAAATTAGTCAAATAAGGAAGAAGAGGTTCTGATCTTTTAAAGATGAGAGATGTAGTACAAAATTTTTATTATAGCCAAGTTTTAGTTAAAAGTTCTTTCTAGCAAAAAAAAAAAAAAATGAGCACAAAAAAGAGACTGTTTCTGCTTAAAAGAAAAAGAAACTTAACTTGATTGGTTATACTATTCCCTGAATCACTAGCCAACATGACTTTTAAATTATATCACCCAAAATATTTTGAGTATTAATGCTCTGCTCCAGCCTTGAAATATTTTGGCTGTGTCACAGACTTTGCTTTTACCTATATTATCTCATTTTATTTTCATAGCAACTGGTGGGATAAGAAGGGTAGACATGATACCTATGCAGGAAACATGAGTGAGTTCAGAAACTGGAAGTCTGTTACTTTTTATGAGTAAATATTTAGGATGGACAGAGCATAGAAGCTAATTATTATAAATTAATTTTGTTAGAATAAACCTAAATTACGTGCATACTCTATAGAGTAATAAATTTATTGTAGAAAGAAATTTTCAGGAACAAAGTTGACACTGAGTGACTCAAGTTAGAAAGTATGTGTACTTATTTTTAAGCTATACATAAGAAATTGGAAAAAAATATAAACTTCAAAGTTAAAGGAGATTTTTAAAGATAGAATCCTAAACCTTGTTTTATAATACAGATCTTTTATAAGCAGTTTTATTAATTTTTGCCTTAAAACAAATTTATAGCAAAGACATCTGATTTTAGAGTAATGAATCAATATTTGTTTCACAATTTTTTGAATAGTTTTCGTTCAGTAAACATGTAATTCTATATGGTGCCAGTTGAAACTATTGTTTAGTTTGCTAATTTTAGATGTTAGGCTTCCAAAATGGAAATGACACTAATGATCTTTCTGCCCAGGAAAGTTGGAAAAAATTAGCACAGTATATAGTAATGTTCCTATAATTATAAAATTCCAGGTTCAAGATCTCCATTTTGTTATTCATATAATTCTTTCCATAGGTTTGGGAATAGGAAATTTCTTTCTTTCTTTCTTTCTTTATGTGTCCTCCACAACACACGTAAATACTATTTTTCATTTTCTAAAAGCTTGATCAATAATAGGAAATGTGATTAAATATTAAATCAGGATTAGAGTATTATCAACTTAAAAAGAAAGAAAAAATGTAATTCTTTGCTTCATCTCTTTATTTATAGCAACCTTAGAACTGTATCTGCTAACCTTATTTTGATAAATAAAGCAATATAAGAGTTTCAAAGACTTGTGTCTAAAATCACAAGATTTTATACTCAATGATTTAAAATATATATAGATTCCAAGATTCTTGCATTTGCCCAACCCAGACAATCACGCTGCTACTTAGAATGATTAGTAGTATATTATCAGACATTGATATCTTGTAGAGTGAGAGAATGTGATTTATTTTTGCTTTCCACCTACTAAAACTCTTCTTGTGCCCATTAGGAACGAGAAGTGCTGAGAATACCATGTGCCACTCTTAGGGTAGTAATATATACCTTCCACTTTTTCCTTTTTAAAATGCCTTTGGCTGGGCGTGGTGGCGCACGCTTGTAATCCCCGCGCTTGGGAGCCTGAAACAGGAGGATTGCACGGCTTTGAAGCCAGCCTCAGCTACTCAGTGAGGCTTCCAGCAACTTAGTGAGACCCTGTTTCCAAATAAAATATAAAAAAGGTCTGGGAGGATAGCCCGGAGGTAGAAAGCCTCTGGGTTCCACCCCTAGTACTACCAAAATAAATAAATAAATAAATAAAGGTAGAAAGCCTCTGGGTTCCACCCCTAGTACTACCAAAATAAATAAATAAATAAACAAACAAACAAACAAACGCCGGGCGTGGTGGTGCACGCTTGTAATCCCCGCGCTTGGGAGGCGGAGACAGGAGGATCGCACAGGTTCAAAGCCAGCCGCGCTGGCTTAAGAGACCCTGTCTCCAAATTAAAGAGTATAAAAAAAGGTCTGGGAGTGTAGCCCAGAGGTAGAAGGGCTTCCAGGAACCCCAGTACCACCAAAAAAATAAATAAATAAAAAATATAATAATAATAAAAATAAAATAAAATAAAATGCCTTTGGATGGTGAGTTAATGTACAAAAGAGATCACAAAACTGTATATTACAAAAATGCCCAGTGAACGATAAACAGTGAAAACTATAGGTATTCAAGAGAGGGAGAAGTAGAATTTGAAATGAATTTAGAAAAAAATATATATGTATGAGTTAGGAATAGTCAAAAAGAAGGATGACATCCAAGTAAAAGGAATATCTTCAGTAGACGTTAGGAGGAAGAAATGTGCTTCTTGTCCATTTGTGCAGAACATTGTAGAAAGCATTGTAGCTGCTTGAGCAGGAGAGGATGGGTTAGGAAAAGTAATTTTACTCCCAATCCAGAATAAATTGAGCCCAAGAATGTGAGACTAGAGTTAGAGAATTTTTTTTTCTGTACTGCATATGGAACCCAGGGACATTCTACCTCCAAGCCACACCTTCAGCCCTATTTTTTATCCTTTATTTTGGAACAGGGTCTCACTGTGTTGCAAAGGACCTCACTAAGTAGTAGCTGAGGCTCTCAGCAAACCGCAATCCTCCTGTCTCAGCTTTCTAAATGCTGGGATTACAAGCATCTCCCACCATACCCGGTTTAAGCCTGAATTTGAAAAGAACACCTATCAAAGCTCTCAGGTGCCAAATCTAGTGGCATCCTGTCCATTTCCTCTCTCCTGGCTGTTCTGTAGTATCCTGCAGCACCATAGGCTTCATCCTCTCTTGCTTTTCCAGCTCCTGCTATTCTGTCACTTCTTCACACTCTTTATTGATGGCAATAGCTCTTCTACCTCTCTTGAATCACCAGCATGTTGGCATTTCCCAGAATTTGCCTCCCTGGTCCACCTTCTGTCCTAGAGTATGCCTTCCCTGAGCACAGGTCCCCTCTCCTTTGGTGCCTTTGACTTGCAGGTTTGTGCTAATAAAACCTCTGTCTCTGTCTCTTAAGGTCCCCCATGCCTGTTTTTCTGTTTGCACCAACATCTCTACATATGTGTACTGGACACCTTTCCTCCCATCTCTTATGCAGTCAGCTAGATGTTACACAGTGCCTGCCATGAGATGGGTACTAAATCAGATCTAAAGTCCCTTCAGATTGTGGCAGGTGATAGGAGACATAAGAAAGAATACAAGGTTGAAGAGTACAGGGGGCCTAGAGGAACAGGGACCCTTAGAGACAGTGAGCTGGGAAAACTTCCTCACAAAGGAAGCTTTTTATAGGGGGCTGAACAATGAGGAGCAAACCAGGAAGACCCTGGGAGGATGCTTCCAGACAGCAACCCTGACCTGGTCTAGAAGGACTTGGCACACAAGGCAGAAGGAGCTAGCACAGTTGGGGGCTAGGTCACAGAGCAGCCCTGCTAAATGTACTTTGCTGTCTTTGGGGGACACCAGCCTAGAGTGCATTGGAATTCCTGAGCAGAGCATGGATTGCCCTTGGGGAACTGGCTGTCACCTCTGGCCTGTCCCCATTCTACTGTCCTCTGCCTGGGTCTAAAGGACCCAGGCACCTTAAAGGCATCCTCTCCTTCAGGCATAGCCTCCTTGAAAGCACAGCTCACTGGGACAAGTGATCTCCCACCTGCGCCTCCTCACTGCCTCCAGAGAGCCTTTGGGACCCTGGCTTCCTCCCACAGCTGTGGGGACACTGCTCCATATGTTTAGGTACCTCCTCATCTTCCACATGCTCCTAGCCTTCTGCCCACTTCTCTGAGAATGGGGCTCAAAGTGACTGCCTGGGGAGAAGGGTTCCATTTTCAGGGGTATCCCAGAAGATTGATCATGGTGAAGGGGGCTAAGGAAGCCTGGAACAGCATTTCAGAGTTGTGTGATGCAAGACATGGCTGAAGAACCTGTCCCAGGAGAGCCTCGTGGAGGTCAGCAAGAAACAGCCTGGGTTAGCCCTTTGGAGGGCTAGACCAGCCAAGAAAGCAAGGCTGGGAGGTAAGGGGTGGCTTTTCTTTTCTCTGCTACTCCCCATCCACCCTTCATGGCCGAGCCTTTCCCAACATGTATAGATAGACCCTATGAGCACCACCAGGCATGCCAAGCCTTACCATGGGGACAACAGAAACAAGTACACATGCCCCAAAGAGGATTTACACACACCCAGAGTACCCAGAGCCAGGGGAAAACTCAAGATTCCAGGGGTTAATGTACACAGACCTAAACACGGTCTGTAGAGATGGGAGGCACACACTCCTGGGGAGACTATATCTGTGCAGATCTGTATAAATTATATTTATATGTCAGGAGAAAGATATACATAGAGAGGGAGTGGATACACCCAGGGGGAGAGAGAGATGTGCCCAT